>NC_141142.1:97589866-97907782 GCF_053477565.2 Lygodium microphyllum
TATTAATGAGAGAGAGAGAGAGAGAGAGAAGAGATATTTTTAGTGACAATAGTTTTTGAATAAGAAAGAGAGATAGAAACAAGTTCTTAATGAGACACATACATGTGTGCATGCATGCACACACACATACACATAGAGAGAACAATCAAGGTAGGTTTGTCTAGTGTATATTATAGAACTAAGGACATAGCTTTAAATATTATTGCTCATACAAACTCTAATCCACCTTAACTAAGTAATTCATCAATGGTTTGCCTAGTCTTTAAAATAAAAAATATATTCTAGATACTTTGAATGTAAGAAATTTCAATTGGAAGGGTTTTAGGACTCAATAAAGAAGAGAATAACTTTTGGATGATATATATATATATATATATATAAACAATTATTGATGAGAGATAAGAAAGAAGTGTCTTTTTCAAAATCATTGATAAAAGAGAAGAGAAAGAAATGTGAAAAGTAGTTTGGATAGAGAGGTTCTCTCTCTCTCTCTCTCTATATATATATATATATATGGCTTAAAGAAGTTCTAGCAACTCTCTCCTATAACACCACACTACTACCGAATCCTCCTATATTAATAGCTTTAGACTTTTATCAAAACACACACATATACACATGCATACTCTCTCTCTTTCTCTCCTATGTGTGTATAGCTTTAAAATATTCTTTTAACTTTTTCTTATAATACTACATTTGGGCATTTCTTATACATTAGTAGCTTTAGATCTTTAACAACACACACACACACACTCTCTCTCTCTCTCTCTCTCTCTCTCTCTCTCTCTCTCTCTCTCTCTCTCTCTCTGGCTTAAAACAATTATAGCAAGTCTCTCCTATAATACTCCTTTGGGCTTCTCTCACATTAATAACTTTGGACATTTATCAAAATACACACACATTCTCTCTTTCTCTCTCTCTCTCTCTCTCTCTCTCTCTCCAACTTAGATCAAATTTCTCTATTTAAAAGTTTTTGTCCCAAGTAATTAGACTAAAAGGTCACATTTTGATTATAATTTTAATGGTATAATTTTTTTAAAAATATTTGATAATGTCTTTATTTTTCCAAATACACAATGCAAAAGACAATAGCCATTGTACATTATGTTAATTAGTAGTTTTCTATGTTAGGAAAAAAAAATCTAAAAGAGATTACTATTTTTTGTTCATGAGGTCTAAACTTTTCAATATAGTTCACTAAAAAAGTTTCAATCTACTATATCTCACATTAAAACATATCATAAATATACACATAATTTAAATTTTCTAGCTAGTAATTATTTTTTATCTCTTCTCTCTCATCAAACATTATTTTAAAACTTCCCTCACCTCTTATATATATATATATATATATATATATATATATATATATATATATATATATATATATATATATATATATATATATATATATATATATATATATATATATATATATACTCTTATCTCTTGACTCTATTAAGTCCTAATGATTCTAGAGAGAGAGAGAGAGTTGCGAGAGATACACATTATGAGAAATGAAGATAAGGGCCATACACAAATACATACACATACACACACATACACATAGAGAGAGGTGTATACACACATGTACTACTTAATTTATTGCTTAGTTAATAATTTAATTACTAATTATTTTTTGGTTAATTACTAAATAGAAATATAAAAAGAGAGGGGGGAGAGAGAGACAAAGAGGAATGTGAGAGAGAGAGAGAGAGTTGCTTTGACTCTCTTTTTTGGTCAAGAAGGGGGTTGCTAATAACTTGTCAAGAAGATGGTTGCTAACAATCCCTTTTTGAGATTAAAAAAATTTCACAAGTCTTCTCCATCATTTCTTGGAGGGGAAATTTTTTCCACCAAACAAGGGGTCCAGCAACCCCTTATTGGCATTTTTTTTTCACAAGTCCTTTCTAAAATTTTTTTCCCACTAAATATGGAGTTTTCAACAACCCCTTCCTAGCAAAAAAGAATTACATAAGTCCCCTCGGAGAGATGGAGGCAACTTGTGAATTTTTTTCACCAAGAAGATCCTCTTCAAACACATGCTTCCCTATTTGACTAACAAAAATCCCTTGAATACCATCCTCTAGAAATACATGCTTCCATGTTTGACTGGGTTAGCAATTTTTCGCTAGGCAGTCTAGGAGTTTGTTAGAGAATACCCATTTCACCCTCTCTAGCAATGGAGTTGGATTGATATTTAATGTTTGCAATAAATATGTTCTTTTTTTTTGCATATAGTAGTTCACGAACTTGTAAATGTATTTGTGGATTTAGTACTTTTGTATTTTTTGTAGTAAATTCATGCAATATAATGTGAAAAATGTCAGTATATTAAAATATTTATTTGTTGAAATTTGGAGTTTAAAATGATTTTTTAAAAAAAGAAGTAACAACTAAAAGTAATGAAGCAATACGAAGCTATATTTTATAGAGATTGTGAAGCAATTGCTTACAAGGGTCTATTGTAAACGAATGCATAGCTTTAATCTATATGTAAGCCTAATCAAATGAGGAAAAGAGAGAGCAATGTGCAAGTGTATGTGTCTATAGTTTGCTCATATGTGCATAATTAAAGTACTAACACATCAAAATGTAAGTATAAAATATGAGCAAAGAAGGGAGAGAGGGGGGATGTGAATGTATATATAGTGTGATATCTCATATGTATGCCTAATTAAACTATTAACATTGTGATAATATTATCAAAAATAAGCACATAATCTTAATCTAGTGATGTAAATAAGTTAAGGAGAGAGAACTACTAATTCATTGTTAGAGAGAGAGAGAGAGAGAGAAAGAGAGAGGTTTTTATTCAGAAGGAGAATAGGGAGATGGATGTCGTGGATCCCCAACATGTGCGTGTGTGTGTGTGTTTGAGGGGAGTGACATGTCAGCCATTGGTCCCCATCATATGAGAGAGAGAGAGAGAGAGAGAGAGAGAGAGAAAGAGAGAGGTTTTTATTCAGAAGGAGAATAGGGAGATGGATGTCGTGGATCCCCAACATGTGCATGTGTGTGTGTTTGAGGGGAGTGACATGTCAGCCATTGGTCCCCATCATATGTGAGAGAGAGAGAGAGAGAGAGAGAGAGAGAGAGAGAGAGAGAGAGAGAGATGTGTAAGTGTAAGTGTATCTAGTTTTGCTCATGTGTGCACAATAGAAGTACTAATACATCATGATGTAATTATAATATATATGTAAATAATTGAGAAAGGGAAGATGTGAATGTATATGGAGTGTGATATCACTTGTGTATATGTAATTTAACTACTAACATTGTGATAATATTATAAAAAATAATCACATAAGCTTAATGTAGTGATGTAAAGCAATTAAGAAGAGAGAACTAGTAATGTGTTGTTAGAGAGAGAGAGAGAGAGAGAGAGAGAGAGAGAGAGGTAAAAAAGAGAAAGAGAAAGAGAGAGAAATAGGGAGAGAGGGTGTTATTGAGGGGAAAGAGGAGAGGGAGATGCATGTTGTGGGTCTCCAAGATATGAGAGAGAGAGAGAGATGTTATTGAGGAGAACAAGATGTCAGTGGTTGGTCTCCAACATATAAGGAGAGAAAGAGACAGAGAGAGGAGAATCAATTGTGGTTCTAATGACAAGGAGGAGAGTAAGATGTGTTGGTGTAATGGTGGTGCTAGTGGTGGTAATGTTATTGAGGGGATTAAGATGTCAGTGGTTAGTCCCCAACATATGAAGGGAGAGAGAGGAGAATTGGTTGTGGCTCTAATGAGGGAGAGAATAAGATGTGGTGGTGGTGGTGGCAGTGCTAGTGGTGGTGTTGGCAATGGAGGATCAGCATTGGTACTTGATATATGTCCAAAAGAAAAAGAGGACCAAGTGAACTATGTGGAATAAAACTTGAGGTTGCTAAAAAAACTCGCTTCCCGTACACACTCTCTTCTTGCATTTACAATCACCCTCCAACCACAAGAATGACTATCATCTTGATGAGGGCTCTACAAATAAAAATATAAAAAAATTTAAACAACTTATTTGTGGTAGTTTATGGAATAAAGTATCTTGATGTATTTGATAAAAAGCTTACTAGAACTTGTATATACTCCATTTGTGTAAGCAGATTAGAAGGCATAAGAGGCTTTTTTGTAGAACTTAACTTAATCTTTTTGTAGCTTTGTATCAAAAATAAATACAATTTAGAGTACTTAAAATAGATAATAGTTCAAATGATTGGGAAACCTTAGAAAAGTTCTACATATTAACATTTCCATGTACTCCTTTCAAAGAATTGATTTAAAAGCACTGCTTATCTACATAATCTATGCCAATCAAGCTCAAATGAGATTCAAAAATAATCATAGGTGAATAATTTAGTATAATAAACTCTTTAGAAAGTTTAAAAAATACCAAACAACCTACTTTTCATGACATGGAATCATAACAAGATCCAAGGTATCAAAATCTCTTCATAATCCTCAAAAGATTTTAGATACCTTGAAATTGTGAACTAGCATAATAATGTGTGCAAGATTTTTAAGGAAAGAATGGCTAAAACATACTAAGGCTAAATTTGAGAAAACCACATACAATGATTTCTACACATAAAGTACACCATGATCAAGAGCCCTAAACCTCAACTCTAATACCATGTCAAGAATCCCAATGTGGGGTTGATCATGGTGTGTACAAAATAATTGACACATAATTATGGTGGATTATAATAGACAAGGAAATCCATGGCTACATAGGGAAGACACACAGTATGCGCACTCAACAAATATTCTCTACCTTAGTTTTCATTGCATGAACTAGTTACATATATAAAAGAGGAGATGCTCCATCAATGATCTCTCACACTTTCCATGTGTGTCCTCATGTGACACCATATAACCCACACTTTACATGTGTGCACCTATGTGGCACACTTCACATCTCTCATCTATATTCATGCACCATACAATCTTAAGCACATAAGAGTGCTTTCACACACACATACCTACAAACATTGGAGCTTACATTATCAACACATTGTTTTCACCAAAGGCAGGCATCCCCTATCAATTTCAATTTTGTGATCATTGCTTGATTTGATGGTGCAGTCCCTGCAATGAAATAATCTTCCATAGATTCTATCCATTTTTTTGCCTTGGTTGGAGTATCTTTTCCCTTACCATTGAATTCTAACGGCTTGTACTATTTCAAAAGAAATTTATTCTCTTGAGTTTTTGTGCTATTGAGGTTCGAAGTAGCATCCTGGGGATTTTTAAAATATTATTATCAAATTTTTATTCAATAATAATATTCAAGGAAGATGTTAACTTACTTAATTGATCTTATTGATCTTGGAAAAGAAGTATGTAATACTCCGTTTTCCCGATAATAATCAGGGTTTGTACATCAAAATAGGGTTTAAATGAGGTTCAAAATTGTTTCTATCTTTTGGCTTATCCATGGATCTCGGGTAGCTCAACAAATCTTACCGGTTGGAGTTGCGTCGTGCACATCCATATTTTAGTATTTAGTGGAAAGGTCTAGATATCTAAGTGTCACTCCTTTTAAAACAACAATTTTATCGACCAGGACGAACTTAGTTAGTTGTTCATATACCTAATGATTTTTGCAATCTAGTTGATCATTAATATGAAGGATGGGATTCTGTTCAAATTTATTGAAGAGAAATAGTTTCAACGAGCTTTGGGCTCTCCATCCATTGAATTTTCCTAAGGTTGATCTTGACATAGTCAAGACGTACAGTCTCAATGTATCAATCTGTCCCATATTTCTCCCAATACCATTTTGGATAGGAGGGATTTCGATAAATATGACATTCATATCCTATGGTTGTATGTATCTAAAGTAGAATCATATGTAAAGTGTCCATAAGTTGAGGGTATCCATCACTGGAGGATACATTTGTAGTAGACTCTGATAAATGAAGAAGATAGCAGGTAGTTCCTGACTCTCACTACCTGCTCCATCTTGATCTTCCTTTACTTTAAGTTTATCAGTTGGTATCAGAGCATTTTTCTCAGTATGAAGGTCAAATAGTGATAGCGTTTCCCTGAGAACGAAAGGGAAAGAGTTCGAGGTTCCTTAACCTGCTTCCGCCATTGGCAAAAGGAGATTGGGAATGTTGAGATCCAGCGGGGGATATGCTTGAGGTTTTTCTACGAAATTGAAGAAAGGGGAAGCTAGGGACTCCTCATCATCACGGTCTAGGTTTCTAGTTGTGTAGGAGAATCAAAGCATCTGCATTGATGCTGTGGATAGTCTTTCATTCTTGCGGGAATAAGAACTGTAGAAGAAAGCTCAGCCTTTTGTTTGGCAAAGACCTGATGTACAAGATTCTGAGTTCTTGGTAGCGGAAGCCCCCTCAAATAAAAAGGTCATAAGAAATTCTTTTAAAGTATGTGTAATCAGGTTTTTCATCAAATCGGGGAGCTCGATTTGAAGATAGGAGGCTTGAATGGGCCTTTTCAATTGTAACTAGAGGGAGCTTCCGTGTCATTGGGTGACGACTAATAGGACTACATGCCATCTCTGCTGTCTGCTGCTGGGACTCTTTGTAGACTATTTGAGTCAGCCGGCTGCCACTACTAGAAGGGAGACCTTCCTCCTCATTGGTGCTTATCGGAGATCATTTTGTGTTGTTCGGAATCGGTTCATGCACATGGGTTACTACTGTATGGGAAAATTGAGTGAAGATGATGAAGATTGGGAAGAATTGTGTCTGGGGGGTTCTGCAAAAGGGCCGACTCTAAAACTGAGTGAGGGTGGCATATTGTAGACTACTGCGTGAGGTGTTGCGGAGCCATGATTAGAGGAGCCGCTGTAGCTGTGTGATCTTGGGGGTCTCGATTAGATCGGGCTGCTATAGTGAGGAGCTGCTTCAGGAGGCCACCTGTTGCCATAATCAAACCTGAAGTTATTATCTGAGATAAAGGTGGCTAGCTTGATTGGCAAGACTTCAGAAGGTGCCTAGAAGTAAGAGTGACCTGAGAAGTGGACGCTAAGCCAGCCAATAACCCCACCATGTTGCATTGTTGTATGTGGTGGGTTCATTCTACAGGGAGTTATTGCATCTATCAATGAAGCTGTCATTTTGAAATGGGCTCAATATTCAGTGAGCTACTATTTTTGGCCATAGAAAAATGTAGGTCTGTGGCAACATACATATATGCTCAATTTTGAGCTATGGCAGATGCTGTAAGCTAGTTGGTTTGTTGTCCCAAGTGGCAAAAGCTGGTTATGTGTGCAAAATCATGGATGCTCATCAGAAAAGCATGCTACAATCAAAAGTAACTGGCAAACAACTACCCATATCTGAGCAAACATACTACAACTCTATAAGTTATGGGGATTAGTTTGCTGTGGGCGGCTTCATGGCTGTTACATGCAACCAAGGAGGAAAGATTTCTCACATTTCTTACAGCAAATGATGGCAAGCTTTACACAGAATGGAATGATACATATGACAGTTTTTGGACACATGTATGACAATCATATTGCTAGAAGCTATTTTTTAAATGCATTTTTGGGCTATTTTTTATGCTTTTTGGTCTCGGATTGAACCATTGATGTTTCGGATTGGGGCATGTTGTTGAATACCATTTGTGGACAGTTTGTATTGCTAGTTTTTCTGAATTTGCAGTAGCCATAATGTCTGACATGGCATAGATCAGTCAGATTGTAGAAGACAAATTGACCAAAGACAATTATAGTGTTTGGTCTTACAGGATGGAGAATTTTTTTATGGGTAGAGGTCTATGGGACCTCATAACATGTGATGATGAATGTCCAGAAGTGCCTGAACATCCAACTTAAGAGCAAAAGAAAGTGTACAAGGGTTGGACAGTGAAGAACATGAAGGTTTTGCATTGGATCTCCATATGTATTTCAGAAGCCTTGATTCCTCATATAAAAAAGGCAAGTACTTGTAAGGAGGCCTGGGAAATCATAGAAAAAATGTATGGAACATGTACAGAGGCTCGTAAGATACAACTCAACCAGAAATTACATGGTGTATGGAGAGGCAATCGCAGTGTCAGACGATGTGGCAGAAATCAAGCAAATTGCAGAAGACCTTGCATCCATTAATGCACATGTTGATGATGATGATTTAGTGTTAGTGACACTAAATGGACTTGGACCAGCTTTGAAATATTTGGATACCTCTATTTCAGTTAGAGGAGGCTCTATGCTTGACTTTGAGGAGCTTATTGGATTGCTACTTATAGAAGAAATCAAGTTGGGATTGAATGCATCTAATAGTGGCAAAAAAGCAAGTGGAGACAATGTTTTCTATCACCATAGAGGATGTGGCAGCTCATCTAGAGCTAGAGGCTCTTCACTTGGTTGTGGTAATTATGGTTTTGCTCGTGGAAGAGGTAACTTTGGTCATGGTGAGCATAGAGGCAGGGGGAGATCTTTTCCTAGAGGTAGAGGATGGTCTAATCCTTCATAGAGAGATGGCACCTATCATTATTGTGGGCAGTTGGGTCATTTTGAGAGGGATTTTTATCATAAACAGAATGCCATGTCTAGGGGTCGTGGAAGGACCCAATATGGCCATTATGCAGGCACTTATGGTGGTACAGGTTATGGACCTAGAGGTGGATCGCCTAGAGGTCACCTATTTGCTATGGAGCATGTGCTTGGGAGCATGACTCACCCTCTTCGTGAGAATGACTGGTTTTTGGATTCAGGAGCTACAAACCACATGACTCATCATCTTGAATGGTTTGATATCAAGGAGAAGATGCAGAATGAGGAATATGTTGCCACTAGTGATGATACTTTACATAAAATTACTCATATTGGTAGTGTGCCACTTGTTACTAAAGATGGGATTGAGAATAAGCTTGGTGATGTACTTTATGTGCCCACAATAACTAAGAAATTAGCATCGGTTGGTCAAATGATAGATCAAGGATTGTAGGTGAGATTCAATAAGTTTGGATGTTTCATTGAGGAGTTCCATAATGGAAGACCTGGCAAGGTGATTGCTCATGGTAGAAAGAAAGGGAGATTATTTGCTTTGGATGCAGTTACTCCAGTGATTCAAAACTCTATGTATGTTGAGAGAGGACATGGGCAAGATAAGGATGCAGAATTATGGCATAGAAGGATTGGTCATGTCAATTTGCAAAGATTGAAGCAAATGCAATCAAGACACATAGTCCTTGTGGTCTACCACATTTTGGATATGTGAATTTTAATCATGTATGTGAGTCTTGTCAATTTGGCAAGCAATCCAGATTACCATTTCCAAAGAGGGGGAGAATAAGCAGCTATCCTTTGGAAATGTTATACTCAGATATTTGGGGCCCATGTCAAAATGTTTCCATGAGCGGAAAATGTAGATTCTATATCACCTTCATTGATGATTTTAGCATAATGACTTGGGTGTACTTTATGCAGCATAAAAGTGAAGCATTTGAAAAGTTTTTGGAATTTAAATCTATGGCAATTAAAAAGCAATTTGGATGCTACATAAAATGTTTGAGGTCAAATAATGGTGGAGAGTACATGTCATATGAGTTTTGTGACTTCTTGAGAGATCATGGTATCAAAAGGCAATTGGCATGCAGGTACACACCTCAGCAAAATGGTGTGGCTGAAAGGAAGAATCAGTTTATTGCAGAGGTTGCAAGGATAATGATGAGCCAAATGAACTTGCCATTGTCATATTGGGAAAAAGAAGTGCATATTGCAGTTCACAATATGAATAGAACACCTATAGCCTTGACTCATGATATGTCACCGTATGAGAAAATGTATGGCATGACACCCATTGTTGCATATTTTAGAGTCTTTGGATGTGTTTGTTATGTTCATGTTCTGGATGATTTGAGAAAGAAGATGGAACCAAAGGCTATAAAATGTATTTTCCTTGGATATGCTGATGAGAAGAAGGGATACAAATGCTATGATCTAGTGAGTAAGGAAGTATACATAAGCAGGGATGTCAAATTCAGTGAATATGAATCATGGTACAAGCCCAAAATTGTAGTGGATGTTGATTCCTATGAAAGCAGTGATGATGATGGCTATGGAAGGAAAATTTCAGCAAACAACAAGGTTGAAAATCAGCATGTGGAAGATGCTTCAGGACCTCAAGAGAATGTGGAAAACAGTGGCAGTTACAATCCATGGAGTGGTAGATTGAGAAGTGCACAAAAGAGTGCAGAAGTTGCGAAATGAAAGAGACCTGTCTGAAAGTTTAGAAGATGAATCTATAGATGATGAGTATGGCATTCCACATGTTAAAACACCGTGCACTAGAAGTACAGGAAAGTATGTTCCACCACATGCTAGATCAATTGAGACACATGGTAGTGCACCTCAATTGAGAAGGTCGGAAAGGGTAAGGTATCCAGTTGATAGATTGATGACTTATAATGGGTTCATGAAGATGCATTATGCATACATGGTTTCTTATGTACAACATGTGGAGCCTACTTGCTTTGAAGTAGTAGAAAGCAAAGAGTGGAGACAAGCAATGGATGAAGAGATGGATGCACTAAGGAAAAACAAGACTTGGGATTTGGTGAAATTACCTCATGGCAAGAAACCCATTGGATGTAAATGGGTTTATAAGGTCAAATGTAAGTCAGATGGTTCCCTTGAGAGGTATAAAGCAAGGTTGGTTGCAAAAGGATATGCACAAACTTATGGTTTGGACTATGAAGAAACATTCAGTCCAATAGCTAAAATGACAACAATGAGATCAGTGATTTCTTTGGCTTCTATCTATGGTTGGAAACTTTATCAAATGGATGTCAAAAATGCATTTTTGAATGGTAAGTTAGAAGAGGAAGTGTGCATGGATCAGCCACAGGGCTATGTAGATTCAAAATACCCACATTATGTATGTAGGTTGAAGAAGGCTTTATATGGACTGAAGCAAGCACCAAGAGCATGGTGTGATAGAATCGGCAAATTCTTATGCAGTATGGGATTTCAACAGAGCAAAGCTGATTATTCACTTTATGTGAGGCATACAGAAGATGGTATGGTTGTTATTGTCATCTATGTTGATGACCTCATTATTACAAGTACATTTGAGAAGGAGATTGCTGAAGTCAAGCATGGGTTACATAAAGATTTTGATATAAAGGACCTTGGTTTGTTGAGATACATCTTGGGTATTGAGACTATTCACACACCTCATGGTATATGGCTGATACAAAGGCAATATGCATTGGAGATGTTGAAAAAATATGGCATGACAGGATGCAAACTGGTTGATACACCATTGGATCAAAATGTTAAGCTGATGGATGATGGATCTTATGTTGAGGATGTCACTATGTTCAGAAAGATGGTTGGTAGTCTTATCTATTTGACCATTACAAGACTAGACTTGAGTTATGATGTTGGATTGATAAGACAGTTTATGCAGAAACCATGAAAATCACAGTTGGATGCAGTGAGAAGAGTTCTTAGGTACGTGAACAAGACAGTTGGCTATGGCTTGTTTTACGAAAAAGGAGTCAAGCCTACATTGTTTGGATACTTAGATGCAGACTGGGCAGGCAGCTCTATGGATAGAAGATCTACTAGTGGCTATGCATTCTCATTTGGTTTAGCCATGGTAAGTTGGAGCAGTAAGAAGCAACCTATAGTTGCTCTATCAAGCACTGAAGCAAAGTATAGAGGTATTGCATTAGCAGCATGTGAGCAGACATGGCTGAGATTGATATTATATGACATGGGGACAAAGATTGGTGGTGGAGTCATTATGTATTGTGACAATGTTAGTAGCATTATGTTGGCAAAGAACCCAATCTACCATGCAAGGACAAAAGACATAGAAGTGCACTATCACTTCATCAGAGAAAAATTCATTGATGGAGAGATTGACTTGGTCCATGTGAAAACAAATGACCAAGTTGTTGATATCTTTACCAAAGCATTAGGTAAAGATAAGTTTAGTACTTCAACTAGAGTGCACTTGGATTCTTATGTGTGCAAGCTCATTCTGAGCTTGAGGGGGAGTGTTGATAAATATGACATTCATATCCTATGGTTGTATGTATCTAAAGTAGAAGCATATGTAAAGTGTCCCTAAGTTGAGGGTATTTATCACTGGAGGATACCACTTGTAGTAGACTTTGATAAATGAAGAAAAATAATGGAGAAGATAGTAGGTAGTTCCTGACTATCACTACTTGCTCCATCTTGGTCTTCCTTTACTTTAAGTTTATCAGGGATAAGGATGGTTTCTCTCTATGATAGTCATAGAATGATTTTTCCATTCATAATCCAACAAATGTATGGTGGATATACACATGGCTTGAAATACAAGGAATTTCTTCCAGCTTTGTTACCTTGAAATAAATTACTATTAGTTTGTATTAACCCTATTTCTACTATGGTTTAACCAATCTAGAATTCTTAAAATTTTTTGAAATTTTGTAACAAAAGAGATAATATTTTTCATTATTCTTGTTACTAAGATGACAACCCATTTTGATTACAACATATGGATGAAAGTAATTCCTTATATCAATAGGAAGGGAATACGTTATTTGAGTATCTAGGAGGCTTATATTATTCTCGGAAGAGGATTCTCTATTACGATCTAGGCATGGCACTCTGATACATCTAAGAAAATAATAATTAGGTGTGTGGGAATGAATATCTAAAAATATATATTTTAGGGGAAGATCAAGTAATCCATCTTTTTTGTAGTTGCAACGACTGGAGCGACCTACAACTATCACTCTGTGAACCGGTATAACCTTTGTGACCTCATAGATATACCGGTTTAATTTGACTTGTCATTCTCCGATGAACATGTGAACATGTTCAAGTTTACTTTGGCCTCGTAGAATAGATAAATCTTGGCAACTTTAAGGGTTTGTTTCAATGTAATAGTACCCTCCGCTTAACATCCATCATCTTTCACAATACAAGGGTGAAGGATTGTATATTTGATCTAATATTTGGATCATCCAGTTTCTCTAGCTGAAGCTAGATGAGTTCATGGGTGACATAAACATGACTTGGAAAATCAAGAATCATTCCAAGAACCATTAAAAATCAAGAACATATATTAACAAAGAGAAGAATTCACAACTTAAGGAAAATATATCTTATGTTGTAGTTATAAATCTTTACTTAGTTTTTATACTTGTGTCATATCCTATATTAATGTAGACTCTAATACTAATAATTGTGACATGCCCACTCGAGTTGCTTTCTCATTAGCATGTTCTTAGTAGTCCATCAAGGGATATCCTAGATAATGTTGTTCGGGACTCTATCGAATACCTTGGAGTTTACTGTCTAGGTCCTCTTGAGTCTACCCGATAGTGAAAGTTTTCGTTTGTTCCAACGAGGATCAACTTGCGTTTGGATTCCTAATAGTGGTCAATTTGCCTATCAATCAGCTGCCTAGCATTGGTATTTCAAGTTCTTACTTCTCACAGGATCACTCTTACATTGCAGTTGGTTCAAAGAGAATGGAAGACAAAGGGGAGTGCAACACATCGACCCCTTTGCTCGTACGACAAAATTCCATTCTAGTCCCCTAAAATGATGCAAGTTAGGTTCTTCCTAGTATCTAGTGGCCACTCATTTTTCCTATTTACAAATGAAATTTTTATGAGAAAAAGGCTCTTAGCAAACTAAGACCACCTAGCCGTAAGTCTAGACCTATCAGGGACCCATTCACTTGCTTCTCTCAATAGAGTATTTCATCGTTTTCCATTTGGTCTACGGTACGACAGATAACAAGTTTTTGTTCCCATCATTTATGATCTTCCTTTGTTTAATCTCTAGTCCTCTTTCCTCCATGTCTCTTTATCCATTCCTTTTCTCTCAATGTCCCTCTGTCTTTATCTATACCCCTTTTTATTTCTCTCCCTGTCCCTCTTTCTCTCTCTCTCTCTTCCCTTTTTTTATTTACCTCCCTTCCTCCTTATTTATTCCTCTTCCCACCTTTCACATTCTCTTTCTCTTTCTCTTTTTTTATTTACTTGCCTTCATCCTTATTTGTTTTTCTCTCCCCCTCTCTTTCTATAAATGTTTCTTTCTCTCTCCAATCTTCCCTCCCCACTCTCACTTCTTCTCTCTTTTCCTTTCCCTCTCTTCTTTGCGCTATGTCTTTCTCTCATTTCCTCTCCACTCGCACTCAACACATCTCATTAAAATCAAAATCAAAGATAGAAAATAAAAAAACTCATAAAACAAAACATTGAAAGACTCTCTCCCCACCCCTCTTCATGCCTCTCTTCCCCCTCTACCTTTACTTTTCTATCATTTAGTTGTCTCTAATTCTCTTGTTGTTTCTGTTTTTCTCTCTCTTTCTCTCGCTCTCTATTTGTTGTTTTCTCTATCTCTCTTTTTGTCCCTTTTTCTCCCCTTCTCTTTTTAGCTCTCTCTTTTTTTTTCACTCTCCTTCCTCTCTTTACTTCGCCCTTTTATCCACCTCTCCCTTCACTCTCCATTTCTTTTTCTCTCCCCCCTCTCTTTCTTTCTCTCTTTCTCTTTCTTTGTTTACTCTCTCTTTGTTTCTCTCTGTCCCCTGGTTGTTTCTCTTATTCATTCTCCTCTCTCCCTCCCTTTCTCTCTCTCTCTTCCTTTCCTTCCTTTTTCTTCCTCTCTCCTTTCCTCTCTTTCTCTCTCAATGCATCTTATTCTCAAGAAAAACAAACAAAAGAAAAGAAGAAAACACAAGAACAAAGCAAGAAGAGGCAATGTATCTACCACAAAGGCTCGAGGATGGATTCTTCTCGGGTAAGTTACTCATGAATATATGTGTGCATCACGTGGGTTCAAAATAAGGTATTTTTAAATTACCATTTTTATACGTTTTTTACATACATAAGGGTATAATAAAAAGAGATTATTTACATATTGAATAGAAAAGGGTTTTGTTTTATTCAAGAAAACTTCACAAATAATGATATTTATAAATAGGCCTTGAACACATGTGATGTAGAGGATATACATATAGTGACTTCCCTGAGGGATTCTTCATCTCCTCTTTGCGACGTCCCTTCTTTCTCCCTTATACACTTCTCCCTCTTCTTTGCATACGGTGGCGGTGGCAGTGGTAGCAATGAGAAGCTCTCCTTCTCTCTCTTTCCCTCTTTCTTCCAAAGCCACGAACTCTCTCGCTCTCTCTTGAAATTGTTTGTGACAAAATGCCACGCTCGGGTTTTTGGTGCTTTTTTTTTCTCAGAAATGCAACACTATTAGTGACACCATTGTTTTCTTTCGCAAATGGCCATTGTTATTTGCTCATTCCCTTGTAGTGGTGACTTTGGGTTTGGCTCAGTCATCCACAGAGGTGGCACTCCTATGGGTGCTACTCTGAGAGATACTATCCCTATAAGCACGCTAGATATACAGAGGTCTCCTAGTTATGCCCAAGAGCATGGTCGCATGTGGGAGAGGACACACCTTAGACATAACCCAGAAGGGTATGACTACCTCATATATGACAGGCCACTGTTGTAATAATGAATGATAAGGGGAGGAGGGTGATGTCTTGCATGAGGGAGTTGTTTTAACAAGTATTTAGGCATAATGTTCTAGACCATTGGAAGAATATACCCGAGGGGAGCAAGGACTATGTAGTGGCATCTTTACATGAGGATTTTCTGGTACCTACCATAGCAAAGAGTTTTTCCACTAGGTGGATGATGGAGTGGATCGTGCATCATCTAGGGAGTGGCAGCCACAAGACTTCATTCATACTAGAAAGTAGATGCAACCAAAATGCACCAACAAGTGGATCTATGGAGAGGGAGATTAGAGGTAGTGGGCTCAAGGTGAAGCTTCTTATGCATGAAAACATGGTTTGCACACACTTATTTAATTGTCTTCTTTGGAGCCACTAAGCCCAAAATATGTTACCCTACCCTTCCAATATGATAAAAAAGGGTTGATTATCGAAGATCTCTTCCGCTTTCTTCGCTACATGATTATCTAACTTCCCTTTATTATGGTCAAGGAACCCACTTTTCCTACTCATCGAGTGTACTAAAAGTGACTATGGACTCGATGGAAGCACTAGGTCTTCTATAATGAGAAGATGTCACCATGGATTAGGAAGATGGAGGATAGAAACGTGTGGCTAAGTGGAGAGAAAACAAATAGAAACTCCAAAGGGTATAAGCTGGAGGCAAGACAGAGTGAATGAGCATTGAGCACTCAAAGATTTCAAACAAGGAGAGGCTTTGTCACCTTTTTTCCCCTCGGTAAGAGAATCAACTAAAATATGTTGGCAAAACATTACTATTGGAAAATGGTAGTGCTCCACTTTACTATTGAAAAGCAATAAATACTCTACTCATTTCAATAAAACTAATAATATAAAATATACTAAATTTATTTTTTGAGAATACGAAAATGATTTTCAAAAAAAAAGTTTTGTCACAAAAGCCTTCTCATCATTGGTGGAGAACACACTCTCTCTATATGCTAAAACGTTAAAAAGTGACCTCTAACTCCCACTTATGCTAATGATGGAGTGAAACTCATTCAAGTGTGCAAATATAGAAGTCCCTTCCTTCATGTGAAAGGTCCATCAACTATTTTATCTAATACATTTGAGATGCAGGACTCTACTTGTTATAAAGATTATTAATATGTATCCAAAGCTCATATGCAATATGATTTTTAGTTACAATATTGAAGTAAACCTTCTTAGATAGTGATAAAACAATCGTGGAATTGCATAGCTCATCCCAATCCTTTTAGGTTTGCACCCCCATTTTTGACTAGTCTAACCTACAATTTTGGCACTAAAATGTGCCATATCTGGGTCTTACAATAGCTGTAATTGGTCGCATCTAATTTGTCAATATTGAAGGTAGCACTA
This sequence comes from Lygodium microphyllum, assembly GCF_053477565.2. NCBI lineage: Eukaryota > Viridiplantae > Streptophyta > Polypodiopsida > Schizaeales > Lygodiaceae > Lygodium > Lygodium microphyllum. The sequence goes on from NC_141142.1 coordinate 97,606,672, forward strand.
TTATGAGAACCACTAGCCATAATGAGACCAAGCAAGTACAAAGAAGAGCAAGATGAGTTACTATAATAACCTACAAATCAACCCCAAAATCACTACTAAATCAAGCAGGAGACCAGAGATACTACCAAAGTAATGAGCTATCCACAACCTATAAGCAAAATCATGTCAAGTCCACATGATTAACATTAAATAGAATACATAAATTTGAAATGACAGGCTATTGTGATAAAAAACAATAATATGCCAACAACCAATAGTGAGCAACCAAGAAGGAAGTAGCCAGAAATAACTATCACTGAAGACTATCACAACTATAGTGTGCCATAAACCATACATGCAACATGCACAGAAATCATGCACATGGTAGTTCTCAAGGGTAAATGAAGAAAATTACGAGATGCATAACCCACTGAGTAAAAGCTCAATATATACCTCAAAATCATATAAATATCACTAACAACACCTTGACAGACAGAAGTACCAGGTCCAAGCCAAGAGATCAAATCAACCATGATAGGGTCATTGGATCCAATAAATATCAAGAGAGCATGCACATGTCATAATGAGTCCCATTGTCTCTTTGTAATAAGCTCAAGCTCAACTACATAAACCAAATTCTCTATACTACATCCAAGTATCAAATGTGGTTCAATAAACATAAAGTTGAGTAGCTCCCACTAAAGAAAAAGTAAAATGCTAAATGAGCAAGCAAAGCTCAAAACATCATGTAAATGACATCCGAGTATCCAAGGTCCATAGAGCATACATCCAAAAGCATTGAACTATGTAGTTTGCAAGACTCTGACTATAGCGTCCAGGTAGCATCCAAGGATAGAAACGATAGCCAATGTCAAAGCATCCAAGCTCTAATCGTAGCTTAAAATCATGACATAGTGTATTAGGAAGTATACATAACAATGGAAGTAGCAGTACATTCACTGAGTATCTCGTAAAGTATCAATGAGCATTAGACATAAGATTTTAACTAACAAATACTTGTTCTATTATTATAGCACTAAAATGATAGTATAATCTAAGTTATTTTAAGCTCAAATTATTCCCAAAGGCATAACCATACCATCCGAGCATCAAAATAGCATCCCTGAAGCATCAAACATGCATTTGGAATTTATTTTTTGTTGTCCAAACTAGAATAGTTCTATTCTATGTGAAATAGAGAATAGAAAACTACATAGAATCAGCTTTATTAGTGCACAAATTTGTAGATCTCATCACACTCTTCGTTTCTAGGTGTAGAACGCCTAAATCTGATACTATATGCAAAAGTTATGGCCAAAATACAATAGTGCTATTAAGTTGCTATAACTATCCACGATTTCTATAGCATACTCTCTATCCACTCAAAATGAATAAAATATCTGCTCTTTAGCTCAATAAGCACTCAACAAGGCTCAGCTAAGCCTTGCAAAGTGCCTCCACAAGCGTGAAGCAAGATGGAACAAGCCAAAAGAATGAAAGACTCAATGCATATCTTGAGAAAAAGAAACAATAGTTTCCATGAAACCATGAGTTAAAGCTTTGAATCTGAGTTAAAGCAAAGGATGAAGAAGCTCCTTGAATGGTTAGCTGTGATACTAGTTGAATGGAGTGAGCTTGGAGTGGAAGCACACGAGTCGAAGCACAAGCTATGGTTGTCAAGATTGTGGGAGAGAAGGAAGGAGTCTCACTTGTAGCTTTCTTGCTTGCACAATGGGGGAAGACACACAAGGGTAGAGGCTGAAAACCGTTTTTCTCTTCTTAGTTATGGAAGCCAAAAGAACTCTAGTACAAAGAAATAGAAGAACCCTATGTATGGGTCTCAAACCAAACTCAACTAACTAACGTGGCATACTAACTGAGCCACGAACTAGAGTAGATAAGGATAGCTATCATGTAGCTATTATTCATGGGTGGTCTACCAACCGCGTCTGCAACTGACACGTCGGTGACATAAATACACAACGGTCACCCTGGCGTATCACGAGTGGAGCTCGATATCTCAACACTCCCCCTCGAGCTCAATCCCAATTCCTGCACACCAAGCAGGTCTCTGAACTTGCGCAGCTTCTCTACGCCCAATGCCTTCGTGAATATGTCAACTACCTGATCCTCTTTGCTGACATAAACTAGATCAATAAGACCTAGTAAAACCCTCTCTCGCACATAGTGATAATGCACCTCAATGTGCTTTGTTCTAGCATGATAGACTGGGTTATTTGCCAAGTGTATACTGCTCATGTTGTCACAATAAATGACAACTGGCCCATCTGTAGGCTGATGCATATCATAAAGTAGCTTATGCAACCAAGCTACCTCACATGCAGCCATTGCTGCACCCCTGTACTCAGCCTCTGTGCTCGACAAGGCAACTGTAGGCTGTTTCTTGCTGCTCCAAGTGACTGCAGCACTCCCAAAAGAGAACACATATCCACTGGTAGATCGTCTATCAGAAATGCTACCAGCCCAATCAGCATCAGTGTATCCATGCAACTGTATCGGAACCCCAGTCTCATAAAATAGTCCATACTGCAATGTGGACTTCACATACCTGAGTATGCGTCTAGCCACATCCAAATGCGGTTTCCTTGGAGCCTGCATAAACTGACTTACCAATCCAACAGCATAGCTCAAATCTGGCCTGGTAATAGTCATATAAATCAAACTTCCTACTATGCGTCTGTACATAGTAGGGTCTTCTAGAAGCTCACCTGCATTTGTGCTCAGCTTCACATTCTGCTCCAAAGGAACTGAAATAGGCTTACAGCCTGTCATCCCATATTTGGACAGCATGTCCAATCCATACTGCCTCTGCAAGAGCTGTATCCCACTTGGTGATCTAATCACCTCAATGCCCAAGAAATAACGCAGCTCTCCCAAATCCTTCATCTCAAACTTCTGCTTCAATAGCATTTTCACATGAAGGATATCTTCATCACTGTCACCTGTCATAATCAAATCATCAACATAAATGACAAGTTGCATAATACATTTCTCTGTTTTTCTCACATAAAGTGAGAAATCTGCCTTGGAAATCTGAAAGCCAATAGTGACAAGATACTGTCCTATCTTGTCAGACCATGCTCTAGGTGCTTGCTTCAAGCCATACAAGGCTTTCTTCAACCTGCAAACAAACTCAGGATGAACAGCATGCACATAACCTGGTGGCTGCTCCATATAGACCTCTTCTTGCAAATCACCATGCAAGAAGGCATTCTTTACATCCATCTGATGTAAAGACCATCCCTTTGATGCAGCCATAGCAATGACTGCTCTTACGGTTGCCATCCTTGCAACCGGACTGAATGTTTCTTCATAGTCAATGCCATATGTTTGTGCATACCCCTTGACTACTAATCTTGCCTTGTATCTGTTCACAGAACCATCTGCATTGTGCTTCACCTTATAAACCCACTTACAGCCAATTGCATTTTTACCTTTAGGCAAAGGTACCAATTCCCATGTAGCATTTGCTTCCAAGGCATCCATTTCTTCATCCATGGCTTTCTCCCATTTTTCTTTTCCCATGGCTTGCTCAAAAGAAATGGGTTCTGGTTCCTGTATCACTTTGACCATATATGCATAGTGAATGGCTGTAAATCCATCATATTTCAGCCTATCCACAGGATACCTAGCTCTCGTAGACCTGCGCAAAGTAGGTTCACTCCCAGGTGCTCTCAAAACATCCGTGGTCTTCCTTACTTCAGGTGTAACAATAGAAGGGATACCCAACTCATCATCAATGCTCTGTTCTGAGCCACTGGATTCACCATCCACATAAGAGTGACCTGCATTCACATCAAACATGGGCTGATCAACCTTCTCTTTTCCTTTTCGTGATACCTGCATACCACTATCTGCATTACTTTGAGAAGATTCTCCTGATCTCAATCTGCCTGTCCATGGCGAAAAATGTGAACCACTACTAGAGGACGCTCCAGGTCCACTAATATTTTGTGACTGCTGCTATGAATTTTGTGCAGCATTACCATTTTGTGCATCTACATCATCAATCACATTTACTGGTTTATACCAGCTACTCATCTCATCAAAAACAACATCTCTGCTCACTGTAAACTTACGAGTAGAAGGGTTATAGCATCTATACCCTTTTTGCTGCAGAGAGTAACCAATAAAGATGCACTTCTCAGCTTTTGGATCCAACTTGGATCTCAACTCATCTGGCACATGTACATAGGCAATGCAACCAAAAATTTTCAAATGAGAAATATCTGGTTTCCTACCAGTATACCTCTCCTCTGGAGTCATTCCATGTATTGCTGCAGTGGGAGTCCTGTTCATTATGTAGACTGTTGTAGCAACTACTTCAGCCCAATAAAAATCTGGCAAGTCTTTTTCATTGAGCATGGCACGAGATACCTCTCCCATATGCCTGTTTTTCCTTTCTGCAATTCCATTTTGTTGTGGGGTATAACTGCATGAATATTGCTGCTTTATGCCATGCTCCTGTAAGAACTTTGCAAACTCATTTGAGAGGTACTCTCCCCCTCCATCTGACCTTAGGCATTTTATTTGCAGACCTGTTTCTTTTTCAGCCATAGCTTTAAGGGTTTTGAAATACCCAAAAACTTCACTTTTCTTTTTCATAAAATACACCCAAACTTTTCTGCTATAGTCATCAATAAAAGTGACAAAATAATGACAGCCTCCAAGAGATGCAGCTTTAGTAGTCCACACATCAGAGTGGATTAATTCCAATGGCTTCTCACTCTCTTGAACATGTCTAGGAAATGGTTTCCTTGCCTGTTTTCCAAACTGACAGGCTTCACATACCTTATGCATTTCTGCAACCTTGAATTTTGGCAATCCTGCAACAATATTTTGGGCCTGCATTGATTTAAGTCGTTGTACATTAACATGACCAATGCGTTTATGCCAGATATCAATGTCTGCAACTACACCGGTCCCATGTGCAAACATTGCTGCACTCAATTCAGACATGTCTGCATCCAACATAAACATTATGCCCTTCTTCTTTCCTTTTGCTATCAAGCGACCTTTATTTTTCACATCCTCAACAAAGCATCCATGAGGATTAAATCTGACCTGCAAGCCCTGCTCAACCATTTGACCGATAGAAACCAGATTCTTGGTGATATTCGGGACATGAAATACATCGGACAGGTATTTCTTTTTCCCATCCTGCATAGACAAGGGAATTTTTCCAATCTGCACAATAGGATGTGCAGTATCATCACCAGTCTCCACAAATCCTGGTTTTTCCATTTTCCTTGCATCCTCCATCCATTCTGCATGACCTGTCATGTGGTTTGATGCACTTGAGTCAACATACCATACATCATTGCTTTCTTCTGCACTTGTCACAGAATTGTTCATGTGCTGCACCATGAACAAATGCTCATTTCTGTCATCACCCTGTCTGCTAGAAGATGCATAATTCCCTTGTTGCAGTTTTCCATTCATGATGTCATTCTGCTTTTTATAGCAGTCTTTAGCCATATGACCCATTTTACCACAGTAATAGCATTCAACATTACTGTTTGCATTTTGGCCTCTTTGCCATCCACCAGGACCTCTTTGGCTCCCCCTGCCTCTAGAGTTACCACGTCCTCCTCCATAGGACTGGTTTTCTTGAGTTTGCTGCATATTCTGATTTCTACCACGGCCTCCAAATCGGCCTCCTCTACCTCTGCCTCTACCTCTTCTAGCATTTGAGTAGAAGACAGTTTCTTTTGAAGTTCCTCCTGAAGAAGATGCACCACCATTTCTCTGCTCCTCAGAAATTAGAAGAGCAATCAACACCTCAAAATCAGGAAATCTTTCACGAACTGAAATGGATGTCCGAAACTGTGCATAATCCTTTCCTAGACCATTCAAGGTCACAGAAACTAAATCATCATCTTCCACCGGCGACCCAATGGAAGCAAGTGCATCTGCAATCTTCTTCACCTTCATGTGGTAGTCATTGATGCTCATATTTTCTCTTTGCACATTGTGCAACTCTTGCTTGAGCTGCATTTTCCTGGCTTGCGTATTTGTGCTATACATCTTTGACAGAGTATCCCATGCCTCCTTTGGCATACTTGCATCCTGAATATGCACAATCATAGAGTCTGAAATGCTGATAGACAGCCAGTACATAACTTTCCTGGCTCGCTCATGCCATGCTTTGAATGCCTGCATTTGCTGTTGATTGGGAACATCAGGAAGAACTGGTTCTTCTTCATTTCCTGCAACAAATTCCCAATATCATTTTCCCATAAGGAAATTCGTCATTCTAAACTTCCATGCTTGGAAGTTGTTCTTGTCAAGCTTTTCAGTGACAATCTGTGAGAGAGAATCAGACGCCATTACAGAACACTGCGAAAAATTCTGTCACTGCAAAAACTCAGCTTCACCCTCACAAGGGCAAATCTGCAAAACTGGCGAAAGTGGTATTTGACCACACAGTCACTTCCTAGTGACGATTTTGCATCAACAGGCAACAGGGATGATTCTGTAACTCCCAATGTCTCTGCGCACAAGCATACGATGCGATTTCTACAGTAACTTTTCACTGACCTGTAGAACAGTGGTTGCACAGCATAAAACAGGGCTTTTTCCTGAGTGCGTGCAGAAAACTTCCGCCTCCAAAACAGGCCCCGAAATGGCCTCAAATCAAAAAAACAGGGTCGCCGAGGGCTAAAGCCATCGCCCGCAGCATATACTGCCCTCTTGCTTCACCGCGAAGGGCGTCTCAACCTGAGACAATGCACTCTTGCAATTTCCGACTGTGCTACCTGCAGAGATCTGCTCCCAAAACAGAAAATGAAAGCAACACTGCTCCTCTTACCAGAACACCGCGAGCTTGGCTTGCTTTCTTGAGCTCCTTACCACGAACAAGGCTCTGATACCATGTCAAGATTGTGGGAGAGAAGGAAGGAGTCTCACTTGTAGCTTTCTTGCTTGCACAATGGGGGAAGACACACAAGGGTAGAGGCTGAAAACTGTTTTTCTCTTCTTAGTTGTGGAAGCCAAAAGAACTCTAGTACAAAGAAATAGAAGAACCCTATGTATGGGTCTCAAACCAAACTCAACTAACTAAGGTGGCATACTAACTGAGCCACGAACTAGAGTAGATAAGGATAGCTATCATGTAGCTATTATTCATGGGTGGTCTACCAACCGCGTCTGCAACTGACACGTCGGTGACATAAATACACAACGGTCACCCTGGCGTATCACGAGTGGAGCTCGATATCTCAACAATGGTGGAAGGAGTAAGAGCAAGAGAGAGAGACACACAAGATGTGGGAACTCCAATAGTCATAATGTGTGATTTTCCTTCCCTATATTCAAATGTCACTGAAAGAATAAAGAATGAAGTGACTGTGATCGCCTCCCACCACCTATAGTGTACAACTATGTGGATACTATTGGTGCAGTAATACACGGGCAACTAGACACAGGCGGCTTTACCCCCAATAATATGATTAGAAGCATATGAGTCTATATACCATACATCATTCTTAGATAAAGCATTAATAGTCATAGTATTTATAAAATGCTATATGATAAAGAGCTGCTTATTTCTGTCATCATTATTTTTGCTAATGGAAGCATAGTTACCTTAATGCTTTTTCCTAATTCTAATTTCGACCTTCTCTTTAAAGCAATTGTTGAAAATATGGCCCTTCTAACCACATCACCAGTATTTCCTATTATCACCAAAATTCTATTATTATTGGTTAAATCTTGCAACTTACCCTCTTTGGCTTCCCCTTCCTCAGAACTATCCTCTACTATTTTGTTGTGCACCATAACTTTGACAACAACTACCACCTTGGCCTCAGACCTCTACCTCTACTAGCAGAGTAAAATACATGTTTAGAATTGCTTTCACTTTGAGAAGAAGAGGAATCCAAGCCAAGGTCCTTCTCACCAAGTATCAACATAGAAATCAAATTTGCAAAGTCAGGGATATTATCCCTAGTATTCATACACAATCTAAAGCTCTTGTTCTCATCTCCAAGTCCATCTAAACATGTTGGCATAACATCATCATCATCAACTAGTACATCGATAGATCTAAGAGCTTCCACAATACTCTTGATCTTTAATGTATAATCATAATAGATAGATTTCCTTTTTGAACTTGATTCAATTTTGACTTGAGTTGTAGCTTTCTGGCCTTTGTGTTTACTCTCAAACAACCTTGCCAAGTTTTTTCATGCAATAGCAAGGGGTTGAGATTCATTCAAATAGCCCATCATAGTATATGTAGCACTCAATAGATAGCCAATATAATATATTACTTTACTTTATGTCTACTGCCAATCCTTCTTACCTATTACTGGGCCTTGCGGTGTTGTGAGAAACTTCTTCCTTGACTCTCATTAGAATGATTGCATGAGATAGATAGATAGATAGATAGATAGATAGATAGATAGATAGATAGATAGATAGATAGATAGATAGATAGATAGATAGATAGATAGATAGATAGATAGATAGATAGATAGATAGATAGATAGATAGATATAGAGAGAGAGAGAGAGAGAGTAGAGTACTTTATTATCGTCCATGAAAGGCCAAAATATGACCCATGGGAACTTTCCAAATATACAATGATTCTCCTCCCCCATGGTAGGAAAGGGTAGCTATGGTGAAAGAACGATCTATGCAGCGTGGTTCTCCCAAAAGTGTAACATGCGGGTGATGAGAGCCCCTAACTTCGATATAGGAGTATTGGTTAGAAACTAGTGAAGTGGCCCCTGTAAAGGGATATCAAAGTCAGCCCGTATGTGTGCATATGCTAGGTATGTCATAATCATGTGCTCCTCTAATTCTACACTCTGTAGTCAACATAGCTTGCATAACCTCATCTCTCTTACATGTCCACTCCATGCACCTATCTCGATCAATAAAGTGTGTGATCGAGTTCGAAGTCGTGCAATACTCCATCTAAATAGGTGGTTTGCACCCTTTGCACCATATAAGGGTGATTTTACATTTTAAAACACAGTGTGCCCTTTCACCTCCTTAATACTTGGCATGCTTTAGGGAACAATTGTTTGCAATTGAGAACCCACTATTCCCTTGATTGAATGTCAAATGCATTATCCCTCTATTCCCTTGATTGAATGTCAAATCATTCTCTACACTATTATCCCTTGATTACAAATAGTGTAGAGAATGATAGACAACAACAATAATAATATTGATTTGGAATTGATTTACCAAAAGAATCTTCCATAAGCTTGTCCAAGATTGTACTTTTTCTTGTAGTCTTTGCATCTCTAGGTGATACATCCGATCTTCTCTTCACTTGGTATGCCCCCTTTGGATCACTTCATTCTTTTGCAAAAGTCATCCTCTTGAATTTGCTTTAGAAATACACCTTCTAATATCCATGCCTTGAGTCTTGATCACCATTAATGCTTCAGTTCTCATTATGTTTCTCTAGTCTTCTATTTGAATACACTTGATGATTGCATTTGACAACTACATCTTGAAATGGATAGGCGGTGTAAAGGGTAATGGGGTGGATTTTGAGGATAATAGATGTGAGGATCAAACTATTTGATTTTTTTATACATAAAGATATGTGTATTGATTGACATACCAAACTAATTATACTAAGGTTTATTAGTGGGTTTATGGGCTTTATATATGTGCATATTAAGTTATATTATCCTATCATGGAAAATGAAATGCAAATATTGATGGAAAGTGTAGTGCACATGATGAAGTAGAAAATGCATGAGTAGCACACAGAGATGATGATGTGGTAAATGATATGGATGATGAGATGGATGTTCAGGCTGATGTGTTGACGATGAAATGTGGTGTTACTAATTATAATGAACTACTTGCAGGAATGCCTACATGTGGATGGTTTGTTGACGCTGATAAAAGGGTCTGTTTGGAAGCAGATATGCTAGATGACACCTATGGTAAATTTTTCCTCTTTTTAAAGTATTTACTCAACTTTTGCAAATGTTCCACTCCAAATAGGAATTCTTATCCATGTTTTGAGTATCAAATGCAACTATATTATAGTCTATATGTAGTAACTAAGCAGTAAGATGTACATTAGCTAGTATTGTTGTGTATCTAGAATTTGATGACAATATAGATATTATGTTTTTCCACTATTTATTAAGCTCGTACTTATAGGTTATACTCAATGTTTCCATGTTAGTTTGGTTGTACTTGATGAAACCAAAGCTTAAATTATCTCAAACTAATAAGATACCCATGGCTTGAATGAGTACAAATTTAATGACCGTGGTTACTTTGTAACCTTGCATCAAGTTTAGATAGCGCTTACAAAGTGGTCAAGGAATGCCTAGCTAAGTATTATTATCATTATTATTTGCTAATGAGCATGCAATCTTATGATCTTTGTTAACTTTATATTATTCCATTGTAGTTTAATGTTCTTTATTACATTGTGATTTTCTTTGAATATAGGTGCTAGAAAGAGGGAAAAGACTAGTACGATAAGTGTTGAATTGATTTAAATGCTACTCTAATAGTCAAAGCTCAATAGTTCGAGTAGCTCATACTCTCATTTGCAAAAATAGTACATAATTCCCTACTTGAAGTGATCTTTCTTTGATATCACTAGGGCTTTTCCAATTGTATTATGCCACGTTGGAAGTAATCTTCTTGTAATACTCAAGCAGCATGAATGGCATTTATGGTTTAGTGAAGTTGGTATTTAGAATGATGTAATTGATCATTACATGATGGCCCATTTCAAGAAATAATGACCTAACACTTTACCTTGTAAGATGGATATTTGGGGTATATGTTGTGATATGTCGAGTCACCTACTTGTGGCATTGTAAGTAGAGAGCGAAGGGTACTGGCTTCCATGATAGCAGATGGGGGGGGGGGGGGGGGGGATGGAGATGAAAATTTTCCAAATAACCATGAGAAAGAGAAAGCTTTACTTTGATTCGATATATTGAATAAAGTCTTATTTTTTATTGACGTTGGAGCTCTTTTGTATTACTTGGATACAATTTTAATTACATATTATTGTTGGTATCAAGAAAATGGCTATACGATTTAATACTTTTGCTTTGCTATGTCCTCTAAGTTGGCATGTGTTACATGGTTAGATTTTCATGCAAATAATAGGTGTGAGGCCAAGATGTGTGTGTGTGTGTGTGTGTGTGCATGCGCACGCATGTGTGCATGCAAGAGAGAGAGAGAGAGAGAGAGAGAGAGAGAGAGAGAAAGAGAGAGAGAGAGAGAGAGAGAGAGAGAGAGAGAGAGAGAGAGAGAGAGAGATCACATGAAAGCACGAACCTTCATTGCTTAGCATTCATGAGTAATGAATGCTAGTAACCATTAGTCACATTAAGATCATTATGTTTTGTTGCAATTTCCCTCTTTACAATTTGAGATTACCAAATTTGACTTGGACAGGTTTTGGGAGAAGCCAAGAAGGTTTGAAGGTCCCCTTTGCCACAACAAAAATTATATAGTGATATAGATGTAGGTATAGATAAATGAAAATGAAGACAATATAGGACACATTCACACATGTTATAGTCAACTCATGCAAGGGTTTAAGTATTAGGTGATTGGGAGGTGCTTCACATTTTTTTGGGGCAATGTGGACCTCATGTTTACTAGTTGACTTGCAAATTGCAATCACTTGACCAAAAAGTTAAAAAGGAGGGTTCCCATGAAAGTGTTACTTGTGGAAAGTAGATATGGCTTTTGTGAGAGGGCCTCATAAGTAAAGATCTCCACGTGAATGTTGAATTTAAAAGCATAAACTTTTTTATTTTAAGCGCAAAAATATTTAAGCATGCTTGAGCTTTTATGGACTACATTATTTGGAATAAAAGTTGTTTCGATGCATAAGGAGTTTGTTTGGAGTTGCTAGATGAGGAGTGATTTGAAGTCTAGAACAAAAAGCATGTGCATAATCTCACTACCACAAGAGGTAGAAAGTCTCTCTTTAGATTTTGTCACAACGTTCACTAAAAACGAAGGTTGAATGTCAAGCACATTGTTAACTTTGAAAAAAGAATTGAATAAAACATTTTCAAATGTCTAAAATTTGAGGTCATTTTAGGGCCAAGTTGTTGTGGGAATAGCAGGGCAAACCCTCACGCTCCCCTTTCTGTAAGGTCGCACTGAGGCTACCAGAGTAGTACACTACAAGATAGAAACGGTGCTATTGGCATTAAAAATTATATTCAAATGGTATTGTTGTAAATGTTGACAAGAAATCGGCTTAAGGGATGCAGTTAATTTTGCTAGTGCTTCGATAGCACCCTATTTTGATAGGGTGTTAGCAAGGGTAGCACAAGGGTTCAATAACCCTCGTCCTCTTGTTGCCTTGCTTGGGTGTCACCAAGCGTGTTGGGAAGGGGGGGGGGGTCCACTCCCCATGCTAACGCTGGGTGGGACCAGGCTCTTAGTTGTACTATGGCAAACAGACCCACAAAATCTAAGAAAGGCTTAAAGACTTCAAAATTGTGTAGGGTGGAATCTGGATTCTGGAAGTGTTCGTATTGGCTTCAAAGTTCAAGGTTTGGAAATCTAAATAAGGTTTGATAACTTTAACAGCCGTATTGCAGGTCCGTTTACACCAATCAAACAACGGATTCCGATTTCCAACGAATTCCTAGACCTAGGATTTTTGCATGTGCTGGCAAGGCGCACTTTTCTATCATCATCATCATTCACCGAGTTTCCCAAAATGTACGAAGTATGCCCCAATGGGACAAGGCTGGCACTCGAGAGCCTCATCATCATCACCATCTACCTCCATTCAAGCTACCTGCTTCAGGTGTCACGAGAAAGCCTAGACACAGAGAGAGAGAGAGAGAGAGAGAGAGAGAGAGAGAGAGAGAGAGTATGTTTGCCCTCATGATCATCCAACTTGCTCATCTGGTACCTGTGGTTGTTGTCTCTCAGCCTGCCTGTCTGTCAACGCAACATCTAGAAGCCCCCTCAGGTGGGATTTCCAACACAGCCGCAGGCCCCTGTCCTTCAGCTGCTCCTGCTTCGACACCGAGGAAAGAAAGAGTACACGCTTTCACACGGTGCATATTCTGTGACGTCTGCAGTATATCTTAGCGGCCATGGCCCCCTCCTTCCGAGCTTGCTCTTCATCATGACTCTTAACGCACATAATTTGACTCCCAGCTTCTCTGCGGGAGTATATTCTACTCTACAGTTGCCGAGAATCTGGATGCAGTTGGGGCGGCTCCCTCTTGTAACCCCGTCCCTCTTAGCTGCATCATTTACTCGCAGAGATTAGCGTAATCTGTGTCTAGCCGCCAGCAATGGGCTTCGGACTTATGAGCAGTACCACTGAGGAGGCAGGGCTCGTCGGCTTTCTTGGACATGGCCAGCCGGAAATTTTCTTCCACTTACCTGATGCGAAGTCGATTGAAATCGCCGCCGAGACCAGCAACCAGCATCAGCCACCTCCAGCTGCACCTCTAGTTTGCTCCACCATTCATAGCAGCGCTCTTAGTGTTGGGATGATGGGTTATGCAGCCCCTTCTAGTGTTGGGTTGCCCAAGCAAGTCAGCACATCGCAGGCAGCCGATCTCTCGGACATTCTGGAGCATGCATTGGATCAAGAACAGCAACTGGACAACATGCCATGTAGCAGCTTCCAGCCTATTAATTCACAAGTCTATGCTACACAAAATCTGCATTTCTCAAACTCTGCCAATATCATGCTCTTCTGTAGCAGAGCCACCTCCATGCCTAGCATGTTGCAGAGTGGGAAGAGGAATAGTCCACATCCCGCACTGCAACAGGCGACATGTGGTGTTGCTTCCTTACGGGATCAGAACATGGTGTAGTAATTACTACATGGGAATAGCATGAAGTCCCCAGCATTGAGGAGCTACCACATAGCTAGCCTGTTGCTGTGTGGGACAAGGATTGGCTTCATCCCACACTGCAATAGGCTAGGTGTGGGGTTGCTTCCCTGCAGGAGCTCTTGATGTTGGCATTACTACATGGGAATACCATGAAGCCTTCAACAATGGGAGCTGCCACATACCTAGTCTGTTGTGGTGTGTGACAGAGAGTCGTGCAACAGCCTCGGTGCAGGGTTACTCCCTTTCAGGATTTCATGATGTTGGCATTGCTTCACGGAAATAACATAGAGTCTTCCATGATGGGGATTTGATAATGACTGAGGGTTCTTGTGATATCGTTGCAGGTGGAAGTCAATTGCCCCATGAACATAGCATTGCTGCAGATGCAAACAGTCTGAGTTCTTACTCCCTCAACATGCAGCCACAGGCTAAGTCTAACCTCATCAGACACAGTAGCTCCCCTGCAGATTTCCTATCAAGGTTGGTCATAGATAAAATGAATGGCCAGGCGCCTCTCCAGTTCAATGAGAGTAATTTGCAACCAACATACCCATGGAAGCCTTTGGGGGAGGCCAGCAGCAGCAGCGTTCCGAAGGCACTACCTCAGCTTGTCTCCATGCCTTGTTTCTCAATCAGGGATTGCTTGGTGGACCTTACTACCAACCACAAATTGACAGACAAGGGCTACAATATGGCCAATTCAGATGTGAACTCAAGTGGACTGCTACGACAAAGCAGCTCTCCTGCAGGATTACTGTCGCAACTGTCAATTGAAGAGATCTCCAACGCAGGTAGGGGCATTATGGACGTTTCACTAATAGCATCTCAAGCAGGATGTTAACTCATGTTTATGATGATGTTGCAGGCTACATCCATGATATAGCAGCAGGCTCTTTTGGCCAACGAAAAAGAGCAAGAGAACTGGATGCAGAGATGCTGCAAGTCTCGTTAGCAAAGGAAGCACTTGGTGTAAGCCTGCTCATCTGTCTGTCACACACATCTTTTTTGTCACACTTCAAATTACTGTGTGGGAAAAACACACACACACACACACACAATCCACCCATTTTTCTGCACTTTATATCACTGTTGGGAAACCTGCAAGTATGAAAAGTCCAGCTGTGAAAAAATTACAAGCCCTAGTCTCGTATGAGACATTGCTGGGGATAGATTTTGTAAAGGGAACTACTTCCTCCGAGAAGAGACACCAGTACAACTGAGCCATCCTTGAGTTTAACTCTCCATTGGATGATTTGCATTAGTCTTGTTAAAGATACCCATAGTCACAAGTGATGGTCATTTTGGGAGTTGAGGATTGTGAGGACGGCAGCTTCTTTCTGTCCCACGTCCCATTCCATGTGATTATATAGTCAAAAGTGACAACAACTCCTCCCCGTTCCCCTCATCCCCATAATATGTTGCATCCCATGTGACTCTGACGATCCCAGTAACACTGGAGTAGTTACAGCCATAGGTGTTGCCATCCCGAGATGTCTTCAGGAACCTTATCGCCTTCGGTGGTATTTCATCATTTCTTTCAGACTCAGCCATTTGCATTCCTAGGTTTATCTTCCTTTATAATAGGCAATGCGTCAAAGGGATTAGAAAGAGATGCAATGACATTCTTCTGAGGGAACCCAAAATCCACTTGCCTGTCCTTTTCCTATCCACACACAAACAAACACACACACACACAACGATGTTTTGTTGAATGCTCATGATTGTTATAATAGATAGATGCATGTATCAGCAGTAGTGAAAGAATTCAAGCTGATTTTCAGAAAGATTCCCAACTCTGATAGACTTATAGTCAAAATCTGAAGTATACAAGGGAAAGGAAATCAGCCTGGTGAAAAATCAAATGCTTTCGTGCAGTGGATATGCTCGATAGAGCCCATCACCTAGGCAGTCCACGCAATGAAGAGTGAGAAATCTGGCAATAGAGGAGAAGTGCCCTATCTGGTTTCCATGAGCTCATTGCATGGTGGATGAAGAAGACTTATATAGACCATGCACAGAAACAAAGAGAGGCTGATCTTCAAAAGCAATAACCCAGCTGGCAAATATTCATGGTGTTGACTGCTGGATCATGAGTCCAATGGCACAAGTAAAGACATGGCATATCCCATGGAATCTATTGGCCTTTGCACTGGGTCTATGAGTAGCAAAGCGGCCAATCTTGCAACTATGAAAAAGAGAAATCAATACTGTAGCTATACTAGTCAACATGTTGAGGTTTCATGACATCCAAAGCTGGAACAGCACCATCAGTATCTAAGGAACTGCAATAATTCATTCAGCACACATCCACACAGACACAGACGCACACTTACACACACAAATGCCTGGCACATATATTCATGCACGCACAAAGGAGAAACCGTAATGCCGCTATTTGGTTCATTTGGCAGCAGCAGAGGAGTCCCCCAGCAGATATCATGATTTCTACATCCTGCTCAAGCCCAAGGAGTCACACTGAAAATATGGAGATTTCATCTATGATAGATTCAGTCCTTTGCAAAGCCCGGGCTAAGAGAGGCTGTGCGACTCATCCTCGCAGCATTGCAGAACGGGTATGCTCTTTTCCCAAGTCATCAGTTTTTTGAATGCAGCAACTTTGCTTGATTCTTGAACTGAGAGCATGGCGTGAATGTGTTGATGGGAATAATCAATGATGGATATGGGTGATTGGTGTTTTGAATGCAGTAAGTTTGCTTGAACTGAGACCATTGTGCAAAGGGGTTGATGGGAACACTCAATGATAGCTATGGGAGCTCTTTTTGCAATATTGGATAGCAACTGTGATATTAGTGTGTAGCTAATGGATATAAGTTTTAATATACTGTTTCCTTAAGCTACTTTGAAGGTCAGGTAGGGGGTTTCTTCTTTGTCTATACTTAACTTATTCCACCATTGATCACATTGCTAAATTACTCAAGCTAGAACACATAGAATTGCACCGTGGTTGCCAAACAGTTTAATGCTGAATGTTCGATACAAAGCATTCCTGAGGTAAGCAAAAGCTCAAAAGGTGATCAACTTTTCTGATACTAAGCAAAACATCTTTACCTCCTTTCAGGTGAGGAGAACAAAGATAAGCGAGCGAATGAAGAGACTACAAGATCTTGTACCAAACTTGGATAAGGTAAGGAAAGTACCATTCTTCCTTATCTTGCTCTTTCCCAAATACATGTAATAATGAAAGGGTAATGCAGCTATGCCATGCCTGTGATAGGACATGCACTAAGCATGCATTCAAAATGCCAGTTTAGAGGTATACAATTTCAAATTGGAAATTGATGCCTAACACTTAAAATTTAATCTTCATGATGTATGCAGCAAGCTAGCACTGCTGAAATGCTGGATGAAGTGGTAGAATATGTGAAACTACTCCAGAGGCAAGTGCAGGTGAAAGACATTTACTGATATATTATTTAGTAAAGCAAGAGATCTCCTCTGGGTTTGAAAAAGAGCTAGTAATGGACAAGTGATAAGCACTTTCTTGATTTGTTTTTTGAATCTCATTCAGGAACTTTCAGAGAAGCAACCCAAATGCAATGGAGTGTGCCAACAGAAGCTGAACTGTTGATTAGCAGCTTGGAACAAGCATGATACTATCTGTTAAATCATGATTGTTGTGAATGTTAATTATTGTTATGAAGTGCAAAGCATGAACTTATGGTAGCACGATTTTTGTGTAAGCTCTTGTAGCAGCAGTCTTTAGTGCTTCATCGAGGGTTGCATAGCTAAACAACTGGACTAGCTCCTTTATAAATGTGTATATATATATATATATATATATATATATGGTGGGGGGGGGGGGGGGGGGGACATATGCAACCAAAAAGTTGATCATGAAGACTAGATTCTATGAAAGCTTGCTAAGGAATAGATATTAGAATGTGGTAATTTTGGGCGCATAACCACAATTTGCCATGGAAACGATCTCATTTGGTTTCTGAGATCTCAATTTTGTGACTACTTAAGACAACTATGACTATGGATAGCAAGATAACGTCTCAAAGAATAATAATCAATATGGAGAAACGCATGTATGCCTACCAATGCTTTTGTGTTTTGAATGAGCTATTGAGGACAAGAATGGTGCAACTTCAGGGCCATCAAGATATAAGATTATGTATCTATTGATGTATAAATATTTAAATGAGAATGCCGTTAACAACATAAACTTGTCATTGAGATAATTGCAAAGACATAAGTCAAATAGACATGAGGCAAACTTAATCAAAAGCTTAAGAGTGAAAAATAGAAAGATGCCGTACTAGACATACAAGAGTCTAAGCATTGCATACATCTAAATTGAAATGAGGTCTCATGTTTCCTTGAGCTTTCCCTGCTTATGAAGCTTAACACTGATGTCATGTTGAAGGTAGTATGATTAGACATTAGTGACTCAAGTACTATACACGAAGAGAACTTTTAACATTGGATATGTCAAAAGAGAAGAGACATGTCTCTCTTAATCCTACAAATAACATATCAAGGCAAACATGCAAGGCACATATTAAGATTCACATATAGCCACAATTTCTATGTGGACCATAGCTTGTGATTTGATGTTGACTTTCTTGGATTAAAAACCACAAATGCATTGTACTTGTCACAATTGTTATCAATTAATAGTGATATTAGCATTGGTTACATCATTGAATCAAGCCTCAATGTCTCTTACTTAATCTTGAAAATAACATATCATGGTTAATATACAATACACTTATTAAGATTCACACATATTTACAATTCGCATGTGGATCGTAGCTTGTGTTTTCATGTTGACTTTCTTGGATGTAATCGAGGATGTAACACCATACATATAATATGATTATCACAAATACTTTCACCTAACACCAATATTCCTCATATTTGTATGTACAATATGTATCATTATGTCTCAGAGCAAGTGCCAAAAACAAAGATGTGGATTTTTGAGGAGTTTGGCTATGTACTGCTTCTTGTTTATTAGATTCGTGTAGAAGTTAGCCAAATCAATTGTTATTTGGAAGCTTATTTACTACTTGATTTTCATATCGTCTTAGTTGATTGACTAGTTAGTCTTGCAAAATAGGCAAGGCATGAGAAAAAAATCACCCTTAATGAGCCAAGGGCAATATGTGTAGGTGTGATTAAGGGTCAATTGGCTTGGCAAATTCTAGTTGGAGATCACTAAGATTTTTGGGGTTCTATTATCCTTAGGCTCATTTTGAGAAAATTTGATTTTAATTTTACAAACTATTCGATGGGCTAATTGTAATAATTATTTTATAGGGTATAAATAATTGAAGGCCCCTTACGGGAACGGTCATATTGTATTGTTGTTTACCTTCTTTTCCTTCAATCCTCTTAGTAATTTTCATTTTTTAACTCATTTTACATAACATGATTGGTAAAAAATTATTGGTCACATTAGAGACTTAATTGTATATACTTCCTAGCTATTCAATATGAAAATTTTCGAGATCTTGACATTATCATTTGGCTTGGTGAGATTGATTTTGAAAGCTTGATTTTTTCATTAGGACCAAAAACACTTCAAAAAAGACACTTATAAGAAAATGATTAAGTAGCTAATTAGTTGAGATTTTGGAAGAATGAAACCTGCAAATTTAGTTGCTCGAATGTGATCAATGAGAGAATATTTGGTTCATTGACGGAGTCATCCATTTATTTCCTTCATCTTTTAATTTATGAGAGGGTCACCTTTTAAGCTGGTTTTGTCTTGAAACTTCATAGATTTTGTATTTTCAAGATATTTGTATCAAAACCCTATTCGTTTGCTCTAGTGTCATTCTTTTCATACATCATTCTCTTTCGTCGTTCTCTTCTCTGTGCTTACTTTCTATCATTGTGAGAATCATTTGTGATTGATTTTGCTAAAATGTTTAGCAATACCTCTTCAAGTAACACACGCGTAAAGGCACATGCAATTACAACTTACCATTCAATTAGATTCAATATTGGAGAAGTATATATCATCGAGGTACTAACAAATGAGATGGAGGCTAACGGATTGAGAATACAAGGGAAGAAGCTTAAAGATTTGTGGGTGGATGGAAATATTTATCCCAAGGATCCTTCTACGGGTTAACCTTCTCTCTTTTTCAATATTGATGACTACATAAGATATGTTAGAGAAAGTCACGATGGGATGCTTGGCTAGAGAGATCATGCCCTACATTTTACACATGCATGGCTCAAATGCACAAAATAAAAGAAACATTATTAAAACTGCACAAACAAGTATTTTTGAGGTACCAAATATGATTGAAATTTTAAAAAATACTAATAAGTCATTATAAGATAAGCTAACATGGTTGAAGGAAACTCTAATAGGATTGAGAGAGAGGAAGAGACCACTAAAAAATATAACCAACTTGTGTGAGTAAATAAAAAAAGGAGACTAAAACTTGCAAAGAAATTTGTCTCTAACATACCAATCATTAATATTTGAGAAAGTGAAGAGAGAATCGATCTTTTAAAGGAAACCATGAATAAAAAAGATAGTTTGAGGATTCTAAAGTCACTTAGAAATGTGAATCTGAGAGGCCCAACTCTCAAATAATTCGTAAAGTACTTAAAAGGCACAGTAAAACCAAATAAAATTGTAGGGACATATTGTGATACTGTGGGTGTTAGCAAGAAATATCATCGTACTATCTTTAGATTATGGTTTAAAAATCTTAAATGTAATAGAATTAGTGCATTTGGGTTGCCTCGAGTCCTTACAGTATCAGTTGCTTGCAAGGATTGATATGAATCGTAAGATTTCACATGTTTTTGGGGAGTACATTCATATTGAGGGGTCTATAAAATATAAAAAGTAGAAAAGAAAATTCATTTTTGAATACAATGCATTTAACAATATATGGGTTGATATAAAAAGATTATAGATTGCAATGGTCCCTCGAGGAAGTTACTATATGTATATCCTCTACATCACGTGGATTCAAGGCCTATTTATAAATATCCTTATCTGTGAATTTTTCATAAATAAAACATAACCCCTTTCTATTCAATCTGTAAATAACCCCCTTACAATACACCCTTCTGTATGTAAAAAAAATGTATAAAAATGGTATTTTAAAAATACCTTATTTTGAACCCACGTGATGCACACATATATTCATGAGTAACTTACCCAAGAATGGTCCACATGTATAAACTCACGGTAGAAGAATGTCATAGTGCTTTAAAGTTTTCCTTGAAGTTGGATGAAGCACAGATTCAAAAATGACAAAAAATGGAAAGAGTCAACATTTGCATCATGAACAAAGTATTGGACTATAGCAATGGTGAGGGTCAAGTATCAATATATAAGTTCCAGTCCGAGATGAAGATTTAGTGGGTTGGTGTGGCTCAAGTACCAATTGAGAATCATCAAATATTGAAAGGGTTGTTCACTCTAAGTCTCAAAGTGAAGGAGAAACATTTGATGGTTGATTCGATTAATAATTTCAACACGGAATGGCATATGAGCACAAACTTAAAAACTATCAAATGTATGCTTGAAATATGCAATGGGACAAATGTAAAATACCCTTGTGTTTATTGCATGGAAGGTATTAGGTTTAAATATTGGAGTTGTTTGTGCCTAGCAAGAAGAGCCCCAACTAGAGACTCTATAGATTTAAGTAAATTTCAAAAAATAGAAGGTATATAGAATTCCATTCTTTTAATTCCTCTTAGAAATATTCATATTTGTACTTTGCATGCAGAGATTAGAATAATTGACAAACTTCTCAGGTTGCATCTCGACTATACTCAATTAAGTCATTTTTATTAGATGAGTGTATTAACAAATATGAGATATTACTCTCAAAAATCAATTTTCATGGGAATCAATTTCACTTAAGAAAAGGATCCAACACTTTCAAGGTAAATAAGAGATGCCTTGGATAATGTCTCTATGGGATACTCAAAATCTAGATGCTTTTTAAGAAACCATACAAGAAAATAGGTGAGCATTACTTGGGAATATTGGAGAGAGCTGTGTGGGATGAGGACAAATGTTGCAAGCACATTGCAACTCGCATGTCTATGGATGGAGGTTTGGAGACACCTTAATGTCTTTCCAAAGCTCCTCAAGCAACAAAAGACAACATACACATATCCTAAAGAGTCCAAATGTTTAATTACAAATCGTGTTCAAGCAATAAAGGAGACATGGGGGGGGGGGGGGGGGGGGGGGAGAAAAGGATATCACATTTTATTTGGCAAGGCAGGGAATATTTAATGCAAGTTTTCTTTGACAAATTTGCCAATGGTGTAAAATGTTTGTTACTCTCTTGTATTGTAGCACATCCTTCATATCCATGGGCCTTACTTTGTGGAGAAGTAAGGCCTATTAGGGCATGAATTGCATCATCCACTTAGTACTTTTCTACCTTAATACTTGATGCATATAGGCACATAGAACTAGCATATGTAAAGTGACCTTGCATGTCATGATTTCACTTGAAAGGATGGTGCCTGTCTTAGGCATTATCAGTTGTATCTCTTCAAATATTTTGGTCATGGAAATGAGAAGATCTTAGAAAAATGCTTGGATATGATCGCTTATGTATTATTCTATCAATATGTCTTTGTCTCATGAAAACTAATAATGTTGTCTATGTCAAGTTATTCATTCAAGAATGGTCATGATGATAGTAATCTAACTAATATTTTTTAGGAGAGTGAAGTTTTATAGATGATGATAATATGTATTTTATGGCGGCATCTTGGTCTTGAATATTAAATATTTAATATGGTTGTAAATCGATTCAAGTAGTTGTCTATAGCAATAAGGACATTTTAGGCAGATTGATGTTTCCTATATATATTTGTAATGGACTTGAGAGACCATAACACTTTGGTGATCCTGCCGATTTCATGGATATAATTCTCTTAATTTAGGCACCATGCCTAGAAGCAATCACTACAAAATTAGGGTACAAGAGTCCAGGATGATAATGGCATTGAAGATGTGCTAGGTGCCTTTCATGGGTAGCATATATGTCAAAAAATTATCCATATTTGTCAAATCCTATTTTAATAAGGAGTAGATCTTGAGAAATAAGAAAAGCATTGGCAAGACAACAACAATAGGATGCATTGTTGAATAATAGAGGAGAAGCAAGAGGACTAGGTAGGCTAGATGAAGAGAGTCTCCTTCAACCCCTCCAACTCCTTCAAGCCTACCAAATGTGTTAGATAATGACAAATCAATATTGTCACCTAAAAATCAGGATACTCCTCCTAAACAAGCATTTGAGAGATTATAGCATATACTGCTTAGGAGGACAATGTTGTTGCACAATACAAGACTTCAATCAAAGAAGTGTATGAAGTTTAATTCCTTACCACCATTAAGGAAGTCTCAAAAGAAAAGTATAATGAATCAAAATCATCCTGTTAACCCAAAGGTGAGAGCTTCTAAGTTTTTAGGGAAAAAGAAGAAAATCCCTAACTGCCATGTGGCTTAGTTTGAGACAAAGTGGATAGCAAGTGGATTCAACCAAATGTATGGAGATCAAGTTAAAAAGCAACAATTTGCAGCCACCTTGCAAGAAAAATCCATGGACTAGTTTAGGAGTTACGGCATGGCGGCAATTAATACATATGATGCATTAAGGATTGTGTTCTTAGGCATGTTTAGGAAGGATAAAACTCCTAGAGACATCTTGAGAAAGATTAAAAAGATAAGGAGAAGAATATATTGGTTGAAGATAATGCATAGAAGTTTAAGAACATGCTTAATAGGCTGGATGCTGCAAATGCACCATTAGTAGAGGTGCAAATTACTTATTTTATTAAAGGTATGAGGGGTCAAATTAGGAACCCAATAGCCAATGTGGAGCTTGGTCAAAATGATACATTAGATACCATGATAAGAAATGTTATGAGGGTGGAGAGGAGGCTTGGTACCTCCTGCGTAAGGATGATGATTCCTCAAATTTAGATTTAGATTGAGATTCAAATTTAGGGTCAAAAAAATGATAGTGAGGATGAGGATAGTGAGTCAAGTTCAAAGTTAGAAGATGAGGATAGTGAGTCAAGTTCAAAGTTAGAAGATGACTTTACTGAGGATAGTGAGGATGAGGATAGTGAGTCAAGTTCAAAGTTAGAAGATGACTTTAGTGACTCAAATGATGAAGAGTCTAAGAGGAAGAAGCACAAGAAGAAAAAGAAGAAATCAGGTTCAGTAAAGAGCAAGAAGAAGAAGGAAAAGGATAAAACCAGGAAAAAGACATACGAAAGTAAATTGGATAAGAGGATTACACAAAAGCTAAAAGACTTGGGTCTTTTTGAAACCAAGAGGAAAGAAAAGTACTATGAAATATGCCAAGGAAATGGCCATGAAACTAGGACTTATTGGTACAATCCCAATTTCAAGATCACATAGCAAATGTCAATTATGTGGACTAGGCCAAAAGTAGTGCAGCCAGCTGCAATCAATTAGAGATAATGCCTCAGAGACCTTTCAAGGAAGCTAGAAAAATGCCCAGCAAAACATGCATGGAAAAATTTCTAGACATAACAACAAACTGCTCAAATAGAAGCATGCCATTATTGTGGAGGTCAAGGATACTTTGTAGGGCCAAATTATGAACTATGGACAAGCCATAGGACTGAGAGAGGAATGCCAACAACAAGGACCCAAAATGATGAAAGACCTACAGGAGCATCTCATCAATAGCATCCACCTAGCCTAGTTGTAGCAGTCCTCATAGAGCTACATGACCAAGATGAATAAATGCAACTTTCTGAAGGTGCAGATACTATCGGTTATGGGTAAACTTGTTAAGATAAAGTTCAAGAAAGAGTTGAGGTAGTGTTAGGTAACTTGAATGCTGCAAGTATGCATATTCAATGCGATTGTTCTAATTTCATTAAAGTAGAGGATTGTCTTGAAGAAGCTATGGTACTAACTGTAACTAGAAGCCAAGCAATTTTGAAACTTGATTGGAAAGAACAAGAGAAAGCCAGGAAAAAGAAACAAAGCAAGTTAGGAAGCTAAAAAAAGTGGCAAGAAAACCAATATTTGAGGAGTTTAATGATCAAGAGAGCCAAGGTACATGAATCCTAATGAGGAGGATCACCATCCTCAAGATAGGACATCAAGAAAGTTTTAGGAAGGAGGTTCAAAAGAGTTACTTCAGGCTCTAGTAAGGTGATCTTTGCAATTGAACTTGGAGCAGATCTTGGACTTGATACAAGGGTTTGAGAAAAAGTTTCTCTTGAAGATTTGACAAAAGTAACAAGAAGTTCTCAAAGATAAATCATTTCAAGATCAAGTAGTTCTTGAATGTCGGGCAGTAATAGCCACCCAAAGGAAGTTTTGGATTATCATGTTCCCACTATTCAAGTTGAGTATGCAGGAAAGAAGTTCATATCTCAAGCATGATTTTAATATTCCACATATACGTAAGACAGATAAAGTAAGGACCCAAAGACTTGAGGGGGGGACTTGAGATGCAATTGTACCCCTCCCATGTCTAGGCTCTATGAGGAGGATATTGGGTCTCAAACTTCAATTTGATCCTTGTAGAAAGATCGTGGAGGAGGGTGTATCATCATAGGTTGAAGCAAGTGGTCTTAGCATGTAGAGAATGAGAAGGTGGTAAGAAGAGGAAACACCCATCCATTGGCAAAAGTGAGGTCTATTTCAACAAAACCATATGGTAGGGTTTTGTAGGCATAACTTTTTATTTTGTCTTTTTGTGGAGGCAAAGTACAATGCTATTTAAGGGTTGCTATTGAGGAGTTTACAAAGACAAAGCATTATTTTTTTCCTTATAGACCATATGCTTTTGGTTTGAATGAGGAAGGTACAAACTAATAGCTAAGAGTGGATGTGGAAAGAGGCATAGGCTCCTTGTGAAGTAGGGAGATCCCAAGCAAATAGGCTAGTGATTTGAAAATAAACCAACACTTTGTATACCAAGACATAGAGTTATGGCAAAGGAGACTGGGCTTTTATTTGGGGCTCTCAAACAAACACATCCCCCCCCCCCCCCCCCAACACCATTGTGTCTCTAAGAAATTTCAAATAAAAAGACCTATAATGTGAATTTACATTGAGCACATTTGTAAATCCCTTTTGTTTTTAGAAAATTGTAAGTCAACATAATAAATACACCCTTTTCTTGAACTCACATGGTATCTAATA
This sequence comes from Lygodium microphyllum, assembly GCF_053477565.2. Taxonomy (NCBI): domain Eukaryota; kingdom Viridiplantae; phylum Streptophyta; class Polypodiopsida; order Schizaeales; family Lygodiaceae; genus Lygodium; species Lygodium microphyllum. The sequence goes on from NC_141142.1 coordinate 97,632,670, forward strand.
TGTTCTATAAAGGTAGACTACTCGAGGAAAGAATGTGGATGCTTCCTATAGGTCACATGCATTGACTGTGAGAGGCGTGCATGATGGAAATGGCCATGGTAGAGAATCTAACAAGTCTCAATCTAGGATGCATTGACAATCTTGCACTAAGTCCTGTGGCTATAAGTCTAGTCTTACTTGTCATTATTGTGGAAAAGCGGGTCATATTCGGCCACAATGCCATAAACACACCAATACAAGCACAAGGAAAAGGAAAAGGGTAAAGTGTAGGACAAGAATGATGATCCCAACATTATGCCTAGTAAATCTAGTGTCACATTTGAGGAGATTAATGTGGTAGCCTGATGTATCTGCTCGGGGAGGTCACTCATGAATATATGTATATATAATGTGAGTTCAAAATAAGGGGTTACATATACATATAACGTTATATATACATATACATATATAACGCTATATGTATATGTATATATAATGTTATATAACACAAATTTTATACATTTACATATAGAAGGGTGTCGTATAAAGGGGTTACTTACAGATTGAATAGAAAAGGTTTGTGTTTTATTCAAGAAAAAATCACAGGTTAGGATATTTATAAATAGGCCATGAATGCACATTATATAGAGAATATACATATAGTGAACCCCCCCGAGTGTATCTGATGATCTTATCTTGATAGCTTCTTCTTTGGATGCTTCATAGCTGACTGATGCTTTGTTAGAATATACTCAGTGTTGTTTGATAGATTCATGAGCTTCCTTTCATGTGACCCCTCATAAAGAATGGTTTCACTCCTATCATAGTATGATTGAATCTGTCAATTTCAGTAATGACTTGGCATTGGAGATAGTTGGTATTGGTAATGCCCACCAGCTACGTTTTAGTTCAGACAATATGTTCACTCTTCATGATGTACATCATGTACAAAGCTCTCACGAAGAGCCTTATCTCTGTTGGCACCTTGGATAATGTAGATTATATTGTCCCTTTTTTTGGTGATTCCTCATGGAAGATTACACATGGGCATCTTGTTATTGCACGTGGTGCTAAGTCTAGTACCCTCTATTCTTTGCTTGTACTGGGTTAGTTGACCATGTTTTGGCTATGGCTATAATTCCACATATATCTCTTTGGCATCATCATCTTAGGTACGTGTCTTTGAAAGGAATAAAATGCTTACTAGTGTTGGGGGTAGGCACCTCTGCATAGCCGCCTATGTATTACTACACTAACAGTACCCACCACTGCACACTGCAAGTGGCGAGCGCCCATCACAGTCACTTTATTCTTTATTCTTTTAGTGACAATTTGAATAAAGGAAGGCCTAGTCACACATTGTGACTGTTGGAGTTCCCACGTTGTGAGTCTCTCTCTCTCTTGCTCTTGCTCTCCCGCCATAGCTCTCCCATGCAAGCTTTGATCCTTCTCACCTTTCAACTAGTATCAGAGCATGGTTACTCTTAGCAGCCATATCCGACTCCTTCGAGCTCCATCACTCCTCGACTTCTCGAGCACCTACTCGGCCCATTTGGACACCCTCAGGACATTCCTTTAGAGGTACTAGAGCTCTCTTTTGTTATTTTACTTCAGTCCACAGGTTTTATGAAGTAGGGAAACCATGTTGTCCAAGGGTTTGTGAAAGCAAAGTCACGTCTTCAGAAGACCTTGATAAATTTCAGGATAAAAAATCAAACAGATGAATAAGCAAGATGAGGAAATAATGTCAAGACTCTGTTTTATTTCTGTCAATAAGAGATTCAAGATTCAAGATGAAGAAACCCGAGCAACCTCTAGATTGCATAGATCATCTATACATTTCAAAGAGAATTTCCAAGAGTATGGTCTTCATCGATGAGTAAGAAAGTGGATGAACATGGATAATTTTCTGATTCAAGTTCCATCATGATGACTATTTACTGATTTTGAGATGGCTTACGGTTAGAAACAGTTTTCAAATTTTCCATTTTTATATATAATATTAGTCTTCAATCTGCCCTGTTCCTGGATTATCATCTGTTGCCTTTTCAGTTCTTTCAGTCTGTCAACAAGATAAGCCACCATGCTGCTTGAAGTTGCTTGCCAATCTGGATCTCAATTGTCCTGAACATATGAAAGCTGCAACTCAATTAGATCCTGTGGCATTGGCCATTTCTGGATTGGGATTCTCAGGCCGAGTTAGATCTTCAAAGCTTGCATTTTATATGGATTTCCACAGCCAGGCAAGGTGCATGTTTCCCTATCCAGAGCTACACAGTCCAAGCAAAGTAAATGTTTACAAGGGGTAATTATCAGTAACCTACACCACTCGTCACATCTGTTACAGTTGCCACCAACAAGTAAAGCATTTTTTATGACAGCATATTCCGTTGCTTTAGCTGCTGCATATGGTGCACACTTCCTACTCCTGGAGAATGGCAGGATTGAAGGCACAATGGATGGCCAGCTTTCTACCAGAAACTCTCACATAACCAGGAGATTTTAGCCTTCTTTCATTGGATGATACGGCAGGAGCTGGTGGGAAGAGAACAGAGCCGCCATGGAGCATTCTTTCATAGGATTTGCAAAAGCAACTCAGTGTCATTCTCCTTCAGCCTAGCTCTGCCCTCAAATTATCCCTCTGATTTGATATGCTTCTCAGGGAGATTCAGATTCAGAAAATTCGATGAGACAAAGCACGTTTCCTGTCTTCCCTTGCGCCATGTCAAACCTCAATCCATGCCAGGATTGTCAAGCCACGAGAAACATCACAGTTATAGAGACATAAGCTCGGATGTGCTCGATGCAGATCAGATTCGCCACCTATCGAACGTGGATTCCTACATAGGCCTTGTTTTATGCTTGTTTCTGCGGAGACGAGCAGAAGAAGCTCCTTGATAAGTGACCTCGATGCCTATCACTCACTCTGCCTTTCTTCTGTCATGTGAGCAGCAGAAGTTGCAGAATTCAAATTGTCGTCCGTGCTTGAGTATTAGTGGAAACACGAAAGTCAGAGCGCCCAAACAAAACAGGTCCCTTCGCCATGATTCGGCAATGCTGTTCTCCCCTTCCATACAAAAAATCGCCCCTTTTCTTTTCCAGACCAAATGATGATCACCATGTTCTCTCTCTCCTCCTAAAAAAACTTCGCCTGTCCAAAAAAAACAACGACCTTCCCCAGTCCTTTAAGCAGATTGAAAACCTTCTTCGCTTTTTCACGTAAAGATGTTTGTGGAGACTCAAGACACTCCTGAATTGCACCAGCATCCTCTTCAAACCTTCGTGCCACCAATTCAAAAAACTCTTCATCCCGCTGGCGCAGGATTGCTTCCAGCACACATAAAGCTTTGAATCTCACCTTGCTCGTGCTTTTTTTTTTTTGAAAAGTGTAAAAGTCTGATCCTTTCTCTTTGTTCAGCATATGCCCAGAGAAGTGCATTCCACGAGACTAAGTTTGGCTGAACACCCTCCAATTTCATCAGTTGAAAAAGATTCAGAGCATCCTCACAAAGCCCAGATTGAGCATTGCCAAGGATACCCAGAGATTAGGGCATTCCAAGAGACAACATTTGGTATTGCTAGCTTATCAAACACTTCTTCTACTTTTGCGAATGCACCACACTTAGCATACATGCTCACCAATCCATTGCCTAGCATAATATCATGAGTTTCCATTAGCCCCAGCCTCCGGATCTCAGCATGTCAAACAAGTTCCAAAATAGTATGAACCTTTAGTACCCTTCGCTTAATACCAAAAAGATCCACTTATTCCATATGTAAAAGTCTTATTTGCAGACTGTAATATAGTTAAAACCCATGTCCAATGGCTGACAACATCTAGACAGACACCCTCTAATTACATGTGATGATAAAAAGCAAGTGCCTTGACAAATAATCCATGTTCAGCATAACCTTTTTGGTGGATTCCACATCTCGGATGCGCAGCAGTTCGACATCCACCCCCTCTAATCCTGCACATCCTCCGGATGGGCCAACTACCCATGATCGTTATCATCAAGATCCACAAACAGATCAATCTCTTCATTATGCATTTTCGGTATATCAACAAAATTATATGTCATATAATCTGTCTCTTCCATTGGAGTTTCTTCTCATTGCTCTTCTCTTGCAAATTCTTCCAATGCATAATCTTCATCATCTCTTTTCTTGAAAATCTTGATTCTTTTTCTAGCAATAGGCACTCTAAGCACTGTCCCATCCAATTCTATCAATTCATATGTTGCATTATCAAAAACATGTCTGACTATGTACGGCCCAAACCATCTTTTCACCATCTTCCGAAGTGCAGTATGCTGATTTTCAAGGCTGTTATCAAAGACTAATACCCAATCTCCCTCTTCTATTGCTCTAGGCTGCAAGCGATGCCTGCTGTCAAACCTGTCCTTATTTCTTAGTCTAGCAACCTTCAACCTGTCAATAGCTAGCTGAATATCCTCTGGTCTTCTCTCCAACTGCCGAATCCAAAGAGCTAAGATCTCCTCTCTCGTCAAATCCTCCTGCCAAGGTAAAACTAACCAAGTCAAAGCACAAGTCTCAGTCGGCATAACAGGTTTCTGACCATACATCAACTCTGCAGGCATATATCCTGTGGCAACACTGTGAGTCGTATGATCAGCCCACAAAGCAAATGGTAGAAGTCTCGGCCATTCTCCAATCCATCCTCTGCATGCTTTGGCTAATGCTTTCACTATTGGCGGATGCCCTCTTTCACTCTTCCCATTTCCCTCCGGATTATGTGCTGTAGTTAGAGCCAACTTGATTCCTAGCTGAGAGAAAAACTCCCTAGCTTCATCTACATCCAATTCACCACGATCCGCAATGATCTTACCCACACAACCATACCTGTAGAAAATTTCCTCCAATAAGAACTTACACACTGCACTAGTGGTCTTCGTTCTCAAAGAACTGCCCTCAACATGATTGGTAAGATCCTCTCTAGCCAAAACAATATACCTCATTTGCCATAGACCCATAGGCATAGTAACCAAAACAACTACCCACTTATAATGAATGCATAGTGGATAGGTCGAATGAAGCTCATCTCGATGACGCACTACTGAATACATCTAGCAGTCTCTACAAGTCTCAACAAAGTGAGAAACATCTCTATACATGCCTTTCCACCAATATTTCTCCTTGATTTTCTCATAAGTAGCCCACACTCCTCTATGACCAGCCCAAGGACTCTCATGAAACTCCCTCATCACCTGTAACTGTGTCTCTCCATCGCAGACAACCCGCAAAGGTAATCCGCCTCTTTTCTTCGGATGCTTCCAAAGAAATCCGTCCTTGAGAAAATAACCATAGGCTTTCCTTCTGATCTTCTTGAACTCTTCATCTGTCCATTCATCTCTTTTGCTTAGTGTACTAAGGTACCTGCCAATCTGCAACCAATCTTCAACATAGAGTTCTTCTATGAAAGCCACAATATCATAGACATGACAAACATGATCAACCATAGTGGCTGAAATTTCTGCATCATCCTCTTCTGCAAGTAGAGTCTCCTCATCATCATATCTGGCTCTAGACAACATATCTGCCACACTGGATTATCCTTCCCTGCTATGTGTTTAAATTACGGATTTAATGACTTGATGTATGCAATCCATCTCAGCATAGCTATATCCGGAGTAGAGCAACTCGTGATCATACCAATCAATGGCAAGCAATCTGTCTCTACCACAACTGAAGCTCCAATAAAGTACTCCTTGTCACATTTGAGAGCCGTAACAATCCCTAGTAACTCCCTCTTGATTTGTGGATATCTCCTCTGTCTCTTGTTTAGGACTTTCGCCCCAAACCGAATAGCATACCTATTTCCATCTACATCATCTTGACCCACAGCCCAACCTATGCCAATTGGACTAGTGTCAACTGTCAATACAATAGGCTTTCCACAATTATAATCCGCTTTCCTGAGAGTAGGAGCATTCTGCAATAACTTCTTCAATTTCCGCATGGCTCTAGTGTGGCTCTCATCCCAATAGAATTTCTACCCCTTTCGAAGCAGCTAATATAAACAATCTGCTATGTGTGCAAAATGAGGTATCCAAATCATATAAAACACACAAGCTCCAATGAATCTCTGTACCTCTGAAGTGGTAGAACAATACTCCACAATCTTGCCTATAGCATCCACCTTATCAGGTGAGGGTTTCCTGCCATAATACCCACACATATGTCCAACAATGACAACCTCATTCACTCCAAAAACAGATTTTTGCCCTGAAAGTGTCAAGTTCACTTTTTCTAACCTGGCCAAAATCTTCTCACAAGCTGAAATATGATCAGCCACAAAGTATCTGCAACCCTGCTCATTTAGACTCTCATTCTTCTCTTCTTTTGCACACCCCTTAATGGGCACATCATCCAAGAAAGGCATAGTAAGCTGAGGTATGTAATCTCGAAGGACCTTATACATGGCATTCATCATATGCGCAACAGAATTAGTGGCACCTTGAGGCAAGGTACACATCCTGACAAGCCCAATAGGAGTTCTCATGGTGGTTATGTCCCTGCTTTCCAAAGCCAGCTGAAACTGATCATATCCTGAATACAAATCACCTAAAGAATAGATGGCACGTCCAGCAAATGCTTCTGCAAACTCATCCACAACTGGACCTATACCAACATTCCTGATAGTAACTCTGTTCACTGGCTGCATGTCCTGTATAAATCGGAGAGTACCATTCTTCTTTGGAACCGTAAACCACCTATTTGAGTATGGTGCAGATGAAGGCTCAAGAATTCCCATCCTGATTTTCTCATTCAATAAATCAATCAGCTTTGGCAGGTGTGCTTTAGGCACTGGAATAGGTTGGAGATTCCATGGAATATGAGGAATAGTAAAAATGACCATAGGAGCAACAATATCAGGATTTACACATCCAATCTCATGCGGGGAAAAACCAAATCCCCTTCCATGTCGCTCAAGCATCTCCTGAAAGCATTGCTTCTCTATGGGTAGCAAGAAATCACCATTTCCAATTTTCAATTCAGCAAGAGTCTCTGCTGAAAATTTATGACCAATATGCTCCGGATTCCTAAAAATTGGCTGTTTGGCAGCCCTCTCTATTTGCTTATCACTGTCAGGTGGAAGCGGTATAGCTACCGGCTTCACCTTCTTATCCACAGTTTTGTATTTCGTGTCAACCCTGGCTTCATTATGCTCTTCTGCATTACTCAAATCTTGCTGTAAATCAGCAATTCTGCACTCCAATGGTGGCTGAATATCCTCAGCCCTCTGCTCTATGGACTACATAGGAACAGCCCTAAACTCTGAATGCTGAAATATTTCAGCAGTAAACTCTGTTGGCTGAAAGTTTTCAGCCCTCTGTGTCTCTGAAAGCTGATCATAACCAGTTGGAAACTCTGTTTGCTGAATTTTTTCAGTACTCAACACTTTTTGCTGAGCCACCTCAGCCTCTGACTCAATCTGTGACACAAAATCCACAATTTCATGAAACATGTCCAGGGATTGCACTAATACATTACTGTGACAATTCTGCATATCAGTTTTCAGCATATCTTCCATCTCTTCCATCATATCTACACAAATCATACTGTCATACATCCCATCTATGTGCTCATCATCCTCCAAAATTCTTGCATTTTTCAAATTTTTCTCCTTCCTGCATATGTACTTCCTGGCAGCTCTAGGCAACCTAGAAATCTTCTGATAGCTCATCGAACTGTTTGCTGAAATCCCAACAAAACCGGAGGAGAAAACACTGCTGCCAGGAGGCGAGAACTCCAATCTCCTCTGCTCTGTATCACTGTCGTCTCGCGAAACGGCGGTACCTAATGAAAACCCGAATCCCTCACAGTGGGCAAAGGTGCATCTCTGAGAGTATCCCTGTTTCTAACATGATTCACACACAGAGTCATAAACTGAACTCCTCTCATACCATCTTTACTACGAATCCGTGTATAAGCAGATCCATCATCCATTACCTTTGTTTCCATGCGCATCTCTGTGATGAATGGCTGTCCAAGAATTATAGGATAAGAGCATGAATCCTTCACAAAGAAATGAAAATCCTCCTCTACATCACCAATAGAAACCCTGACACTGGGACAGGCAGCATACAAATCACCTGCAGTGTTATTGGCAGCCCTTATACGCCACCCATGCTCTACATCCATAGGCCATCTGTTACTCTCATAAACTCCATGAACTATGAGATTAATCTCTGAACCATGATCCACCAATGCAACATAAGGCACCTGTTTCTCTCCAATCTTTACCATCTTCTCTGTAGTTGCCCTAGCCCAATGACTTCGCGAAAAGTGACTACGCGGTATCAAGACAGGCTCATCAGTTTCAGCATAATGCATAGGCTGAACCCTCTTCTCTACCTGCGGAAAAACAGAAGCATTCTCAACCATAACCTCATCCTCATCCTCATCCAACTCTCCAATCAAAACTCCATGTGTATCAGTGGTAGGCAATGCATGTCTTTTCCTCTTCAGGACCTCCTGAAACTCTCTTTTCGAGATGCCTAAAACCTCAGAAATAGTGAAAGTCACCTCACTGCCAAGTATCTTGTCATTAAAGATTTTCTTCATGTCTGTAGATGTCTCAATATCAGACATCAATCTAAACCCTGGCTACTTTCTCTCTCTAGGCTCTTGCCTCTTTTCTCTCTTTTGAGCATCTTCCATCTGTCGATCTGGCCCTGGTCTTGAAGACGGTCCTGCAGTAGGTGGAGTAACAAACTCACCCCCTCTAGTCTTCTTAGCTGCACTTGGATTTTCTTCATCCCTCTTACGCTTCTCCTCAACAAGTACATCTGCTCCATGAGACTTAGCCAAATAAGAATAAATAGAGTACTTGTCATCAACAGGTGAATCCCAACCTGTCTCTGATCTGATGCTAGAGCCTGCACTAGTCAAAACAATTTGCTGAATTTTTCCCTTGTTTACAGTCTCCATAGCATAAGTCCATAGTGCTGATTGAGTCTCTGATCCCTTCTCAATCTAGACTCCATATGCAGAAGCATCACCTCTAGCTGTCACATAAGAAGTACGCGCAGCCATGTCATCCACTAACTTCTTCATTCCACCTTTACCAAAGTTGGTAGCAAGTGGAGCTCCTGTCTTAGTCAACCAAATCTTACCATCTTGTCCCCAATATACCAAATTCTTCCTCCTTGCATTCTGAAAAGATTCACAATCCCTGCAATGTTGATGGTCCGTACTATTGCACCAAATACATCTCCGATCTCTCCTAGGTGCACTAGGAGCACTCCTAGGTGCAGTAGGAGCACTAGAAGAAGTAGTAGGCGCAGTCGAAGCAAACTGCTCTTTCAATTTTCCCACCAACTCCGCTTTAACTGACTCCAGTGTCAAATCTATTATGCCTTTGATTATGTCATCAAGAGAGGTAGGCACCGATGGAGCGGATGGTTTTGGAGTAGAAGGTGCAGGCATCGGTCATGGAACAGGAGGAATAGGTGGAGTGGAAACAGTAGGCACTGGCATAGGCCAAGAAACTGGCTGAGGAGGAGAAGAAATAACAGGGATAGAAGTAGGCATAGGAGCAGATGATGGTGTCGGTGTCATGGAACCATTCTGTAGGCGGGTTTTCCATATCCTCCTCTTGGTCAAAGTCGAGACTGTATCTTGGGCATCCTGCCAATCCGTTTTAAGACCCATAGGCTTCGTGCAATCCTCAAGAAGCTCACCCAATTCTTCTTGAAGAGCAGGATCTGCAGCTTGCAAGAAAAGCTCAACTTTCTCAACATCCAATGCTCTTTGTTCAATGGCATCAAGCTGACTATACCTCTCTTCAAATTCTCGAATTAACTCTGAAGCAGCTAGACCTTTGTTTGGCATGTAGACCCACTCTCGGAATGACCGCCGAGTAGCCATACCAAAGTCCTCAAGGAAATATTCTTCTTTCAGGGCCTTCTTAAAATCTTGCCAATGTGTATTTTGAATAAAAAGATCAGTCACTTTCGCCCTTAAGGCGGGTGTGACAAGACGAAGGAAGTACTTACTCATAAGTCCAGCTGGAACTCCAAAAAACCCCATCTTGATCTCATATGTCTTCAAATATGCTGAAACATTGCGGCCATCAAATAGCTTCTTCTCATTCTCAACTGCTTCAATAGCCTTAGTCGCGCTGTTTGCATTCTCTTGCTCCGAATAGAGTTGCCTTTGCTGAGACAACTGTTGTTGATGCAATTGTTCCTGCTGTTGCATATACAATTGTGTCTGCTAATTTTGGAGCTGCATATACATGGACATATTCTGCAAAATTTGCTTTAGATCCTCTGTTAAAGTACTTGACGCAGTAGTCATTAATGGAGCTGAAGTAGAGGACGCAGCTGGAATCGTGGAAGAGGCTGAAATAGAGGCTGAAGTATCTCCCATCCTGAAATTTCTGCGACGCTTTCACGTCGGGTTCACCAAAGATGTCGAAGGGTTTGTGAAAGCAAAGTCGCGTCTTCAGAAGACCTTGATAAATTTCAGGATAAAAAATCAAACAGATGAATAAGCAAGATGAGGAAATAATGTCAAGACTCTGTTTTATTTCTATTAATAAGAGATTCAAGATTCAAGATGAAGAAACCCGAGCAACCTCTAGATTGCATAGATCATCTATACATTTCAAAGAGAATTTCCAAGAGTATGGTCTTCATCGATGAGTAAGAAAGTGGATGAACATGGATAATTTTCTGATTCAAGTTCCATCATGATGACTATTTACTGATTTTGAGATGGCTTACGGTTAGAAACAATTTTCAAATTTTTCATTTTTATATATAATATTAGTCTTCAATCTGCCCTGCTCCTGGATTATCGTCTATTGACTTTCAGTTCTTTCAGCCTGTCTCAACAAGATAAGCCACCATGCTGCTTGAAGTTGCTTGCCAATCTGGATCTCAATTGTCATGAACATATGAAAGCTGCAACTCAATTAGATCCTATGGCATTGGCCATTTTTGGATTGGGATTCTCAGGCCGAGTTAGATCTTCAAAGCTTTGCATTTTATATGGATTTCCACAGCCAGGCAAGGTGCATGTTTCCCTATCCAGAGCTACACAGTCCAAGCAAAGTAAATGTTTACAAGGGGTAATTATCAGTAACCTACACCACTCGTCACATCTGTTACAGTTGCCACCAACAAGTAAAGCATTTTTTATGACAGCATATTCCGTTGCTTTAGCTGCTGCATATGGTGCACACTTCCTACTCCTCGGGAATGGCAGGATTGAAGGCACAATGGATGGCCAGCTTTCTACCAGAAACTCTCACATAACCAGGAGATTTTATCCTTCTTTCATCGGATGATACGGCAGGAGCTGGTGGGAAGAGAACAGAGCCGCCATGGAGCATTCTTTAATAGGCTTTGCAAAAGCAACTCAGTGTCATTCTCCTTCAGCCTAGCTCTGCCCTCAAATTATCCCTCTGATTTGATATGCTTCTCAGGGAGATTCAGATTCAGAAAATTCGATGAGGCAAAGCACATTTCCTGTCTTCCCTTGCGCCATGTCAAGCCTCAATCCATGCCAAGATTGTCAAGCCACGAGAAACATCACAGTTATAGAGATATCATCGACAAAGCTCGGATGTGCTCGATGCAGATCAGATTTGCCACCTATCGAACGTGGATTCCTACATAGGCCTTGTTTTATGCTTGTTTCTGCGGAGACGAGCAGAAGAAGCTCCTTGATAAGTGACCTCGATGCCTGTCGCTCACTCTGCCTTTCTTCTGTCGTGTGAGCAGCAGAAGTTGCAGAATTCAAATCGTCGTCCGTGCTTGAGTATTAGTGGAAACACGAAAGTCAGAGCGCCCAAACAAAACAGGTCCCTTCGCCATGATTCGGCAATGCTGTTCTCCCCTTCCATACAAAAAATCGCCCCTTTTCTTTTCCAGACCAAATGATGATCACCATGTTCTCTCTCTCCTCCTAAAAAAACTTCGCCTATCCAAAAAAAACAACGACCTTCCCCAGTCCTTTAAGCAGATTGAAAACCTTCTTCGCTTTTTCACGTAAAGATGTTTGTGGAGACTCAAGACACTCCTGAATTGCACCAGCATCCTCTTCAAACCTTCGTGCCACCAATTCAAAAAACTCTTCATCCCACTGGCGTAGGATTGCTTCCAGCACACATAAAGCTTTGAATCTCACCTTGCTCGTGCATTTTTTTTTTTGAAAAGTTTAAAAGTCTGATCCTTTCTCTTTGTTTAGCATATGCCCAGAGAAGTGCATTCCACGAGACTAAGTTTGGCTGAACACCCTCCAATTCCATCAGTTGAAAAAGATTCAGAGCATCCTCACAAAGCCCAGATTCAGCATTGCCAAGGATACCCAGAGATTAGGGCATTCCAAGAGACAACATTTGGTATTGCTAGCTTATCAAACACTTCTTCTACTTTTGCGAATGCACCACACTTAGCATACATGCTCACCAATCCATTGCCTAGCACAATATCATGAGTTTCCATTAGCCCCAGCCTCCGGATCTCAGCATGTCAAACAAGTTCCAAAATAGTATGAACCTTTAGTACCCTTCGCTTAATACCAAAAAGATCCACTTATTCCATATGTAAAAGTCTTATTTGCAGACTGTAATATAGTTAAAACCCATGTCCAATGGCTGACAACATCTAGACAGACACCCTCTAATTACATGTGATGATAAAAAGCAAGTGCCTTGACAAATAATCCATGTTTAGCATAACCTTTTTGGTGGATTTCACATCTCGGATGCGCAGCAGTTCGACAATGTCCTCTTGCTTCTTGTGATGCCTACTATTTATCGGTGACTTTGCCTTTCAAGAGGGAGCTCCTAGGAATCCTTGAATACTCCCCCAACCTTGCCTTGACCTTTCCTATCCCTTCCATAGGCCCTAGATCAGTTTGGGCTAGCTTGAAGACCTGTAGAAATTTCATTTTTTACTTCAGCCCTCCCTTAGCACTCATTGGCAGCTTGAAAACACTTCATTTGGCACTTGGGAACACCCCCTTGATGCTCAACATTGGTGCTTATCATTGGCATTTTTTTGTGGACTGATTTACCTCAGTCCAGGACTGTTTTCCATAGTCCATAGGCAGCCACAAACAATGTTACATCAGCACTTTATGTTTATGCTTGGTTAGCATTGACATTGGTTCCTCAATTGATCTCGAATGCACCTCGAATGCTAGGGAATGTATGCCTATGATGTGAGATGATTTTGGGGCTGAATTTACTCAATCATTGACTATTTTATATAGTCCACATGCAGCTCAAAACAGGGCAGCCCCATGTCACTACAGTTTATGCTCATGCTACATAGTCATTTAATGCCCGGTGCCTATACATATGGGAAAGTATGCCTATGGTTTGTCTATGGTTTTCAGCTTGGATTGAGACACTATTTGCTCAATTTTGGACATTTATTTTCTATTGGAATATTCAAGGATGAAGCTTATTTGCTTTTGTTTGGATATGCATGTTGGATTAAGGCTATGTCTTGGATGTATACATTGATATAGTGACTCTCACGGATCGACATAGAGCTTGGATTTTCTCTCAAATCATTGGTTGAGCTTGACCTCGTTCACATAGCATTTGGATCTTCATCTTTGATGTACTTATGGCATGTACTTTGCTTATGTCTGCCCGGTCTTGACATGCTTCGCCTATGCCACTACTACATGCCCGTTACATAGTTTGGAGTTGGATGCTACTGAGCCTTGCTTTGGCTTACATTTGATTTCCTGGAGCTTACTTTGGCTATTTCTCATCTTTTTAGAGTTACAGTTTGGATGTACTTGATGTCTATGGATGCTATGTACGAATGCTACACGACCTATATGCTCATGAGGTCTTACTGATGCTTGATCTTGGATCTTCTGCTACTGTTGCTATCATATGTCCTTGTTGAGCTTATTTTCTTAATATTTATGGCTTTTGTGCTAGTGGGAGCATCTTGATATGCTTGACAAACATTGAGTATGTGGTTTATGCTACTTAAGCATTCAAATACTTGAGATTGGGATCTTCACTTGGATGTTGCATGGTTGATATGCCATGGTCCTCACAGATGTACTTGGGCTGATTTGGGTCCTTAGACTGTAAGTGTTTTGAGTCTTCCGATCATTCTTTACATTAGGGGAGTTTTGAGGTCTCAAAAATGCCTTTTAGGATATAAAGAGAGAGTACTCTAGACTAATGAGAGTAAAGCCTCCATAACAAAAGTTTTCTTTTAAAAATGTAAAATTTGATTTTATAAATAGACATGGATATAATATTACTACGAATTTTTATTATGATCGATATCTATTTTTCTCATCTCATAATTGTGATTTTGACATCCTTCTTATTAATGACATAGGGTCTTGGCCACTTTGCATTAATGACATATTTGGGATTTTTCGATCATGATAATTGAAAATAAATTCAAATGACCAATTTCACTATTCTTATCTCTTTCATTCCTTGGTGGTTGCTTGTTTCTCTTTCTCCCCTCTCTTTGCCATGGATATAGAAATTTGAACTTCAACAAGGTGCCCAAGCTTTGAAATCACATCCATATCTATGTTTAATTTATTCCAAATAGATGAAAGATGAATTCCTAACATTATTAGCAAAGGTAGCTAAATTACCATGCAACAAGAAAAATTAAGGAAAAGATATAGATGTGAGAGCTCCTTTATCTCTGCTTGGAAGGGTAGGATCAAAGATTTCAGACTTAAACAAGAAAAGCATAAAAGAGGTTTTAGTACAATATGTATTTATGCATAGAGAGTTGCATTTGGAACCCAAAGCTTCAAGTCTTCCACTGCATAGACCAAATTGTATGTATTTTATTCTCACTACTCTTCTTTTATTAAACTTGGTATTAGGTTTTATTGTGATAAGTTTTATTTACTTTTCTCCTCTTACCCTTAAGGTTTTTCACACATTTTGAGTATTAAAAAAAACATTTATATTGCCTATGTCACTAGTAAGAAGCAATATACACTAAAACATGCCAGGTTGACCCTATCAACCATGTCAAAAGCTCATCATCTAGACGTCCTAGTAAAATAGTGAGTATATGGAAAAAAATTATTGATAGAAAATTATCATTCTTAAGAATAAAGGCATTTAGATACAGTATACCTCAATCTAGCAAGAAGGATGGAGCCATTTACTTCTCTGCTCTTACCTTAAGGTTTTGCATACATTTTGAGTACAATAAAATAATATCATTTATCTTGCATATATCACCAGCAAGAAGAAATATACACTAAAACCTACTGGGTTGACCCTATCAACCATGTCAAAAGGAATTGGCTCCAAAAACTTGGAGAATCTATATCTCAATCTTCATAGGATAATCAAATCTTACCCATAAGTGTCACTCTATGTGCATGGGCAACACAAATATATGAATCTTGGAAAAATTCAATCAAGAAGTCCTAGATACAAATAAGAGCACTCCTTATCCACCTAAAGCCATTGAGACTATGCTTATCACATATCTCCCTAACCACTCTTTGGAATGGTGATTTTGCAATTGCATTATTAATAGCTTTCATTGCCTTCCTAATTTCCCTAAGACATCTTACACCTTGTGAAAATCTCATTTTATGCTTTCTTCATGGCTTGGATGGCTTAGAAGACCCATTGATCTTCTCAACAATTTTCCTAGGATCAATCTTCTACTTCCTTGCAATAACCTTAGTTCTAGCTATATCTCAACAAAACAAAATGCAACAACATGAAAAGAAAACTAGTTATCAACTAACAACTTCACACAAAACATATGAAACATAAAAAAAGCCAAGGGAAACAAAGAAGCATATGAATTAAATTTTGTTTTAGATGACAAGGCCCAAACTAAGCTCCAAAACCAAGAAATTTATTTCTATACTACAAGATATAGGCCTTATAACGATGTTCAAAGCGACGCAAATGTTCATTAAAAAAATTACCCCTATTGTCGCGAAATGCATTGGTATTAGCATCTCTATAAAACCATCACTATATATGCACCGCTATTTGCGTCACAATTTTTATCGGTTTTGTGACACAATAGCAACAATTTACGACACATATTGTCAAGAATCACGTGGTGGGGGGACTTGCTCAAGATGCTGCGTCGAACACACACAGAATGCACAAGGAGAAGCTCACTCAAGAGACAAGAAGAGAGATGGAGGCCAAAACGTTTTCTTGCTGATTTCTTCTTCTTCTTCCACACACTTTACAATGTACACAAAGTATAGATAAGGTACAACATAAAGGAAAGTGGCCTACTAAGTCAAACAATGCATAACCGACTACACTAGTCGACTGGCGCTATAACTATGCCAGTTGTAAATAGGTGTAACAACTTGAATATAATAAGTAATGAGTCAGTGGCCATGTGTGAGTCATAATGACCACCGACGTGCTAAGTGTAGACGTGTGGACCCATCTAACCAGGTGGTCCATCATCAATGTCCGCATGTGTTGAGCTTGTCATGTCAACACTCCCCGTCAAGATCAACTGCACCTCTGCAACTCCAAGTAAGCTTTGAAACTTTTGAAGCTTCTCTGTACCCAATGCCTTCGTGAAGATGTCAGCTATCTGATCCTGTGTGCTGACATACACCAAGTCAATCTCACCTGCTAGTACCTTCTCTCTCAAAAGTGGTAGTATAGCTCAATATGTTTTGTCCTGGCATGGAACATAGGGTTCCTAGCCAACTGTATATTGCTCATGTTGTCACAATAAATGACAACTGGACCTTCCACTTGCACATCCAAATCAGCCATTAACTCTTACAGTCATACTACCTCACATGCTGCAACAACAGCACCTCTATACTCAGCCTCTGTACTCGACAAAGCAACTGTACATTGCTTTTTGTTGCTCCAAGCAACTGCTGCACTACCAAGAGAGAACATGTATCCGCTGATAGATCTTCTATCAGACATACTACCAGCCCAATTTACATCCGTGTATCCAAACACCTGTACATCTGTACCTGCTTCATAGAAAAGTCCATAATGTATTGTGGACTTCACATATCTCAATATGCATCTGACTGCATCCAAATGTGGCTTTCTAGGTACTTGCATAAACTGACTCACAAGACCAATAGCGTAGCTCAAGTCTGGCCTTGTAATGGTCATGTAGATCAAACTCCCCACTATTCTCCTGAACATAGTAGGGTCTTCTATCTCATCCCCAACATCAGCACTCAACTTTACATTCTGCTCCAACGGAACGGAAAGTGGTTTGCATTCTGTCATACCATGGACAACATATCCAAGCCATACTGTCTTTGGGACAGCCATATACCATCATCACATCTGATCACCTCAATGCCAAGGAAGTACCTTAGCTCACCTAAATCCTTCATCTCAAACTTCTTCTTCAAAAAACCCTTGACTTCAGCAATCCCACTATCACTATCACCTGTAATAATCAAGTCATCCACATAGATGACTATGATGACCAAACCTGCATCTCCCTTTCTCACATAAAGTGAGTGATCAGCATCAAAAACATAAAAGCCAATATTGACAAGATACTCTCTGTTCTTGTCAAACCATGCTCTAGGTGCTTGCTTGAGGCCATAGAGTGCCTTCTTCAACCTGCACACATATGTGGGATGCTCTAAATCTTCATAACCTGTTGGCTGATCCATATACACTTCTTCTTGCAAATCACCATACAAGAAGGCATTCTTCACATCCATTTGCTACAACCTCCAACCTTTGGCTGCTGCCAAAGTAATCAGACATCTGACAGTTGCCATCCTAGCAACTGAACTGAAGGTTTAATCATAATCTATGCCATATGTCTGGGCATAGCCTTTTGCAACCAGCCTAGCTTTGTACCTACTAATAGAACCATCTGCATTGTGCTTAATCTTATAAACCCACTTACATCCAATAGCTTTCTTGCCCTTCGGCAATGATACTAGATGCCAAGTCTTATTGGCCTCTAATGCGGCCATCTCCTCATCCATTGCTGCATTCCAATGAGTATGACCAACAACATCCTCAAAACAAGTGGGCTCAACATCCTCAACTAGTTTCACCATATAAGCATAACGGTGAGCTGCATAACCTTCAAAACCAAATCTTTTAACAGGGTATTTGACCCTACTAGATCTTCATACCACCGGATCACTCAATGGAGCCTTTACATTATTATGAGCTCTCTATACACATAGTGTCTTAACAGAAGGAATACCAAGCTCATCATCTAAGCTCTCTGAGCCACTAGAGTCTCCATCAAGAACTGCATCAATGCCATCTGACACTTTATTCTTTCCTTTGTCTTTACCTATAGTGCTACTAGATGCACCTGAAGATGTAGAGGTACTTCTTAGTCTCCCAGACCAAGGACTACCAGATGATGTCTCTGTTCCACTAAGAGTCTGTGATTCTTACTTTTCAGCTTGCACATGAGTGTCATGATCATCATCATCATCCAATGGATCACCACTAGATGCATACCAACTGCTCATTTCATCAAATATGACATCCTTGCTCACTCTGAACTTACATGTGACAGGGTTATAACAGCAATACCCTTTTTGCTCTAAAGAGTATCTAATAAAGATACACTTTTCAGCCTTTGGATCCAGTTTCTTCCGCAACTCATTTGGCACATGAACATACGCAATGCAGCCAAACACTTTCAAGTGTGAAACATCAGGCTTCTTACCTGTAAAACATTCTTCAGGGGTCATACCATGAATTGCAGCTATGGGAGTTCTGTTCATAATATAAACAGTAGTATGAACAGCCTCAGACCAAAAATTCTTAGGCATATTCTTTTCAGCCATCAAGGCACGTGCAACTTCTGCAATATGCCTGTTTTTCCTTTCTGCAACCCCATTTTGATGTGGGGTATATCTACATGTGAACTGTCTCTTTATCCCATGAGACCTTAGAAAATCACTGAACTCATTTGAGAGATACTCTTCCCCTCCATCTGACCTCAAGCACTTTACTTTCAAGCCTGTTTCTTTTTCAACTGCAGCCTTGAAAGTTCTAAAGTGCTCAAAAGCTTCACTCTTTTCCTTCATAAAATATACCCACAGCTTTCTAGAACAATCATCAATGAATGTGACAAAGTATGAACTGCCTCCAAGAGATACATTTTGTGTAGGCCCCCAAATGTCTGTATCCATTTTGTGTAGGCCCCCAAATGTCTGTATGCACAACATCAAGGATATTTCTGCTTATATCTTTGTCATGTGAAAAGGGTTGTCTTGCCTGCTTACCAAACTGACATGCTTCGCATACCTTATAAAATTTTGCAACTCTAAATGTAGGCAAACCTGTAACCAACCCTTTGGATTGTATTAATTTTAGCCTTTGTACATTTGCATGTCCAATGCATTTGTGCCAAATTTCAATATCTGCAACAACACCTTTTCCTTTAGCATACATAGCAGCATTCATAGTAGGAATTCCAGCATCTAGAGTAAACATACGTCCAACTCTACTTCCCTTTGCAACTAACCTACACTTGTCATTGAAGTCTTCTACAAAGCAGCCCTTTGCATTAAATCTCACTTGCAGCCCTTGCTCTACCATTTGACCGATTGACACCAAGTTCTTTGTAATAGATGGCACATGTAATACATCTAAAAGACTCTTTGTCTTACCATCATGCAAGGACAAGGGAACTTTTCCAATGTGTGAAATTGGGTGGCATGAATCATCACCCATCTACACATAACCTGCATTTTGCAAATCCTGCATCTCTCCAAACCATTCTGCATGGCTGGTCATATGATTGGATGCACCTGAATCAACATACCAAACATCATCATGTGTTCCCTTTCCTGTATCAGCATTTAGCATATGCTACATAACAAACAGACGCTCATTTTTATCTTCATTCTGTCATGAAGACGATGCATAGTTTCCTTGCTGCAACTTAACATTGCGGATATCATCTTTTTTAGCATAACATTGGGCTGCAATATGACCTATTTTGCCACAGTAGTGACACACAATACCAGAGTTGTTAGAACCTCTGTTTTTCCATCCACCTCTTCCTCTAAAGCTCCCCCTGCCTCTAAAGTTACCATGACCTCCTGAAACCTGCATATCGCCAAATTGTTGATTCAATCTGTTTTGCTGGTTATCACTACCACGTCCTATACCTCTTGAAGAGAACCTGCCACGTCCCCTTCCTGAACTGGAGTAGAAAGCTTGGACTTGTTTACCACTTTTTTCAGATGTCTCACTCTGCATGTTGATCTCTTCAATGATTATAAGGGAGACCAACTCATCGAAATCTGGAAATGGCTTTCTAACATATACAGAAGTTACAAAAGACTTCCAAGCCTTTTCATTATTAAGTCCACCC
Organism: Lygodium microphyllum; assembly: GCF_053477565.2. NCBI lineage: Eukaryota > Viridiplantae > Streptophyta > Polypodiopsida > Schizaeales > Lygodiaceae > Lygodium > Lygodium microphyllum. The sequence goes on from NC_141142.1 coordinate 97,652,979, forward strand.
AAGGTAGACGACACCAAATCATCATCATCGGGCATTGCATTAATCGCTGCTAAGGCATTTGCAATGCTCCTTACCTTCAGTGCATACTCATTGATAGACATCTTCCGTTTCTTCAATGTATTGAACTCTTGCTTGAGTTGAATCTTTTGTGCCTTTGTATTTACAAAAAACATACTTTCAAGTATGGTCCAAGCTACATATGAATTCTCTACATTTCTAATATGTCCCAGCATATTATTGTCAATTACTGTAGACAGCCAATACATGACCTTTTTATCTTTTGCATTCCATTCCTTCCGTGCCTTTGTCTCTTCTGCAGTTGGAGGATCACTCACCTCCGGCTCCTTTTCTTCACCTGAAACAAACTCGTAGAGGCATTTTCCAATAAGGAAGTTCGTGACATGGAACTTCCATGAAGGGTAGTTGTTCTTGTCGAGCTTCTCAACCATGGGGCTTCCACTGTTCTCTGTCATTATCACAAAATTAATACCAAATAGCAAGCAAATCTTCTACAACCCTTGACCTGTAGTGCACAGCAATACACTAGACAACCTTTTTCACTGTTTGCTCAATAATACATGCAATTTGCAACCAGTTTGCAAATAAACCTTGTGTTTACTCAATGGTAAACACCTTTGAACTTACAGATCTGAAATCTGTAACCTGCGTACCCACTTTCAGTCAATACATTCGAAGTCACAGTGTACCCTGAAACTGCTGTCTGCAACCTTGCGACTCTAAAACGGGGCCTGAAACGGCCTCAGATACCCAAAATAACTGCGGGCATCTGCAGAATACACAACGCTCTTCGCACACACCAAATCTCACTGCAATTTGAGTTTTTTGCTCGACCCTACTTCAGGTGCCTCCATAGGCACTATCCAAGAGAGAGAGTGGAAGAATGGGAGAGCTTCTTACCCGTGGCTTGCTTGCTCGAACCTTGCTTCTTCTCCTTCGCTTCAGCCTTTGAAATCAGCCTCTCTCAGTGGCGCGGCTCTGATACCATGTCAAGAATCGCGTGGTGGGTGGACTTGCTCAAGATGCTGTGCTGAACACACACAGAATGCACAAGGAGAAGCTCAATCAAGAGACAAGAAGAGAGATGGAGGCCAAAACGTTTTCTTGCTGATTTCTTCTTCTTTTTCCACATACTTTACAATGTACACAAAGTATAGATAAGGTACAACATAAAGGAAAGTGGCCTACTAAGTCAAACAATGCATAATCAACTACACTAGTCGACTGGCACTATAACTATGCCAGCTGCAAATAGGTGTAACAACCTAAATATAATAAGTAATGAGTCAGTGGCCATGTGTGAGTCATAATGACCACCGACGTGCTAAGTGTAGATGTGTGGACCCATCTAACCAGGCGGTCCATCATCAATGTCCGCATGTGTTGAGCTTGTCATCTCAACACATATTGCGACATCAATAACAACATGTGCAGTAAATTTGTGATGCTAATAGCAATGATTATAGAGAAAAAAAAATTAGTAGGATATAGCACCGTGTGATGTGTTTATATTCTACAAATTAATTACATGTTGGGTACACAATGGTCATCAAGATTAGTGCAAAATGTACTTGAACCCATAAGATTGATACATAGAATAAGTATAAGATCGCTGATGAAAACTCGTGGAATTATGGTGAGATACAAAGGATAATAAGTACATAGTACATGGAAGATGCCTATATAAATCATAGGACCAAAAGAGAAGAGAATGTGTACTCCAAAAATCCGAGCACGAGCTATAGATCCTCACCATCCGAAAGCTCATCTCGATACAAAGGAGCATTGAACGAACTCTACAAAATGAACAACTACACATCTATCCACTATACATAATGTTTTTTTTTTTTAAAAGTAACTATGAACAAGAAAGATGATTGACTTACTGGGCCGCCACACGCATGCAATCTATCAATTAGTGCAGTGAGACCGTGTCTCATTACATATCGAGTCTCTAGGCTGGTGGGATCGTAGTTTGTGATGGAGTGCTGCAAAGAAAACAAAATATAATGTTAGAAACATGATTATGAGTACAAGTGATATTGCAAATAAGAAAGTAAGAAGAACAAAAGAAAAACTTATAAAGTCCTCTAGATAAGTCACGTGGCCACCACTCCCCAGATGATGCATGACCCCTGCCTCCAATCATGCCCTCGCTACCTCCCGTCTATTGTCGCCAACATCTTTGAGAATCTGTAGCCTCCTCTCTGAGTCTCTACCAATCATTAGCATCTAGCCACTCGGGCTTTGAGGCACCACTCTTGACTGCCTTGTGTATATCCATCGATTATTTATGTGGCATGTACGTATGCATACACTCCATCATCCACCCAGTGAAAAACCTCTCTGCCACAGTAGGTACCCGAAACTCCTCATGCAAGGATACCACTATATAGTCCTTTCTCCCCTCAAGTATGTTCTTCCAATGGTCCAAGACGTTGTGCCAAAAAACTTGTTGGAACAACTCTCTCATGCAAGACATCACCCTCCTCCCCTCATCATTCATGATCATAGGTCATGTCCTGTTATCTACGAGATATACATATCCCTCTAGGGTATATCTAAGGTGTGTCCTATCCCACCTGCATCCGCACTCCTGGGCATAACCAGGATACCCCTGTATATGTGATGTATCCACGGGGATAGTATCTCTCAGAGTAGCACCCATAGGGGTGCCACCTCTGTGGTGGACGACTGAGCAAAAGCTATGAGAAAAAATTGGAGTCACTAGAGTAGATGTCCCCACAAGTGTGTCAAATCCTACAAGTGACATGCCTCCACCACGAGAACCAGGACATGGAGACATTGCATCGCTGCCTCCACAATACCCATATAAGCCACCCTCTTTGAAACCAGTACAAGAGCGAGGAGTAGCACCCCAAAATAGAGCCGACCATGGGCTCAGAGCATCCACTTCTTCGCAGCATCCCCTAGAACCACTCCCTCCATCTGAGCCCAGTCTAGAGCGTTGATCTCGTCTACTAGAAATGGAAGTATCAAAGAGTGTCGAAGTAGATCTAATGGAATGGTCCGATGGTGTCCAAGACAACTCCTGGGCTGCCATATCTCTAGATCGGGCCATCTAATCTGGAGACATACATGTGAATATCTTTTGCAACTCCTCGTCGCTTATCCCTTGACTCATCCTTCTCTTCAAATATCTTCAAAGGTAAGTTACACAGATAGAAAATTATGTTAGCATAATCAATATAAAAATTCAAGTAAAATATGGTAATATATCTCTGAAAAAAATGATGTTACTTAAAATGCATATTCTAGACTACTCGTAAAAGTGATTCATCAATGAATTGAGTAGGTGGATGTTACAAGTATGACATAGCCTATGGTCCCATGTATATCTCCTAGCACAACTCTACATACATTGGAAGGTCTATAGATAGGTCACCATAAAAGGGGGAGTCCACTTGATTCTCAAAGAATTCCTAGCCTCCTGTCTTTCCATTCATCGTCATTACTCGAATCTACCTCCTCTACACACTCCAAGCCCTCTTCAACCTCCACCCCTTGTAATATCGACCCCTCCCTCTACATACTCTCCTCATCTACACTGGGAACATTGCTTTCATCATACACTGTCACACTCTGAGAAGCTAAAAAGGCACAACATACCACCAGCGAGGTTATCGAGGGTTTGGATAGTAATTACCTATTCATCATACACTGTCGCACTCTGAGGAGCTAAAAAGGCACAACATACCACCATCGAGGTTATCAAGGGTTTGGATAGAAATTACCTATTCAAAATCATATATAAGAGAGATTCAACATTTGTGATTATTCTGTGTTGTGAAAATTTTTTAAAAACAAGTTCATGCACATGTTCACAATGGCCGACAAGACAAACGTGTCACACAGTTCTGTCCATATTTTCTTGGAATCTATTTTGAGAAATCTAGATGGACCTCACCGAATGGTTGCCTCGGCTCCTTTCAATACCACTTTGAACCACTGTACATTAAATATGATCATGGAGAAGCTATGGTAATCCCACTGAGATAACAATTTGTAATTTTTCAAAATACTCGATCTCATCTATAACAGTGTTTGGATCCGTGGCTTGCCATTAGCTCTCTTACTCGAATTTTTCCATGATACGACAATCCATTATGGAGCACATTTTGTCGATGCGCTCGACGTGGAAATGTCACTTGCGCGACCACAATGCACTATATATTTTATATTGTACATTGAAATGGTTAGATTAGTTGTCACATATAAAATCTAGATATGATAGCCTATAAAACATGTGGTCACCTTCGGACTACATCCCCTTGAGAATTCCCACTCCTCACAGTAGAGACTTCCACCCCTTTGTGAGAAGCTACAATCAAATATCCATCTAACCATCGCATAGACATAAACTGCAGCATCTCCTCCATGCCCTCAGGATATTGAATCGGCCAATGGCCCATACTGCATTGAAATTGCGATCGTGCTTCTTCCCAATCTTTCTTGGCCTGCTCGTACCTAGCGAGACACATCTCCATGGATGCATGAAGCAATATACAAAAACGATTCACTTTCTCCTCCATTGTAGCATCCATCATTTTTTCTACCCCATTTCCAACCACCACATCTCAGGTCATTCTATCGTCATCCTTTAGCAAACCATAGCATACTATTGTCTGAATCCACTGTTGGTAGCCACTGTGAAATATGCACTAACGCCTCCGACACTAGTCAATCTTCAGCCATGCTACCTTTTGGCTAAGCTCCTTGTCGCACAAAGCCTTTCAATGTTTTGATGAAGTGCTCCAAGAAGAGCATCCATTGCGTATGGATGGGTCCCGCAATCTCCATTTCATCTACAAGATGCACGAGGAGGTGGATTTGTATCATGAGCATGCTGGTGGGAAGGTACTTATCAAAGAGACAGGATCGCCGTCTCCATTGCTCTCCCCACTGCCTTGCGGATTCAATAGAGGATGTCTTGATCTCCTTCTGTGAGATCCATTGCACTAAATTCGACAACCTATAAATCACTTCACATATTTCTGAAGTGACGCATCTTGCAATCGCGATTAGTAGTACAAAATTGCCACAAATGAAGAAGCATTAGGAACACCGAATATAAATTAAATAGAAAAATACGTAGGCCACTTACAACGGAGGCCAGATACAAACCTAACATATCTTATGCCAATCATGGAATTTTATACTTGATAGTTGGTCATCTTTAGAAAAAGTGGATCTGAGGGAATGCATCATACCCGTCGAGGTGTAGATAGACCTAATAAGTTGCTTCACAATGCACTCTTCTTTAGTAGACAGAACCCAAGGAGTGCAAGGTAGCTACAAGCGATCATCAATGCTCGACTATGGCTGTGGCCAAAGCACCTCTATCTTTCCTACCTCCTTCAAATCCATTTCTACCCTTGCAATATCTCTCTTTCTTGTGATGTGGTCCCATAATAAGATGTACACATTCTTGAAAATATATATGGAATCCAACAAGTGGTTGATCTACAAGTAGGTCCAATATGGCAACTCGTAGAAAATTGAGAACCGCCGCAATCTATTTGGATGTGACTCCGTGTGGACCATTTTCAACTCGAACTAACTTTGGGTGTTCATTCATGCTAGAGGTCATCTAAGAAAACCTTCCCTCAGTTCATGACCCTCTGGGAAGAAATCCACTTGTCCTTTATATACCATCTTTTTCATGGTTCATGGCCTTCGAGAGTCTAACTGTGGCCCACACAATGGACGTACATGATAACCTAAGGTAACCAGACTTGTCCCAATACCCCTATTTAGTTAACACAAACTTGAATGAGCTATGGTAGATATCACCAAACAAGAACGAAAGCCTACTTACATGAGCACCCCTGGAATCTCAAAAAGTCATGCATGGTCCACATGAGAATGGCTCATATATTGGTGAACCGTTGGCCATCGCACTTGCTCATATCTTCCATGGCGAACCCCTCCTCCCACAAAATCTTAAGCTCATCAACTAATGCACGGAACTAGACATCAATATTCTTGACTTTGTAGTGCCCAAGAATGAGTAAGCTAAGGATCAGGTGTCATTTCTTTGTAGAAAGCCATGGCGGGATATTGTAGTTAACAAGGACTATAGGCCACACACTGTAAGAAGTTGAGCAGAGACAAAATGGATTCACATCATCCATAGCAAGGTCAAGCTGAAGATTCCTTCGCTCTCGTGTAAAGCCTAGAAAGGTAGAGTCAATGTGGCTCCATGTGCGTGAATCCACTAGGACTCCATCTGTCGATCTATTCTATGCATGCCATTTTCTCAAGCTTGCCATGCCCGACGTATGAAACATTATGACGTATACACAAGATAAGTGGTAAGTGTCTAAGAAATTTCTGAGGTATGGTTTGCCCTTGCAAGTCCTGTTGATACCTATGAGCACCACACTTTGGACATGTCTCCATAGTCCCGTAGTCTCCTCGAAACAACATGCAATCATTGACACATGCATGGATGTTGTTGTAGTCCTTACCAAGCTTTCGTAAAACATGTCACACATCATCAAGAGACTCAAGCATGGTATTTTCAAGTGGTAATATAAGATATTTTAGAAACTTGAAAAAAATCATAAAACACCTTGAAAAAGCACGTGTTTTTTATAATGGAGTCAAAAAAATCAACGAAACATAGTTAAAATGTATCTGAACAACTTGGTCACACTCGTATTGCTCCACCCATATTTTTCCTACACACTTAGGAGTGCAAGCAACATCTTTAGGCACGATACTCGACACCTAACATATAATTGTATGGATGCTTCCTCTCTTAGCATATCAGATGACTCGACATCCATGGGCATCAATACATCGATCATTGCCTTCATCTTAGGCTCCAAGATTGGAGAAAGGTGTGAAAGGCTAACTATCTCCTCTGTATTGAGGGTATAGACTAAGTCATGCATTCCAAGTGGTGGATTGGCTCAAGCACTCCATCCATCGCACACCCACAAACTCTTCTAACTAATTGATGTCGGAGCGTTTGGGATCGAAAGTCTACCATAGGGGTAAGAGATAGCATGGTGAAGGGAGATTCTGGGAGAGGAGTAGATGAAAGAGAAGGGGTTCATATTGAGATGACAAGCTCAACACATGCCGACATTGATGATGGACTACCTGGTTAGATGGGTCCACACATCTAAACTTAGCACGTCGGTGGTCATTATGACTCACATATAGCCACTGACTCATTACTTATTATATTCAGGTTGTTATATCTATCTATAGTTGGCATAGTTATAGCACTAGTCGACTAGTGTAGTTGGTTATGCATTGTTTGACTTAGTAGACCACTTTCTTTTATGTTATATCTTATCTATACTTTGTGTACATTGTAAAAGTGTGTGGAAGAAGAAGAAAAAATCAGCAAGAAAACGTTTTGGCCTCCATCTCTCTTCTTGTCTCTAGAGTGAGCTTCTCCTTGTGCATTCTGTGTGTGTTCGGCGCAGCATCTTGAGCAACTCCCCCTACCACGCGATTCTTGATAGTTCAAAGAAACAAAAAACACAGAAGAATACTCACAGAAATAAATAGAAGATGTAGAAGAATACTCTGCTAGTTATTTTGGGCATCTGAGGCCGTTTCAGGGCTCGTTTTAGAGCCGCAAGGTTGCGGACAACAGTTTCAGGGTACACTGTGACTTCAACTGTATTGACCGAAAGTGGATGCGCAGGTTACAGATTTCAGATCTGTAAGTTTAAAGGTGTTTGCCCGTGAGTAAACACAAGGTTTATCTACAAACAGGTTGCAGATTGCATGCATTGTTGAGTAGACAGTGAAAAAGTCTGTCTGGTGTATTACTGTGCACTACAGGTCGAAGCTTGCAGAAGATTTGCTTGCTGTTTGGTATTAGTCTTGTGATAATGGCAGAGAATAGTGGAAGCCCCATCATTGAGAAGCTCGACAAGAACAACTATCCATCATGGAAGTTCCATGTCACGAACTTTCTTATTGGAAAAGGCCTCTACGAGTTTGTTTCAGGTGAAGAAAAGGAGCCGGAGGTGAGTGATCCTCCAACTGTAGAAGAGACAAAGGCACGAAAGGAATGGAATGCAAAAGACAAGAAGGTCATGTATTGGCTGTCAGCAGTAATTGACAATAATATGCTAGGACATATCAGAAATGCAGAGAATTCATATGCAGCTTGGACCATACTTGAAAGTACGTTTTTTGTAAATACAAAGGCATGAAAGATTCAACTCAAGCAAGAGTTGAATACATTGAAGAAAGGGAAGATGTCTATCAATGAGTATAAATTGAAGGTAAGGAGCATTGCAGATGCCTTGGCAGCGATTGATGCAATGCCCGATGATGATGATTTGGTTTCATTTACCTTGGGTGGACTTAACAATGAAAAGGCTTGGAAGTCTTTTGTAACTTCCGTATATGTTAGAAAACCATTTCCAGATTTCAATGAGTTGGTCTCCCTTATGATCACTGAAGAGATCAACATCCAGAGTGAAACATCTGAAAAAAGTGGTGAACAGGTCCAAGCTTTCTACTCCAGTTCAGGAAGGGAACCTGGCAGGTTCTCTTCAAGAGGTCGTGGTACAGAATGTGGTAGTAACAATCAGCAAAACAGATTGAATCAGCAATTTGGCGATATGCACATTTCAGGAGGTCGTGGTAACTTTAGAGGTAGGGGGAGATTTAGAGGAAGAGGTGGATGGCAGAACAGAGGTTCCAATAACTCTGGTATTTTGTGTCACTACTGTGGCAAAACAGGTCATATTGCAGCCCAATGTTATGCTAAGAAAGATGATATCCGCAGTGATAAGTTGCAGCAAGGAAACTATGCATCGCCTTCACGACAGAATGAAGACAAAAATGAACGTTTGTTTGTTATGCAGCATATGCTGAATGCTGTTACAGGAAAGGGAACACATGATGATGTCTGGTATGTTGATTCAAGTGCATCCAATCATATGACCAGCCATGCAGAATGGTTTGGAGAGATGCAGAATTTGCAAAATGCAGGTTATGTGCAGACAAGTGATGATTCATGCCACCCAATTTCACACATTGGAAAAGTTCCCTTGTCCTTGCATGATGGTAAGACAAAGAGACTTTTAGATGTATTACATGTCCCATCTATTACAAAGAACTTGGTGTCAGTCGGTCAAATGGTAGAGCAATGGCTGTAAGTCAGATTTAATGCAAAGGGTTGCTTTGTAGAAGACTTCAATGACAAGTGCAGGTTGGTAGCAAAGGGAAGTAGAGTTGGACGTATGTTTACTTTGGATATTGGAATTCCTACTATGAATGCTGCTATGTATGCTAAAGGAAAAGATGTTGTTGTAGACATTGAAATTTGGCACAAACGCATTGGACATGCAAATGTACAAAGGCTGAAATTAATGCAGTCCAAAGGGTTGGTTACAAGTTTGCCTACATTTAGAGTTGCAAAATTTCATAAGGTATGCGAAGCATGTCAGTTTAGTAAGCAGGCAAGACAACCCTTTTCACATGACAGAGATGTAAGCAGAAATATCCTTGATGTTGTGCATACAGACATTTGGGGGCCTGCACAAAATGTATCTCTTGGAGGCAGTTCATACTTTATCACATTCATTGATGATTGTTCTAGAAAGCTGTGGGTATATTTTATGAAGGAAAATAGTGAAGCATTTGAGCACTTTAGAACTTTCAAGGCTGTAGTTGAAAGAGAAACAGGCTTGAAAGTAAAGTGCTTGAGGTTAGATGGAGGGAGAGAGTACCTCTCGAATAAGTTCAGTGATTTTTTGAGGTCTCATGGGATAAAGAGACAGTTCACATGCAGGTATACCCCACAGCAAAATGGGGTTGCAGAAAGGAAAAATAGGCATATTGTAGAAGTTGACATGCCTTGATGGCTGAAAAGAATATGCCTAAGCATTTTTTGTGTGAGGCTATTCATACTGCCATTTATATTATGAGCAGAACTCCCACAGCTACAGTTCATGGTATGACCCCCAAAGAATGTTTTACAGGTAAGAAGCCTGATGTTTCACACTTGAAAGTGTTTGGCTGCATTGCGTATGTTCATGTGCCAAATGAGTTGCGGAAGAAACTGGATCCAAAGGCTAAAAAGTGTGTCTTTATTGGATACTCTTTAGAGCAAAAAGGGTATCGCTATTATAACCCTGTCACATGTAAGTTCAGAGTGAGCAAGGATGTCATCTTTGATGAAATGAGCAGTTGGTATGCATCTAGTGGTGATGCATTGGATGATGATAATGATCATGACACTCATGTGTAGACTGAAAAGCAAGAATCACGGACTCTTAGTGGACCAGAGACATCATCTGGTAGTCCTTGGTCTGGGAGACTAAGGAGTACCTCTACATCTTCAGGTGCATCTAGTAGCACTACAGGTAAAGACAAAGGAAAGAATAAAGTGTCAGAAGGCATTGATGCAGTTCTTGATGGAGACTCCAGTGGCTCAGAGAGCTTGGATGATGAGCTTGGCATTCCTTTAGTGAGGACTCCAGGTGTTCAGAGAGCACACGTTAATGCAAAGACTCCATTGAGTGATCCAGTGGTACGCAGGTCTAGCAGGGTGAGATACCCTGTTAAAAGATTTGGTTTTGAAGGTTATGCAACTCACCATTATGCTTATATGGTGAAACTAGTTGAGGATGTTGAGCCCACATGTTTTGAGGAGGCTGTTGGTCATGCTCATTGGGATGCAGCAATGGATGAGGAGATGGCTGCATTAAAGGCCAATAAGACTTGGGATCTAGTATCATTGCCGAAGGGAAAGAAAGCTATTGGATGTAAGTGGGTTTACAAGATTAAGAACAATGCAGATGGTTCTATTAGTAGGTACAAAGCTACGCTGGTTGCAAAAGGCTATGCCCAGACATATGGCATAGATTATGATGAAACCTTCAGTCCAGTTGCTAGGATGGGAACTGTTAGATGTGTGATTGCTTTGGCAGCAGCCACAGGTTGGAGATTGCAGCAAATGGATGTGAAGAATACCTTCTTGCATGGTGATTTGCAGGAAGAAGTGTATATGGATCAGCCAACAGGTTATGAAGATTTAGAGTATCCCACATATGTGTGCAGGTTGAAGAAGGCACTCTATGGGCTCAAGCAAGCATCTAGAGCATGGTTTGACAAGATCAGAGAGTATCTTGTCAATATTGGCTTTTATGTTTCTGATGCTGACACTCACTTTATGTGAGAAAGGGAGATGCAGGTTTGGTCATCATAGTCATCTATGTGGATGACTTGATTATTACAGGTGATAGTGATAGTGGGATTGCTGAAGTCAAGGATTTTTTGAAGAAGAAGTTTGAGATAAAGGATTTAGGTGAGCTAAGGTACTTCCTTGGCATTGAGGTGATCAGATGTGATGATGGTATATGGCTGTCCCAAAGACAGTATGGCTTGGATATGTTGTCCAAGTATGGTATGACAGTATGCAAACCACTTTCAGTCCCATTGGAGTAGAATGTAAAGTTGAGTGCTGATGTTTGGGATGAGATAGAAGATTCTACTATGTTTAGGAGGATAGTGGGGAGTTTGATCTACATGACCATTACAAGGCCAGACTTGAGCTACGTTGTTGGTCTTGTGAGTCAATTTATGCAAGTACCTAGAAAGCCACATTTGGATGCAGTCAGACACATATTGAGATATGTGAAGTCCACATTACATTATGGACTTTTCTATGAGGCAGGTACAGATGTACAAGTGTTTGGATACACAAATGCAGATTGGGCTGGTAGTATGTGTGATAGAAGATCTACTAGCGGATACATGTTCTCTCTTGGTAGTGCAGCAGTTGCTTGGAGCAGCAAAAAGCAATCTACAGTTGCTTTGTCGAGTACAGAGGCTGAGTATAGAGGTGCTGCTGTTGCAGCATGTGAGGTAGTATGGCTACAAAAGTTAATGGCTGATTTGGATGTGCAGGTGGAAGGTCCAGTTGTCATTTATTGTGACAACATGAGCAGTATACAGTTGGCTAGGAACCCTGTATTCCATGCCAGGACAAAACATATTGAGGTACACTACCACTTTATGAGAGAGAAGGTACTAGCAGGTGAGATTGACTTGGTGTATGTCAGCACATAGGATCAGATAGCTGACATCTTCACAAAGGCGTTGGGTACAGAGAAGCTTCAAAAGTGTCGAAGCTTACTTGGAGTTGCAGAGATGCAGTTGAGCTTGAGGGGGAGTGTTGAGATGAGAAGCTCAACATATGCAGACATTGATGATGGACCGCCTGGTTAGATGGGTCCATACGTCTACACTTAGCACGTCGGTGGTCATTATGACTCACATATGGCCACTGACTCATTACTTATTATATTCAGATTGTTACACCTATCTACAGCTGGCATAGTTATAGCACCAGTCAACTAGTGCAGTCGGTTATGCATTGTCTGACTTAGTAGGCCACTTTCTTTTATGTTATATCTTATCTATACTTTGTGTATATTGTAAAACTGTATGGAAGAAGAAGGAGAAATTAGCAAGAAAACGTTTTGGCCTCCATCTCTCTTCTTGTCTCTAGAGTGAGCTTCTCCTTGTGCATTCTGTGTGTGTTGGGCGCAACTCCCCCCACCACGCGATTCTTGATAGTTCAAAGAAACAGAAAACATAAAAGAATACTCACAGAAATAAATAGGAGATGTAGAAGAATACTCACAGAGTTGAAACTTATCAATTTATTTCTGCATTATTACAAGACAAATCTCTTGTAGACAAAAATGTACATAGAATAACACCTTCCTCTATGCTGCTCAAATTGCCAATATGATGCTTCCATTGGCTCTGAAAGGGGGTAAAATACCAAGACACCTGACCAGAACTTTGCCAGATCACTCCTTTATCTCCCACTTTGAAGTGATGTTCACTGTCTGAAAATAGCGATCACGTATCGTGCAATTTTGCGAATCCTTCTTTTTACATAAAATCCTCCCAAAATGGCTGAAAGCTACATGCTTTCTTTTACATGTCATCCTATTCTAGAATTTGTCTACATTTTTTAAGGATTTTTACAAGATATGATATCTAAAATATCAAAAATTAGCTAAACTTGTCCAAAAATCTAATATTTTTGAACCATCTTCACTATGAACACAAACACTGAAAATGGCATTGGCTCTTAAATTAATAAGAAAGTCGCATGCTAGAGTTTTTCACATGGTGTGTGCGTAGTGACATGACATCCACTCCCTCTTGCACATCCTCTGGCATGTGCCAAAGTCTTACGGATCTGTAGTGTCAGAAGAAGTATCTTCTGCCGTGTCAATGTCTTCATCTTCTACCTCTTCTTCTTCCATATTCTAATGTTTATGCTTAGTATCCAACTCCTTCAACTCATATGATGAATAATTCCTTGGTTTAAAGAGCTTGATACGTTTTCCAACCATTGGAACTCTTAGAGCTGTCACATCCATCTGATTTAATGCATAGGTAGTGAGGGATGAAATGATGAACGGGTTGCCTCTTACCCATCCAACCTCCAATCCTCACTAAGAGAACTAAAGAGGGGCACCACCTAGCCAAAGGGAGGATGGGCTAGGACATCCCTTTTCTCAAAGAGAATCAAGAGAACCAAGACACAAATTTACAAGAGAGTATATGTACTAGACACCATATTAGAATATGAGAGAGAGAGATGAGAGGAAAGGGAGATAATAGGAGAAGAGATAGAGGAAACTTGTCATTATGCTACATGGAATGAGAAGATGAGAAGAGAGGGAGATAATAGGAGAAGAGGTAGAGGAAACTTGCCATTATGCTACATAATAAAAGAACTCACTCATAGCTCACCTCAAAGAGATGGACTAGCCTGAGGGTATTCTAGAGTGCTCTCATGGGCTTGTCATTGTCCTCCTCCCCTTTTCTTCATTCTCCATGGGCTCTTTATATAGCCTCCATGAGGGATTAGATTAAGATAATCTTCTTGATTAACATAATCCTAGATGATGTATGGCATCTTTGAATAGTGGATGGGACAAGTCCCCACCTTGGTCATCATGCAAGAAGCCAAGGGTAGTGGTAGACAAAATAGAGAAATGGAGCTAGATTACAAGAGATGGGTGCCCAAAGCACATTATTATAATATATTTACAAGAAGGATAGAGTGGAAAGTTGGTGTGGTGAAAGAGAGAAGCAAATTGCATATAGCCAGCAGTCTGCGCCTTCATAACTTCAAATCCGTGAAGAATCTGAAAAAAGTTTATTCTGCAACTTTGTAGACTAGGTCGAAACCGATCGGGTAGCGCGAGAATTTTCTTGAAATTTACTTTTTCTTGGGAGTTATCAAGATTATAAAAAATGTCTTCCAAAAGCTGCTTTGACTTTAGTCCCCCATATATATATAAATACATATAAGCATGTGACAGAAGGAGTCCATGCTTGTAAGGTTTTATGTAAGATCCAAATGACACCATGATGTGGATATTGACTTGTGTGCTAGGGTGAGGTGTCCTCTAATGATGGTGATAGATTCCAAATCTTGTAAAATATTACACGGCGCAGCGAACAGAATCTGAGAAAGAGATAGAGAGTACACAACAAAAAAGAGGAGAATTAGTAAATTCTTTAACTCCAAACAACTGATACAAAGATGGCTCTGTCCACCCATGCGCTTTCATTGTGTGAAGCTTAGATGGCGATCTAGACAGAAGATAGGTGAAGAGCTTAAGGCTAGCTGGAACAACAACTTTGACTAGGTGAAAGATGAGTGAGAGATGGCTGCGAAGGGGTTTAGCTTTTATAGCCCGTGAAGGTCGTTAGGTCAGCCTACCATATGAGCCTCCACTAGTCAGCCAGGGAATATTCTCTTTACCATCTCCCTTACACCGCAACTCGATGCAATGCGCCTCGAGTTGCTACCAACTTAACCACTCCATCTAACCCAAAGATTAGACCCACAACGGTCACCTTTTTGCCATTCGGTCACATAGACCTCATCTGATATACAAGTCAAGACTCAACCAATGTCCGGGTTCACATTTGGCTTCTCCTCATAATGGGGGCCTTACAACTTTGAGCACCATGGATCATTGGTAGCACCTAATGAGGGTGGGGCATTGATCATATCTAACACCCCCCCTCAATGTCCACCCATAGGTGAACTATCTCCTCGGCCTAATGCTAAGTCTCTGAAGATGAACTTGAAGCAGATCCTTCATAAGTGTTTTGGTGAAGATATCTGCTCCATTCTCCTCTATTGGACAGTAGACCAGTTCCACTATCCCATCCTCCATCAAATCACACACATAGTGATATTGGATCTCTATATGTTTGGTGCGTGCATGAAACACTGGATTTTTGGCAATGGCAATGCAACTCTGATTGTCACATCTCAACACAGTTGGTTCTTCATCCTGCACTTCCATATGCCATAGAATCCTTCTCAACCATGCAGCTTCACATGCAGCAAAACAAGCTGCGTTGTACTCTGCTTTGGTAGAAGACAATGCCATTATTGGTTGCTTCTTACTAATCCAAGAGAAATTTCCTGAACCCAAAGAGAAACAATAATCAGAAACTGACTTCTTGGAATCAATGTCTCCTGCCCAATCTGAGTCACAGTTCCCCACAAGAGAAGTTCTGAAACTGTATGTGATACCATAGTCAAGAGTTTCCTTCAAGTATCTAAGCACCCACATCCCAGCCTTCCAATGACTCTCATGAGGTTTATTTGAGAACTTGCTCAAAACACCAACAGTAAAACTGATATCTGGTCTGGTGTTACACAAGTAGATCAGCAACCTCCTATACCTCCCAATGTCTGCTAGTGCTGATGTATCCTCAACGGATAACTTTGCATTCACCTCCATAGGTGTAGCTATCTCCTTGCACTCGGTCATGCCAAATGCCTTCAAGATCTCCCATGCATACTTCTTCTGAGAGATGAAGATCTTTCCTGGCTTTTGCCAGACTTCAATCCCCAAACAATAGTGCAGCAAGCCTAAGTTTGTCATTTCAAACTCAGAACTCAAAGCCTTTCGAGTTTGGTTGAACATATCTTCATAGTCACCTGTAATAAGAAGGTCGTCCACATATAGAACAATCACTACAGACTTTTTACCATCCCTGTAAACATACAAGCTAGCATCTAAGGCACATCTTTTGAAGTTTAGTTTTAAAAAGAACCTATCTATCCGTTGGTACCATGCTCTGGGGGCTTGTTTCAGCCCATACAATGCCTTCTTCAGCTTACACACTTTGTTCTCAAAATGGGGGGCCTCACACCCTCGTGGCTGAGCCACGTACACCTCCTCCTTGAGGTCACCATTTCAGAACGCTGACTTAACATCCATTTGGTACACTGGCCACTTCTTGTGGGCAGCCACTGCAAGTACCGTGCGAATAGTGGTCATTCTAGCAGTTGGGGCAAATGACTCTTGAAAATCAAACCCTTCAACTTGTGAAAATTCTTGGGCAACCAGTCTAGCTTTGTACTTTTCTAAGGTACCATCAGCCTTGTACTTTACCTTCCAGATCCACTTGGTGCCAATAACCTTCCGCTTTGCTGGTCGATCCACTAGCTCCTAAGTGTCATTCTTCATTATGCTATCATACTCCGCCTGCATAGCAGCCTTCCATGATGGATCTGCAAGTGTTTCTTCTAAGTCAGTTGGCTCCTTTACTTGTCTCATAATCTCAACCATCAAGGCCATATTGACTATGTGAGCAGAAGCCCTCCTTTGCTCCTCTATTCTCTGAGACCTCCTTGGTCCGTCTGCCTTCTCCTCAACAGATGCAGGCATAGGATTATTATGGTCATAGAGCTACTTCACCCAGCGCGGCAATGGATTTTCCGGTGGGGTGATGTCAAGTTGGTGAACTTTTTCCTCATCATCTGAAGATGATGCTTCCTCCTCCTTAAGGATAGGGACAGCTCTCGGGACAGGTTCATAGTGGATTACTTCTTCGCTTGATGATAAAGTGGAAGAACTTGCCTTCTCCTCCTCCACTGTATGTGGTTCCTTCTTGAACACCACATCATGACTCGTGATGATCTTCTTTGCCTCTTGATCATATAACTTGTAAGCCTTCTGCTCATCACTATAACCCAAGAAGATACATTTTTTGCTTTTTCGTTGTAACTTGTTTCTCTTCTCATCTGGAACATATGCATAACATTCACATCCAAAAATTCTGAAATGTGAGACAGATGGTTTCTTACCAGTGTAAGCCTCATGAGGTGTTTTTCCCTTGAGAGCCTTTGTATAGCTCCGATTTAGAATGTAGACTACAGTATTAACAGCTTCAGCCCAAAAATGGTTAGGCAATCCCTTGCCCTTTAGCATGCATCTTGCCATCGCCACAATGGCGCGATTCCTGTGTTCCACAACACCGTTCTGCTGAGGTGTGTGAGGCATCGTCAATTGATGCTTGATCCCTTTGCTCTTGCAAAAGCCTTCAAACTCCTTTGAGTTGAACTCACCACCACCATCTGTTCTAAATTTCTTCACACTTTTCCCTATTTCATTCTCAACAAGTATTAGCCATTCTTTAAACTTACCAAAAGCTTGAGCCTTATCACGAAGGAAGTACACCCACATCTTCCTACTGTAGTCATCGACAATCAACATAAAATAAGAAGATCCCCCCAAGGCCTGTGTAGGCATCTTACCACACAAGTCAGCATGCACCAACTCTAGAGGAGCCTATGCTCTATTCTTGCTTTCTTGTGGAAATGCCTTTCTCTGTTGTTTGCCCATCATACAAGCTTCACATGGTTCCTTCAATTCAGTTATTGTAGGTAGGTGAGCAACCATACCTTGCTTTTGCATCTCCTTCAACACTGCAAATCTGATGTGTCCAAACCTTTCATGCCAAAGCTTACTTGTGCCCACTCCAACGGTGGCTGTAAGAGCACTTAGCTCATACAGGTTGTTTCTTCTTTCTCCTTTGCCAACAATTGTACCAGCATTATCAAGAATTTATGCACCTGTCTTCTTGAACCTCACTTCATGACCAAGATCAGTTATGGCAGCAATAACTGATAACAGATTTCTTCTGATTTCGGGAACATACAACACATTTGAAAGCTTTTTGACTTCACCATTTGCAGTAACAAAAGAAATAGTACCCGTGCCCGCAGCAGGGCATTTAGCATCATTTCCAACCGTCACAGTGATGGATTCTTGTAGAGGCTGCATAGAACTGTATAGACCTTTCTTGTTGGTCATGTGACGGGAGGCCCCACTATCCAACACCCATGAGTCAGTGGTAGATTCTTCTTGCGTTGAGGAGCACACTTCCTCAATGGTCACCATGAATAATTCTAGCTCTGCTTCAGCCGTATTGGCTGTCTCTTTCCCTTTACTTTTAAGGGTACCATTGTTTTCATCTGCCTTCTTGACACGACAATCTGCAATTGCATGTCCTTTCTTCTTGCAATAGAAGCACTCTCCTTGAAACTTCTTCTTTCCGCCCTTCTTCTTTTTGTCACCATCATTTTTGGTGAAGGAACCACCTTTGCCTTTTGCATTGGCAGAGAATGCAGCATCTCCATTATTGCTTCCTTCTCGGGCTTTCAGCCTCAACTCCTCCTCCATTAATAATGCACAAAACTCCTCAAAAGTCAAAGCTTGAGGTCTCACCTGAGTATTAAGGGAAGTTACTAGTCCATCAAACTTTTGTGGACAAATCCGAAGACACCTCCGAGCTAGCTCTTCGCTAGTCTTTTGTATCCCAGCGCCAGCCATCTAGTCGCGCAGATTCTTAATCCGAGTGATGAATGCTTCAACCATCTCTCCTTCAGCAAATTTCTCCGCTGCTAGTTGATTCTCCAAGTTTTGAATCCTCGTTTGGTTTCGTGTTTCATACTGACTCCTTAGTACATTCCAAGCCTCTAATGCTTTGGTTGTATGCTAAATCAAAGTCAGAACACTGTCAGAACAGCTTGTAACTAAGGCACACAATGCATCTGCATTTCTTCGTTTCCAAGCTTGTAGAAGATCTGCATTCGGAGGAATCATCACACTAGGATTTGATGGGTCAGGGGTAGGCTGTGGTTCTGCGTCAGTCCCTAGCACAGTCTCCAGAAGCTCATAAGAATCAAGGATAGTTGTAATTTTGAACTTCCACAAGGCGTAGTTTGTACCATGTAACTTGCCTTCGCTAAAGGTTGGTGGATGAATCCTCAGTGTTTGAATAGCTGGTACAGCAACACCACCTCCTGCACCGCTTCCTGATGCGCCAAAACCGCTTCCGGAAGTCGACATGGTTTATCTTTGCTGTTGAAGCCTTTTCCTCTTGCACACTCTCCGATCTCTAGAGCCCCCTAGGCTCTGATACCATGTAAAATATTACACGGCACAGCGAACATAATCTGAGAAAGAGATAGAGAGTACACAACAGAAAAGAGGAGAATCAGTAAATTCTTTAACTCCAAACAACTGATACAAAGATGGCTCTGTCCACCCGTGCGCTTCCACTGTGTGAAGCTTAGATGGCGATCTAGACAGAAGATAGGTGAAGAGCTTAAGGCTAGCTGGAAGAACAACTTTGACTGGGTGAAAGATGAGTGAGAGATGGCTGCAAAGGGGTTTAGCTTTTATAGCCCGCGAAGGTCGTTAGGTCGGCCTGCTAACCCAACCTACCATATGAGCCTCCACTAGTCGGCCAGGGAATATTCCCTTTATCATCTCCCTTACACCGCAACTCGATGCAATGCACCTCGAGTTGCTACCAACTTAACCACTCTGTCTAACCCAAAGATTAGACCCACAACGGTCACCTTTTTGCCATCCGGTCACATAGACCTCATCTGATATACAAGTCAGGACTCAACCAATGTCCGGGTTCACATCTGGCTTCTCCTCATAATGGGGGCCTTACAACTTTGAGCACCATGGATCATTGGTAGCACCTAATGAGGGTGGGGCATTGATCATATCTAACAAATCTTAGTGATGCAAACGGAGCCCATGTGTAGTTGGAGGCTAGTCCTTTGAAAAATCTATGCACTCATTCAACTCCTAGGTGTAATCCATTTTCATCTTCACTAAGATAACCATCCCTTTTACCCTTTACATTGACATGCCTCCTAAGAACTTGTTCCCCCCATTTGCTAGAGTTATCATAATCGAGAAGCAATGTAGTATACCTAGTGCTTGAAGAGTAAACCCAAAGTGATATGGTTGTTGATATTAAGCAATCACACTCATTGACAGCCTCTTTGTATGGAGCTTCAGGGCCAAGGACATGCATGCTAACCTATCCCATATGCACAGTGGTGCCTACTGCAGTTTCCTAATTTCCTATAAAGCATTGTACTTGCTTCATTTTCTTAATACAATGGTAGTACTCTTTTCTTTTCAGTGAAGTGTCAGTGTCATTGTCCACATACACAAGATTGTGTTTATGAGTCCAAGTCTCAATCTTGGAACCTAATTCACTTGTGTAACAACCAGTGTCTTTGTCTTCTCCACCATGAGTCCACACTTCTCTTTCCATCCACCATAGCTCACTGCCATGTCCTAGATCCCATATCTTTAACATGGTATCAGAGCGCAGTCGGGCATGGCCTAGCTCATTTCACTCCTCTCTCAACTCCTCTTCACTTAAGTCAGCTCAAGTCTAGCTCAGTCCCAGCTAATGAGCTCATTTCTGAACTCTATCTCCACTTGACCTGTGGTAGCCATAGCCAAACCTGCACCCTGCCTCCGTGGAGCTTCTTAATCTCCCTCCACAGGAAATATTTCAACACGCTTTCTTCTGGAGAAATGTTCCTTGGCTCAGGGCGCTGCCTCCTATCACTTTAAACACCAACATTGGTGACCTACAGCTCTAGCATTGCGAAAATTTGCCATCGATGTCCTGATCTGCGCCGTCCCTGTTCAAGCTCTCTGTGTGCACCGTGCTGCCTGCGATCTGGACGATTTCCATGGGGTTTTGATAGCCCTTGACATAAGCTTAATAGGCATGTAAAAAGTTTTGAAAATGATCAACTACAACTCCTGCAATCTGAAAAAAAGCAGGCCCCTGTCTCAAAAACCCTAATTCCACCATAGCCAAAATCTCCTAAGCTCTTTTTTTCTCTCATTTTCTCACTTCTGACACTTTACCAAGCTAAAGCCCACTCTAATCCACTGTCCCAGTACCAAATCAAGGAGGGAAAGGACCAGAGAAGATTGAAGAACAATCGAATGATTCTGAACAAGAAGAATCAAGCTCAACATCAACACAGACATAGTGTGTTTTCACACTGTCATTACTTGTGTCTCTTGACACATTGTAATCTGCTCTTCTACTGATAAAATCTCAGAATTCTGATGTTGATTTGCTGCTGATCTTGCAACCTCAACATGGGAAAAGACTCTCCAAATGCTCGATTCAAAGGAGTCGGGTTTCACACTTGGCAAACCCGCATCAAGCTCATTCTGATGAAGAAGAGTCTTTGGGCCATCACAAATGGCAAAGAGAAGAAACCTTGAGATGCGGACCTTGAAGTTACTTGACAAAACAATGATGACAAGGCACAAGCCATCATCAAACTGGAATTGGATGACAGCTACATCCATCATGTGGATGCCTGTGACACATCCCATGACACTTGGGATAAATTGGATACCTTATTTGGTGCATAGTCAAAGTCGTCTAAGTATGGTCTATTAATTGAATTTTTCCGACTTGATATGAAGCCTCATACATCCCTGGCATCCCATCTGAACTACATGGAAAGCCTGCTTACTCAACTTGCAGGGATAAAGCTAAAAGTGGATGAAGATGTTTGCATTGGTGTCTTGTTAAAAAGTTTACCTCCTGCCTATGATAATGTATCAACCACTCTAACCAATATGCCTGATCCTCAACTTATTGATATTAAAGCCTCTCTGCTAGAGGAAGAAAATAAACTTAAAAGCAAAGAAGAGCCTAGCACTTCAAAGGATGAACAAATGTTATATGTAAACAACAAATACAAAGGTAAAAAGGAACCGCTCTTCTGTGACTTTTGCAAAAGGACCGGACACACTGAGAAGTTCTGTCATGCTAGAAAGAGGTCCCAAAAGGCCTATCTTGCAGCTGTGAAAGAAGAAGAAAAACATGGACCAAAAGATGAAGAAGAAGATGAAGATGAAGACCACCAGGATCGGAAGAACAAGACTCATCAGTCCTTCTACTCTCATTACTCTGATAGACTGTTTTAAAAGCCTTATATCTCCTTGCCCTGATGCTTCCTACCATAAGCTTTGTAAACTCCTTATGTAACTTGGCATTACAGTCCCTGTACACTTTGTGAGGCCCCTATTACAGCCTCTGGATGTCCATCATCTTTTGGTGCCCACACTTAGCCTTTTCTACAACAGCCTCTGGTGTCTACCATGTTTGTGGTGTGCCCACACTTTACAGGTGGTTCTCATTATAGCCTCTACACACTTTGTGCCTTTCTAGTTGTGATTGAGGAGGGGTGTTGAGATTCAACAATCACACTCATTGATAGCCTCTTTGTATGGAGCTTCAGGGCCAAGGACATGCAGGCTAACCTATCCCATATGCACAGTGGTGCCTATTGCAGTTTCCTAGTTTCCTATAAAGCATTGTACTTGCTTCCTTTTCTTAATGCAATGATAGTACTCTTTTCTTTTCAGTGAAGTGTCAGTGTCATTGTCCACATACACAAGATTGTGTTTATGAGTCCAAGTCTCAATCTTGGAACCTAATTCACTTGTGTAACAACCAGTGTCTTTGTCTTCTCCACCATGAGTCCACACTTCTCTTTCCATCCACCATAACTCACTGCCATGTCCTAGATCCCGTATCTTTAACAATGGTAAGCTCTTGATAGGGGCTTTGGCCAAATTTTGTGGTAGTAATCCGGGTTGTAAAAAACTTGGATCATTAGCCCTCCCCTTAGGCTAGAGGTATTCATGCCTCTAGCTTGATAATGATGGTCCAATAGAGCAAGGTGGACTGTACCCCCTCATTTGTGGCTCTTCATTGAATGACTGCTCCAAAGTGTTTATATTTCTTTGAAAATAAGGCTTCAGTCTCGCCATCCATTTACCCTTGTCTTGTGAACCTTCCCATCCATGTCACCTAGCTTATAGCTGCCATTTGGATATCTCCTTATGACCATGAATGGCCCTTCCCACTTGAACACAAGTTTAACATCCTTTCTGTTATCAAAGTGGTTATCATAACATAGCACAAGTGATCCTTCCCTTATGTGTTTGCTAGCCAGCTTCTTATTAAATGTCTTCCTTCTCTCTTCAGCCTGCATGGAGTAGTGTTGGACTACTGCTTCTCTGTCTAACTCCAGCCTCTCTAGATCCAAGATCCTTTCCTCTAACTTCTTATCTTGATTCTTCTCTTGATTGGCTACCAAAACATGCAAACTAGCTAGTTCCACCTCTATAGGAAGCAAAGCCTCTTGGCCATAGTAGACGAGGTGAAATGGAGTATAGCCAAGTGAGGTTCTAAATGAAGTCCTGTAGGCCCAAAGAGCTGCACTCAATTTTTTGTCCCAGTTCTTGGGGTGCATGTGTACTTGCTTGGTAATTATCTTACAAATCAGCCCATTCACTTTTTCGACCAAACCATTACACTGTGGGTAGTAGGAAGTAGAATGCCTGTGCTTGATTTTTAGCCTTTCCATTAGCTCCCCTACTAGGTTCACCCTAAAACCAGGACCCCGATCAGAGATAATTTCCAAAGGTGTGTCAAACCTGCAACAAATATTTTCAAACACAAATTTTCCCACTTCTTGGGATGTGATCCTACTAGTTGCTGAAGCCTCTGCCACCTTGTCATGTAGTCCACACCCATTATGATGTATTCCTTGCCAGACTGGGTTCGTGGGAGTAGCCCTATTGCATCAATCCCCCATTTCTCAAATGGACCATATGTAGTTATGGGATTTTGTTCCTCATGCACTAGCTTCCTTGGTCTGGCCTTTTGGCAATCATCACAAGTGCGGCACCAATGTTGCACATCTCGATGTAGACTAGGCCACACAAAACCGGCTTGGAGAATCTTCCTGCTGGTTATTTCTTGAGAAAAATGTCCACCACAAACCCCCTCATTGTAGCTCTTAATCACATCCATAATCTCATTTGTTGTTGGCACCCTTCTAAGCACTGCATCCTTTCCTTTGCAATACAACACATCATTTATCAAGTGGTATTTAGTGGCCTTAGTAGCCAGCCACCTTTTCTCACTCTTACTCATATGTGTAGGTGCCTCACCATGCTCAAGAAAATAAAGCACATCTTGTAGTTGAATCTTACCCTGAAACAAGGGAAGCTTTACTGTAATGATGCCCACCATTACCTCTTTCAATTTTTCAGCTAGAGCATCTGTGTTGCCATTTGTGCTCCTTGGCATAAAATAGATTTGGGCTTTCTGTAGCTTTCTCATGAGAATTTTAGCTTCTCTCATTTTCACTGCTAAGTTATCATTTTTTACAAGTCCAGATTCCTTTAATTTGCTTAACAATTAGCATAGAATCCCCAAAAACATTAAGTCGAGTGACACCATGTGAGAGACACCACCTCAAACCTAAAAGCAAGGCTTGATATTCTGCCTCATTGTTAGAATGGACATCCTCCAAGTTGATGCCTTCTCCATAAAGTTTGTCACCTTGGGGACTGAACACCACTATCCCTGCTGCCGCTCTGTCTTTAATACGCTTGTAGGCCCCATCGAAGTAGAGGGCATGGGCATTCTCCTCCCGTGGCAGCTCCTCAAGAGGAGGTGTCTCCTCTTTTACCTTTCCCTTCTCATTTTCCTTCTTTTGATGGCATTTATGGGTCGACAAATCAGCTAGGCAAGCTGGAGTAGAATCCTCCACCTTGAAGGTGTAGTCAAACTCTTGGAGTTGTATCACCCACTTAGCGATTCTGGCTGAAATATCCATGTGCTGTAAGACATAGGGAAAATGCTCTTCCGTCGTGATCACTGTGAATGGCCTAGGGAGAAGATAAGGACAAAACTTTCTTACAGCAAACATTAGAGACAAAACCATCACCTCGACCATCTTGTACCCTCGTTCTGATGCTGTCATTACTCTACTAGAAAAGTAAACCGGTCTCATTAGGCCAGTTTTAGCATCCTTTTGTATTAGTGCTGCCCCTAGAGCATCTTTCCCAAAACTCGGGTTGACAAAAAAACTCTTGATCCCAGCAAGGATGTAAAATTATGGGAAGGGTACTAAGAGCCTTCTTCACCTCGTGAAAGCACCTTTCGCTTTCATCACTCCACAGGAGCTCTGCAGAGTGGGTTAACTATTGTAGTGGAAATACTAATTGGGAGAGGAGATGAATGAACCGTCCCATATATCGCACCTTTTGAATGAAAGAGGTTAGTTGCTTCAGAGAAGATGGTGATGGCACCGCCAATAGATCCTTAACTTTGTTTGGATCTACTTCAATGCCCCTCTCACTTACGACATGCCCTAACAAAGTTACACTGCTTTTGCTAATGCGACACTTCTCATGGTTTAACTGCCCCCCCATTTGTGCGAGTTGGTTGAAAGCTTCATCCACCTTCCCTAGATGTATAGCCTTAGAACTATAAATACAAAAATCATCAATAAAGACCCTGATGGATTTCCCAAAATATGGTTGGAAGACATAATTCATGAATTGTTGGAAGGTAGCTGGGGCATTTGTTAATCCAAATGGCATTACTTTGTAAGCAAAACAACCCCAAGGTGTAATGAAGGTGGTCTTCTGTTGATCCTCCTCAGCTATTCGGATCTAGAAATAACTTGAATACCCATCACAAACAGTGTATCTATCATGCCCGGCCACCTCGTTGAGTATTTCATCCTGAAAGGGAAGAGGAAAGTGATCTCTCTTTGTTACAGCATTTAGCGGCTTGTAGTCTACACAAATCCTCCATTTTTCATTCTTCTTGGGTATCACCACCACAGGTGAAACCCACTCTGAGTCCCCTATTGGATAGATGAAGCCTGCCTTCAAAAGTCGTCGCACCTCAGTGAGTAGAGCGTTTTGTTGAACTACTCCCAATCGTCGTAGTCGCTGCACCACTGGCCATGCTTCCTCTTTTAGATTAATGTGATGTTGTACTACTGTCACACCTGTGATGTGTTCATAATCAGAAATAAAAAGTGTAGAGTGTTTTATCACCACTTCCATGTAGGCTGCCTTCTTCTCAATTGATAGATCCTTAGCCAACATTTTTTCTAAACCCTCCTTCTTGACCTTTGGAAGCTGTTGTGGAATTTCACTACTAGAAGGCCCTTTTAATGTAATCCCTATCACTTCTAGAGAGCTTTCTTCCTCCTCATTAGAAGACTCTCCCTCTGTCATAGATGACCAACCCTCGCTGGAACTCCATTCATCAGCGGTGGTCTCTAACACAAGATCCTCCTGTCAGCCCTCCTTCATGTTGTAGATAGTGCTCTTCCATTTTTTCTGCAGCCCCTTTTGTGGACTTAGCTCTAAAGCCCCTATCTCCCAATCTTATTTGGCTTTCATTCCCATTAGCCATGGTCACCCAAGAATGAGCGGATAGCCATCCCCCTTCACTGGCATCACATACATGTCAAGCTCCAATTGCACTCCACACACCTTTACCTTGACTTTCTTTATAAATCCCAAACAATTTACTACTACATTGTTAGCCATTTTGGCCCCAAATTTAGTAGTTTCATATACCTCTAATCCCAAACGATGCATCAACTTTTCCGTCATGACACAAATCTCTGCACCTCCATCCACATATGTCTTTGACACTCTCTGTCCATTGATTTCGGCTTCCACTAGAGACACAATATCTTTCATCTTTCTAGCCTGGATTGCATTCACATGTCTATTCTTCATGGGTCTAATGCTTACCATCTTGGACCATTGTCACCGCACTGTTGGAGATAGATGTAGTAATTGTGGCCATGAAATTTTTGGCCCTTGATTCCTCACATCAGCAAGCAAATCATAAGCTCTAGTACCTTTACCCAGGGAAAAATCATCTGGCTCAATGTGTCGGCGTGAGCGAGCCCTCCTCTTTTTACTGTTGTGTGTCTTTGCAGCCATTGATGACTCTGCCTCCTCTTCCATATTTTCAACCTCCTTTGGTGGTGTAGGCTCCATTCTCTCAATTCTACGGGCTTTCTTCACCGGCATTGCTTCAACCTCTACTACTTTGGCCTTCCCTTTGACATCACTCTCATCTAAACTAATTATCCTGACACCATGATTCTCTGGCGGCTAGACAGGCAAGGGTGGCACCTCTGCAAGTGGTCGTGGATGTTGGAGAACTTGAATCGGTGGTGGAGGCCCTGAATTTGGTGGAACAAACCTTTCCCTAGGTGGTGTCACTTGTTGTCCCCTCCTTCTTGGTTGGAAACCATTTCGTGGAAAACGCCTAGGATGAGGGAAAAAGTACATACCATGGCCAGTCTCCCCACGATTATAGCAAACATACTCTCTTTCTTGTCTCCTTGGACCTCGATTTCCTTCATTTATGAGGGGAGGGGGTCATACTCCTTGCACCAAATTTAACGAAAGGCTTTCAAGTTGATTAGTAATGCGTTGTAGGAGCTCTTGCTGAGGCATCTCCGGTTCAGGTGGGGTCTCTGCTATTTCTCTAGGCCTTGGCATGGTTGGTAAAACCTGCATGGGCTCAACTCCCCCCTTCAACTGGGCTTGATACTTCAATTTTCTATCTTTCTCCCTGGCATAAGTGATTGATTCTTTATAGGGTGTGGGAAACTTTCCTTTGACCTTCTCCCTTAGTAGAGGATGAAGTTCGGCTAGAAAACAATCTTTCTTAAGGCAATTAGGTACTCTTTCTCCCTCGGCTAAGGAGGTTGTCAATTTATCCCACAATTTTATAAACATGCCTTCATAGACTTGGTACTCCCCTGCTATGGTTTGGCGAAGATCTAAGAGTTGTCTCCAAATATCTTCAGGTGGCTCTATATCTTGGTACTTGTGTATGAATGCGGTCTTGAGATCCTCCCAATTACCCCTTGTAGCCTCCGAGAGAGCTTGATACCACACTCGAGCATCACCCTTTAGAACTAAAGGGAAGGCCCATACTTTGGTCGCTTCATCATCCCAGCCTATGACTAGGAAGGCCATTTCTAAGTCATCCAAAAAGTCTAGAGCTTTCTCCCCTTTGTGCCCAAAAAAACTTGGAAATGCCATGTTGCCTTAGTAGAGTACGAAGATGAACACGTCTAGACTTAAGTTGTATTTTATGAGGGGAAGGATGAATGGGTTCACAGATGGATTGATTTCAGCAAGATGTCTAGGCCCTAGTATGCTTCTAATAATGCCTTGGAATCTAAGCTTTGTGCTGGCTACAATATGCACAGTTTGCATAGCAAGTGGATGGATAGGTCCATACAACTCGTGGTGATTCATGAGAAACTATTATAATAAGATAAAGACATGTACATTGAAGGATGCATTGTAGTCTAGCATTGGGAAGATTATAGGTTCTGGTGATACAAGAATCTCCCTTAATCTTTTAGCCCCAAAGTACATGACAAGGCGTTGCTGGAAGAAAATTCTACTGATGCGTACATTAACTCGGATGTTTTATACAGAGTGGAAGGTGTAGAAATTTGGGTTATTATTATTCATGAGTGGAGACTACTTAAGGGAGTAGAGGGAATGCACTTTCTTGAATTATGAAGGATTTTCCCCAGAGTGTTTCTTTCTGGAACCCACCAAATTTGTTATACAGAGAATTTGCTCACCAGTGATTGTTCTTGCCTTAGTGTGTCCATCCTCAGCGACATATATTTCATAAGGTGTGATGGCCACCTTTTCAACCACACCCAACCTTTGAGCCAACAACAGTTGAAGGTAGTCTTCATACTTTGCACTTCTACAAAACTCCACACCGTTCATGCATAGTTGTCCTCCTTTGATGTGGATTAGGCCAGAGAGAGAGAGGGATTTGATGATTTGGAGACGAGGACCTCCCGGAAGGGCCTTTACTTTGTTTGCAAAACACTCACCACAATTATGAGAACCTAGCAATTAATGGCAACATGATTTTTTCCGTTGTGAGAGAATGGAATTTCTAAGGTGAACACCTTTTACCCGCATACGTGCCATCATCCGATAGGCATACTTTCTTTGTTGGGCTTCCTTGGGAGACCATTGTGGGAGTCGTGGAATTCGACCAGCTTCAAAAAAAGTTAGTGAATGTATTGGAGAAGAGCCACTTGGGGCACTTGTTGTAGAGGATGCACCACCATGTGTTGTATCATCCCACATAAGGAGGTAGAGAATTGTGGTTGAGAATGTCCTCAGCGGCGGGGGACACCAAAAATGAGGGCTGAAATGATGAACGGGTTGCCTCTTACCCATCCAACCTCCAATCCTCACTAAAAGAACTAAAGAGGGGCACCACCTAGCCAAAGGGAGGATGGGCTAGGACATCCCTTTTCTCAAAGAGAATCAAGAGAACCAAGACACAAATTAACAAGAGAGTATATGTACTAGACACCATATTAGAATATGAGAGAGAGAGATGAGAGGAGAGGGAGATAATAGGAGAAGAGATAGAGGAAGCTTGCCATTATGCTACATGGAATGAGAAGATGAGAAGAGAGGGAGATAATAGGAGAAGAGGTAGAGAAAGCTTGCCATTATCCTACATAATAAAAGAACTCACTCATAGCTCACCTCAAAGAGATGGACTAGCCTGAGGGTATTCTAGAGTGCTCTCATGGGCTTGTCATTGTCCTCCTCCCCTTTTCTTCATTCTCCATGGGCTCTTTATATAGCCTCCATGAGGGATTAGATTAAGATAATCTTCTTGATTAACATAATCCTAGATGATATATGGCATCTTTGAAAATATAGAGAATAGTGGATGGGACAAATCCCCACCTTGGTCATCATGCAAGAAGCAAAGGGTGGTGGTAGACAAAATAGAGAAATGGAGCTAGATTACAAGAGGTGGATGCCCAAAGCACATTATTATAACATATTTACAAGAAGGATAGAGTGGAAAGTTGGTGTGGTGAAAGAGAGAAGCAAATTGCATATAGCTAGCAGTCTGCGCCTTCGTAACTTCAAATCCGTGAAGAATCTGAAAAAAGTTTCTTCTGCAACTTTGTAGACCAGGTCGAAACAGATCGGGCTACATGGGAATTTTCTAGAAATTCACTTTTTCTTGGGAGTTATCAAGATTATAAAAAACGGCTTCCAAAAGCTACTTTGACTTTAGTCTCCCATATATATATAAATATATATAAGCATGTGACAAAAGGGGTCCATGCTTGTAAGGTTTTATGTAAGTTCCAAATGACACCATGATGTGGATATTGACTTGTGTGCTAGGGTGAGGTGTCCTCTAATGATGGTGATAGATTCCAAATCTTAGTGATGCAGACGGAGCCCATGTGTAGTTGGAGGCTAGTCCTTTGAAAAATCTATGCACTCACTCAACTCCTAGGTGTAATCCATTTTCATCTTCACTAAGATAACCATCCCTTTTACCCTTTACATTGACATGCCTCCTAAGAACTTGTTTCCCCCATTTGCTAGAGTTATCATAATCGAGAAGCAATGTAGCATACCTAGTGCTTGAAGAGTAAACCCAAAGTGATATGGTTAGCTCTTGATAGGGGCTTTGGCCAAATTTTGCGGTAGTAATCCGGGTTGTAAAAAACCCGGATCAGTAGCATTTTAAAACAAACCTTACCACATATGGACCAAACCACTGCTTTGCCATCTTTTGACACTATGCTGATTTTTCAAGCTACTATCATAAACTAGCACACCCAGTCCCCTTCTTGTATAACTCATGTGGTCGAAGTCTATGTCGCTTGTCAAACCTCTTCTTGTTCTTGATCCTTGCAATCTTCAGCTTTTTCATAGATGCCTCAATGTCTTTAGGCCTTCTTTCTAACTGTCTAATGCATAGGACTAGCAAATCTTCTCTATTCAAACCCTCTTTTCATTGTAGAACACTCCAAGTAGCAATAGTTTCCTCAATAGGCATGATTGGCTGTTTTCCATACATTAATTCAATAGGCATATACCCTATAACTGCACTATGAGTGGTCCTATCATCCCACAAAGCTAAGGATAACATTCTGGCCACTCTTTCATCCTACCCTTGCATGACTTTGCTAATGCCTTAATGACAAGCTGATGACCTCTTTCACTTTTTCCATTTTCTTCAAGATTATAGGCTGAAGTTAAAGCCAACTTGATACCCAATTGTGAAAAGAAGTCACAAGCCTCATCCACATCCAATTCTCCTCTATTTTCAACCATTTTACCAATACAACCATACCTGCAAAAGACTTCTACCAATAATAACTTGCAAACTACTTGAGTAATCTTTGTACTAAGAGCTCAACCTTCCACTTGATTTGTCAAGTCTTCTCATGCAAGCACAAGATATCTCATATTCCATAAACCTATAGGCATAGTAACCAAATCAACTACCCATTTGTAATGCATAGACAATGGATAGGTCAGTTGCAACCCATCTCTATGCTTTACCATGAAATACATCTTATAGACACTACATGATTCCACATAATGTTCCACATCTTTATACATGTTTTGCCACCAATACTTCTCTTTGATCTTGGCAGATGTGCCCCAAACTCCTCTATGTCTAGCCCATAAGCTTTCATAAAACTCCTACATCACATGCTGTTGAGAAGCCCTACCTCCCAATACATGTACTGGAGCTCCTCTCTTTTTCTTTGCATGCTTCCATAAATACCCATCTTTTAAGAAAAACCCATAAGCTTTTCTTTTAATCATTTTGAATTTAGCTTCAGATCATTCAGTCTTCTTTGTCATGAGGCTCAGATATTGGCCTATTTTTAGCCAATCATTCTCATACAACTCTTCCAAAAATTGTGTTCTCACTGAAGCATAACATTGATGATGCTTTCTCTCTATTGCCCATCTCTTCTTCATGGCTGTAAGTTCTTTTCTTACTGCTAAAATCCCTATTACAGTAGTTGTACCTGCAACAACAACATACCCATTCCCTACTATTACAAAGTCATTTTCAACACGTGTCACATCATCATCTTCATCTTCCTTTAGCTCCTCTTCATCTTCAAACCTTACTCGTGAAAGCATGTTAGCCATGGGTTTTTCTTTACATGCAATATGCTGAAAATCAGGGTTAAGTGACTTTATATATGCAATCCACCATAACATGGCAATATCAGGAGTCAAGCAATTCACTATCATGCCCAATAGAGGTAGAAAATCAATCTCTACCACTACATGAGCTCGCATAAAATACTCCCTATCACACTTAAGGGTTGTCACTACACCCCAAAGTTCTCTTTTGACTTGAGAATACCACCGTTGCCATTCATTGAGGACCTTTGCTCCAAACCAAGTGGCATACCTATTCCCATTAGCATCATCCTGGCCCACTGCCCAACCAATGCCAATTGGACTTGTATCCATAGTGAGAATAATAGGCTGCCCATTCTCATAATTTTCTCTCTTTAGTGTTGGGGCTGAAATCAATAAGCTCTTTAGCTTCTGAATTGCCTTCGTATATTGTTTTTTCTAATAAATTTTTTCCCTTTTCTCAAGAGCTGATATAAACTTTCAGCCACATGAGCAAAATGTGGAATCCATATCAAGTAAAAGACACATGCACCCAAAAATCTCCTCACCTCAGATGCATTCGAACATGTCTCCCACATCTTGCTTATGGCATCAATCTTTGCTAGTGAGGGCTTTCTCCCATATGGTCCACACATGTGCCCAACAACTAATATTTCCTCCACTCCAAAAACTGACTTTTCTCTTGACAAAGTCAAATGCACTTCTTCAAGATGGCTCAAAATCCTATCATAATCAGCAATATGATCAGCCACAAACATTCTACATCCTTGATCATTCAGCTCTTCATTCTTCTCATGGATATCACACCCTTTTATTGGCACATCATCAAGAAAGGGTAAGGTCAACTGAGGAATATACTCCATCAAAACTTTATGCATAGCATTCATCATATGCGCCACTGAATTGGTTGCTCCCTATGGAAGCATACACATCCTAACCAATCCAAGTGGTGTATATGGTAGTGATATCTTGGCTTTCCAACCCAAGCTGGAACTGATCATATCCTAAATATAAATCACCCATACAGTAAATTTCCTTGCCTGCAAATGCTTCTGCAAATTCATCCACTATTGGGCTTGATCCAACATTCCTTATGGTGACCTTATTATTTTCACTTTTTTACCTTACTGTATTCACCCTTACTTCAGTTCTATTTTGCATCCCATAACATTTATGCTCAGCAAACTCCTGAATGAATTCATACATCTCTAAGGTGTCAACATAAATAGCCTCTTTTTCTGCCTTGCTTTCAGCATTAATTGCTGCAAAAATTTTAGCCACTGTATCAATATCAACTAGCCCTGAAAACAGCCCTGAAATACCTTCATTTGCAACCATCAAACCATATGTCT
This sequence comes from Lygodium microphyllum, assembly GCF_053477565.2. Taxonomy (NCBI): domain Eukaryota; kingdom Viridiplantae; phylum Streptophyta; class Polypodiopsida; order Schizaeales; family Lygodiaceae; genus Lygodium; species Lygodium microphyllum. Next base: position 97,686,370 of record NC_141142.1, read on the forward strand.
TCAGCTCTTTTTCAACCCATCCTACATATTTATTTCCATCCATGCACATGGCTGAAACATTCTTAAAACTACCAAGACTAAATGCTATCCATTCCTGCAATCGAGACACAAATATAGTTTTCCCCTTTCTTGGAGGCATAATTATCTTCCTAGAGGCACTGCCATAGCCTCTAATTACATCAGTGCTATCTAAAAACCCTTAAACTCTTGTGTATTAGGTGGCATGGGATATTCCTATAGCCTATCCCGATTGCAGGGATGATTCACACAAATAGTGAGAAACTGTACTACCTTTGTATTGTCTTTACTCCAAACCCGAGCATATGAAGAACCATCATCCAAGGATTTTGTTTCTAGCATTGATTCTGAAATATAAGGCTACCCCAAAATCATCAAATAACTATATGAATCCTGCATTAAAAAATGATATTCATCCCTAACATCTCTAGTCACGAGTACATTTGGACAAGCCACATAAAGATCCTCTAATGAATTGTTTGGTGCGCACATGCGCCATCCCGGATCTACATCAATCGACCAACCTCCATTCTCGTACAAGCTGTGTGCCATAACATTGATTTTGGAATCATGATCGAAGAGAGCTATGCAAGGCTTCTCTCTTTCTCCCACTTTAACAATTGTCTCTGTTGTAGCACGAGCCCAATGCGTTCATGATGTGGAATGACTACTTGGAATAAAATGAGCATCTTCTTCTTCATGTGCTTGTTGATGGACATCCCTATTATACATAGCCTTCTCTCTATGCTTTGTGCTACCCATAATCCCATTTTCAACCACAAGCTTGCTATCTATACTCCCATTTTCAGCATCAGCTTGTTCCAAAACAACATGACATGCATCATCATATTCCCTCTGAAGATTTTTCTCTATATCTTTGTCAACCTGCATCAATGCTTGCAAAACTTCACCATCAAATTGTCTTTTTTTTTCTGCATATCAATGATTGCATCATGAAATTCACGCTTTGCGATTCCAAGAACTTCGCCAAGTGTGAGATCCATTCTATTGCCAAGAATGCAATCTTCCAAGACTTTTTTGAATTTTGTGGTAGTCTCAAGATCCGATTGCAACCTATAATCGGCCTGCTTGCCCCTTTTTTTCCCTTCATACCATATTGGGGAATATGGGAATTTCCCATAAGTTTGGAACATATCATAACTTGAACACTATAACTCCAAATCGAGTGCTCTATAGCTCAATAGATTCCATTTTTCGAGTGCTTTCCAATGATATGTCACATCATATAGTTTTGAAAAACTTATGGACATGTTATCCAGTGCCACCTTTCTAGTATTCAAAAAATGGGAATTGACAGATTTCCAAACTCAATAATATTATGTTCTTCTTGTTTCTTCTCTTGAGATGCATCCTCCATAACATGCTCTGGTGTGGCTTTTTCAGCTTCTTTTTGTTACTCCATTTTACATTGTATTATGCGTTTAGATAGGCCTGAAGAGGAAGGACCAGCAATGTCCTCATCTCTTCTTCTCTTTTCTTCCACAAGAGCTTCTTGATTATGAACCTCAACCAAATAAGCATAGGTTAAAAATGAATCCATTGGTGCACTCCATCCTGTTCTCCCTCGTATACTCTAACTTGCATCAGCCAATTCAGACTTTTTTGTTTTTTTCTTTTCCATGCATCTAATGATTGCATCTAGACACAAGATTTTGCCTCAACCATGCCTTCTTTACAAGCTTCATCAGTCCTTTCAATTCTCAACCCATATGTGGCTACATCTATGGCAACAAATGATGTCCTTGCATCCATATCTTTCAACCTCTTTTGCATGCCACCATTTCCAAAATTAGGCTCTATTGGAAGACTAGTTTTTGTGGCATGTATTTTGCCATCTTTCCAAAAGACTAAACTTTTTTCTTTTGCTTCATGGTAAGCTATACAATATTGCTTTGTCAAGATTGTGGGAGAGAAGGAAGGAGTCTCACTTGTAGCTTTCTTGCTTGCACAATGGGGGAATACACACAAGGGTGGAGGCTGAAAAACAGTTTTCCTCTTCTTAGTTGTGTAAGCCAAAAGAACTCAAGTACAAAAGAAATAGAAGAACCCTCTATATGGGTCTCAAACCAAACTCAACTAACTAAGGTGGCATACTAACTGAGCCATGAACTAGAGTAGATAAGGATAGCTATCATGTAGCTATTATTCATGGGCGGTGTACCAACCACATCTGCAACTGACACGTCGGTGACATAAATGCACAACGGTCACCCTGGCGTATCACGAGTGGAGCTCGATATCTCAACACTCCCCCTCGAGCTCAATCCCAATTCCTGCACACCAAGCAGGTCTCTGAACTTGCGCAGCTTCTCTGCGCCCAATGCCTTCATGAATATGTCAGCTACCTGATCCTCTGTGCTGACATAAACTAGATCAATAAGACCTAGTAAAACCCTCTCTCGCACATAGTGATAATGCACCTCAATGTGCTTTGTTCTAGCATGATAGACTGGGTTATTTGCCAAGTGTATACTACTCATGTTGTCACAATAAATGACAACTGGCCCATCTGTAGACTGATGCATATCATAAAGTAGCTTATGCAACCAAGCTACCTCACATGCAGCCATTGCTGCACCCCTGTACTCAGCCTCTGTGCTCGACAAGGCAACTGTAGGCTGTTTCTTGCTACTCCAAGTGACTGCAGCACTCCCAAAAAAGAATACATATCCACTGGTAGATCGTCTATCAGAAATGCTACCAGCCCAATCAGCATCAGTGTATCCATGCAACTGTATCTGAACCCCAGTCTCATCAAATAGTCCATACTGCAATGTGGACTTCACATACCTGAGTATGCGTCTAGCCGTATCCAAATGTGGTTTCCTTGGAGCGTGCATAAACTGACTTACCAATCCAACAGCATAGCTCAAATCTGGCCTGGTAATAGTCATATAAATCAAGCTTCCTACTACGCGTTTGTACATAGTAGGGTCTTCTAGAAGCTCACCTGCATCTGTGCTCAGCTTCACATTCTGCTCCAAAGGAACTGAAATAGGCTTATAGCCTGTCATCCCATATTTGGACAGCATGTCCAATCCATACTGCCTCTGCAAGAGCTGTATCCCACTTGGTGATCTAATCACCTCAATGCCCAAGAAATAACGCAGCTCTCCCAAATCCTTGATCTCAAACTTCTGCTTCAATAGCATTTTCACATGAAGGATATCTTCATCACTGTCACCTGTCATAATCAAATCATCAACATAAATGACAAGTAGCATAATACCTTTCTCTGTTTTTCTCACATAAAGTGAGAAATCTGCCTTGGAAATCTGAAAGCCAATAGTGACAAGATACTGTCCTATCTTGTCAGACCATGCTCTAGGTGCTTGCTTCAAGCCATACAAGGCTTTCTTCAACCTGCAAACAAACTCAGGATGAACAGCATGCACATAACCTGGTGGCTGCTCCATATAGACCTCTTCTTGCAAATCACCATGCAAGAAGGCATTCTTTACATCCATCTGATGTAAAGACCATCCCTTTGATGCAGCCATAGCAATGAATGCTCTTACGGTTGCCATCCTTGCAACCGGACTGAATGTTTCTTCATAGTCAATGCCATATGTTTGTGCATACCCCTTGACTACTAATCTTGCCTTGTATCTATTCACAGAACCATCTGCATTGTGCTTCACCTTATAAACCCACTTACAGTCAATTGCATTCTTACCTTTAGGCAAAGGTACCAATTCCCATGTAGCATTTGCTTCCAAGGTATCCATTTCTTCATCCATGGCTTTCTCCCATTTTTCTTTTCCCATGGCTTCCTCAAAAGAAGTGGGTTCTGGTTCCTGTATCACTTTGACCATATATGCATAGTGAATGGCTGTAAATCCATCATATTTTAGCCTATCCACAGGATATCTAGCTCTCGTAGACCTGCGCAAAGTAGGTTCACTCCCAGGTGCTCTCAAAACATCCCTGGTCTTCCTTACTCCAGGTGTAACAATAGAAGGAATACCCAACTCATCATCAATGCTCTGTTCTGAGCCACTGGATTCACCATCCACATAAGAGTGACCTGCATTCACATCAAACATGGAATGATCAACCTTCTCTTTTCCTTTTCGTGATACCTGCATACCACTATCTGCATTGCTTTGAGAAGATTCTCCTTATCTCAATCTGCCTGTCCATGGCGAAGAATGTGAACCACTGCTAGAGGACGCTCCAGGTCCACTAATATTTTGTGACTGCTGCTGTGAATTCTGTGCAGCATTACCATTTTGTGCATCTACATCATCAATCACATTTACTGGTTTATACCAGCTACTCATCTCATCAAAAACAACATCTCTGCTCACTGTAAACTTACGAGTAGAAGGGTTATAGCATCTATACCCTTTTTGCTGCAGAGAGTAACCAATAAAGATGCACTTCTCAGCTTTTGGATCCAACTTGGATCTCAACTCATCTGGCACATGTACATAGGCAATGCAACCAAAAATCTTCAAATGAGAAATATCTGGTTTCCTACCAGTATACCTCTCCTCTGGAGTCATTCCATGTATTGCTGCAATGGGAGTCCTGTTCATTATGTAGACTGCTGTAGCAACTGCTTCAGCCCAATAAAAATCTGGCAAGTCTTTTTCATTGAGCATGGCGCGAGATACCTCTCCAATATGCCTGTTTTTCCTTTCTGCAATTCCATTTTGTTGTGGGGTATGACTGCATGAATATTGCTGCTTTATGCCATGCTCCTGCAGGAACCTTGCAAACTCATTTGAGAGGTACTCTCCCCCTCCATCTGACCTTAGGCATTTTATTTGCAGGCCTGTTTCTTTTTCAACCATAGCTTTAAGAGTTTTGAAATGCCCAAAAACTTCACTTTTCTTTTTCATAAAATACACCCAAACTTTTCTGCTATAGTCATCAATAAAACTGACAAAATAATGACAGCCTCCAAGAGATGCAGCTTTAGTAGTCCACACATCAGAGTGGATTAATTCCAATGGCTTTTCACTCTCTTGAACATGTCTAGGAAATGGTTTCCTTGCCTATTTTCCAAACTGACAGGCTTCACATACCTTATGCATTTCTGCAACCTTGAATTTAGGCAATCCAGCAACAATATTTTGGGCCTGCATTGATTTAAGTCGCTGTACATTAACATGACCAATGCGTTTATGCCAGATATCAATATCTGCAACTACACCGGTCCCATGTGCAAACATTGCTGCACTCAATTCAGACATGTCTGCATCCAATGTAAACATTCTGCCCTTCTTCTTCCCTTTTGCTATCAAGTGACCTTTATTTTTCATATCCTCAACAAAGCATCCATGAGGATTAAATCTGACCTGCAAGCCCTGTTCAACCATTTGACCAACAGAAACCAGATTCTTGGTGATATTCGGGACATGAAATACATCGGACAGGTATTTCTTTTTCCCATCCTGCATAGACAAAGGAATTTTTCCAATCTGCACAATAGGATGTGCAGTATCATCACCAGTCTCCACAAATCCTGGTTTTTCCATTTTCCTTGCATCCTCCATCCATTCTGCATGACCTGTCATGTGGTTTGATGCACCTGAGTCAACATACCATACATCATTGCTTTCTTCTGCACTTGTCACAGAATTGTTCATGTGCTGCACCATGAACAAATGCTCATTTCTGTCATTACCCTGTCTACTAGAAGATGCATAATTCCCTTGTTGCAGTTTTCCATTCATAATGTCATTCTGCTTTTTATAGCAGTCTTTAGCCATATGACCCATTTTACCACAGTAGTAGCATTCAACATTACTGTTTGCATTTTGACCTCTTTGCCATCCACCACGACCTCTTTGGCTCCCCCTGCCTCTAGAGTTACCACGTCCTCCTCCATAGGACTGGTTTTCTTGAGTTTGCTGCATATTCTGATTTCTACCACGGCCTCCAAATCGGCCTCCTCTACCTCTGCCTCTACCTCTTCCAGCATTTGAGTAGAAGACAGCTTCTTTTGAAGTTCCTCCTGAAGAAGATGCACCACCATTTCTCTGCTCCTCAGAAATTAGAAGAGCAATCAACTCCTCAAAATCAGGAAATCTTTCACGAACTGAAATGGATGTCCGAAACTGTGCATAATCCTTTCCTAGACCATTCAAGGTCACGAAAACTAAATCATCATCTTCCACTGGCGACCCAATGGAAGCAAGTGCATCTGCAATCTTCTTCACCTTCATGTGGTAGTCATTGATGCTCATATTTTCTCTTTGCACATTATGCAACTCTTGCTTGAGCTGCATTTTCCTGGCTTGAGTATTTGTGCTATACATTTTTGACAAAGTATCCCATGCCTCCTTTGGCGTACTTGCATCCTGAATATGCACAATCATAGAGTCTGAAATGCTGATAGACAGCCAATACATGACTTTCCTGGCTCTCTCATGCCATGCTTTAAATGCATGCATTTGCTGTTGATTGGGAACATCAGGAAGAACTGGTTCTTCTTCATTTCCTGCAACAAATTCCCAATATCCTTTTCCCATAAGGAAATTTGTCATTCTAAACTTCCATGCTTGGAAGTTGTTTTTGTCAAGCCATTTCCCGCAGCATATACTGCCCTCTTGCTTCACCGCGAAGGGCGTCTCAACCTGAGACAATGCACTCCTGCAATTTCCGGCTGTGCTACCTGCAGAGATCTGCTCCCAAAACAGAAAATGAAAGCAACACTGCTCCTCTTACCAGAACACCACGAACTTGGCTTGCTTTCTTGAGCTCCTTACCACGAACAAGGCTCTGATACCATGTCAAGATTGTGGGAGAGAAGGAAGGAGTCTCACTTGTAGCTTTCTTGCTTGCACAATGGGGGAATACACACAAGGGTGGAGGCTGAAAAACAGTTTTCCTCTTCTTAGTTGTGTAAGCCAAAAGAACTCAAGTACAAAAGAAATAGAAGAACCCTCTATATGGGTCTCAAACCAAACTCAACTAACTAAGGTGGCATACTAACTGAGCCACGAACTAGAGCAGATAAGGATAGCTATCATGTAGCTATTATTCATGGGCAGTGTACCAACCGCATCTGCAACTGACACGTCGGTGACATAAATGCACAACGGTCACCCTAGCGTATCACGAGTGGAGCTCGATATCTCAACATGCTTTTCATGCTGAAAATTGTCACACCAAATACATATTCTCTTGTATCCTTCTCTATATGGTCTTTGGGTTGTTGCCTGACCCTTCTCTTCTACCTTGACATCCAATTTTTGACCTTTGCATAAATTTCTGTCAAATTCATCATTTAAGAGTCGAACCAACAGGTATAGCCGATTGTTTCACCATAGCTACAAGCGCCTTAGCTGTAATTTCAGCCCCCTTCTGAGCACTGGCAGGTGTGGTACCTATACCCCATCTTAATTTCATATGCTCTCTCTTTACCAACATATGCACTGCTTCAGTTACATTAGCCCAATCTAATTTCAACCCTGATTTAGAAGAGGCATCTTCTAAATGATCAATCAGCTTCTCCTACAAGATAGGAACTACAACCTTCAAAAACAAATCAATTTTTTGACTCTCCAATGATTGCTGCTCATCGGCATCCAACTGCGCATACCGACTTTCAAATTCACAGAGCAAAGCTGTAGCAACCAATCCTTTATTAGGCTTTTCAATCCAATCTATAAATGTCTTTTTAGTTACCAATCCTGTATCTTTCAAGAAAAACTCTTCTCTCAAAGCTTTCTTAAAAAAGCTGTCCAATAAGCATCTCTTCTATGTAACTCATCAATCCGATCATGCAATGCATGCATGGCCAGACGGGAGAAATATTGATTCCATGCATACTACATCTCTCAATCTCTCTTTCTTTTTCTTTCTTCTTCTTCCTCTCTCATTTCCTCTCTTTCTCCCTCAATGCACCTCATTCTCAAGAAACAAAAACAAAAGAAGAGAAGAAAACATAAGAACAAACCAAGAGGAGGCAATGTACTTACACGGGGGATTCACTAGTAGTAATAAGGAGACATCACCTGTGTGCAAGAAATATATGAAAATACCCCTTATCTACCCCCTATTTATGGGACCTTACCTTATAAAATGTACCTTCCTTCCCTTAAATAACCCCCCTCCCTTACACTCACGTGGTACCATACGGTAAACCCTAGTGGACCCCCCCGGTATACTTACCACAAAGGCCCGATGATGGATTCTTCCTCTCCTCTTTGTGACATCCCCTCTTTCTCCTTTGTGCACTCCTCCCTCTTCTTCGCGAACGGTGGCGTCAGTAGTGAGAAGCTCTCATTCTCTCTCTTTCTCTCTTCCTCTCTCTCTCCCTCCCAAAGCCATGATCTCTTTTGCTCTCTCTCAAACTATTTGCGAAAAAATGCCACATTGGGGCTTTTGGTGCTTTTTTTTTCTCAAAGAAACATCACTATGGGCATCGCTATTTTCATTGCAAATAGCAATGCCACTATTTTGTGTTGAAAACCACTGTCGCTATACCCCCATTCCCTTGTAGTGCTAAATTCTATAGGAAACTTAGCAACTATTTCTTTTACTTCAATAGTACTTTAAAACACTACATGATTATAATTATTTTAATGTATCTACTAATTTCATTGGACAAATCATAAAATTCCAAAGTTTTCTCAAAATGGATTCCAATGCCAGAAAAAAACAATGGCCTCCTCGACCTTAAAATTAAAAGCATGAAAGCTGAACCTTAAATTTTTAACCTCTCCCTTAAGCGATCAAGATGCATCCATATGTGTTTCATAGATAATATAATGATCATGTGCATTGGGTGGAGACAAGTCAAATTAATATGTCAATGGTTGAGTGAGTAATATATTTTTCTATTGCTGAAGAATGGCTCATGTGTATTTCATGTTGATGTGAAGCTATGTAAACTATGATACAAACTATTATAAGTTTTCAAGGATATGAAGAGGCATTGTATAGAGAGACATTCTATTTAATGGGTATGAATATCCAAATCCTAAAAGTAGAAAATGGCTCTTTTCAAAAACGAACTTAACCTTTGAGAATATTCAACTAATCTCTCCTTTAGGATTTAGTCCTAAACTTGAATAAAGAAGGATACTCAAGGAGCCATTTTTAAAAAAAGCTAATATGACAACAAATCATGTCTACAAGAGCAAAAAACTAAACACAAAATATATAAAATGATATTAAAATTATTTTTCCATCAAGGATAGTGAACTCTAGAAGAACATATGAAACGTAAAAGAATACGGTGAAGACAATGAACCCGACCACTAAATTTGTGTTTTACACACCGAAGTTCAAACTATGCGACTTTCTTTCCCATCAAAAATAGTGACCCAAATGAAAGGCAAGTGATCTTGCATAGATTAATGTATGTAAGTCTTCCTAATTGTTGAAGATTTTGCTTTAGAGTATGAATTTATTCCAAAAGAGGTGGTTGATCTCACTACTTTGCTCTTATTATATTTCAATAGCAATGGGAAGATGAAAATGATTCTTTACTAGAGGGGATGGTTTTAAATTACAAGTAAGCATTCTAATCATTTATTAATGTGGTACTTTGTATAATGTGCACTCATTAATCACTTTTTCTAGGCCTAGGAATAGTTTTCACATGCTAAAAATGGCTTTTAAAAAGTAAAAAAGTAAGTGCTCCATTTTTTATTAGAGAAGTCATTTTAGCTCAATTTTCAAGAAAAATGGATCTTTTATTAAATGCTTTTTTAGGAGTCTTTTAGAGGCAGCATATTGTAATCATCAATCATTTTCATTCATAATATTTTCTATCTCAATCAAAATTATGCAAAGCTCTACAAGGCAAAGGCAACCAAATCAAACACTATAAGTGGATAAACCAACTCATTTTTTCTCATAACACATAGAATATGAATTATTTTACCTCTGCACACCATTTATTCAATTATAATTGTGTTTCATCCCATCAATAAGTCTATGAAATGCTTAAAAATTCATCGTATAGAATCCAAACCTAGTAGTTTTGCTAACTCATGTAGCTTATAAAATTGCATTTCTTATGTTAGACTACCGAATTCCAGCAAAATTTTGATTTTGGTCCATGTTTCATATGAAAATAGCTTAGCAAGCAAAATTTCCCACGTTTAAAGGTTATAAGCACAATTTGTTCACATATTCTTCTTTGATACTAATAATCTTGTTTATGTTGAATTCTTGGTCACCAAAGCTTTAGTATCTTAATTGTTTTTATTGGTTCACCTCAGAGGTAGGAGTCAGTTGAGCCTCTTTATTTGTCAAAAATTATGGACTTCTTGGACTTTGGAACCTTAGTTTTTACAAACTTCAATGGTCCTTGTTATCAATATAATAAGCCACTCAAAAAATATGTATTTATTCTATGTTATATCTTCTTAATCTTATAGCATCCAGAATATACATGAACCTTAGGCAGATTAATGACTTACTAGGGACTCTATCACCTTGTTGACCATGTCCTCATTAGAGGTGGTTATCACACCATAGGTACACATACACCTAGCTATTGTGGATAGGGACATCTCTATTAAGTTGGCAAGCTCAACACCTATGGGCATTTATATTGACACCTATTTAGATGGTTATGTACATTCTGAATTACACTAATTGGAAGAGAAAAGGAATGGATGGACTTGTTCAAGTCATGGTTAAATGCCATTCTATTGGATGCTGTCATATGAAATATGAATTAAGTTGGCTTGATGTCTACTGCCTTCTACTAAACTTGTGTTTCACATGGCAGGGATTATGTTTTTGGCATACAATCTAGTTATTCTTTTTTTTTTGCTAGTACGAGGTATGCTTTCATAGATTTTATCTTTTCAATGTTTAGGGATGTCAAAGATGAATCTTTCCCTTGATGGAATGGATCAAGAGAAGCTTGAGGATAATTGTGATGCCATGCTTTTTGATTTCCTACAAAAGATGGGAAACTCATCAAATTTTATGTACATTAGGGAGATACTCAATGTCTCTTTTGATTTACAAGAGGTACTAAGTGATCTTGATGAGAAGCTTAGGGAGTACAAACGGTTCTATTCTAGACATGGAGTGTCTCTTAATTGATAATTATGTCCATTTGAATAATCTAATCCAAGAAACCAATACTCCTAGGAAAACTTTGATTAATACCAGGTATTATCTTATTGAAAAAGAGTTTAGAAGATGTGAAATAAATTTCATTTTTTATAGATATAAGAAACAGTGCCTTTTGATTCACAAAGACATAGGTTTTTTGTTGTTTCTCTAATATATGGAGGATTCCCCCTTTAGAGGAAGGGCGAGAGAGAAAGGTGAAGATATTGCATACATGGATGAGGAGGTTGAAGAGAAGGCAAAGATGTTCCAAGAGAATGTTGAGAACTAGTTGGTGCAAGGTTTTGATTGTGAAATGTTCAAGGGTCAAAATCTTACAAATATAGAAGAAGAGGAGATGGAATTGAGTACAGAGATGGAAGCAGGCCCCTTAGATTGTGTCCCTACATTTTCTACCTACCTTATCAACAAAAAAATGTATGTATTGCTCAATGACATTCAACATCTTTTTTATCTTAGAGAAGATTATTGCTTACCATCTTAGCAGCATAGGGCTAGACTAATAAGGATTTCATAAATTTTGAACCATCCCCACTAGCAACTCTAGATGTTAAGGGGGAGAATTTTCAAGATAGCTCCATGGCCTTGCACACATGTATCAATGAGATTGTGGAATATGAGAAGAAGGGGCTACCCATAGAAGAAGAGATCTTAGATGTGCAAAAGAGGCTTGGCATTGAGGGCATGGGGTGGGGTATAAATGCACATTAAAGCACCCATCAGAGGAGAAGCCAAAGAACTCAATAGATCTTTATGATGAGAACCTTCTTGAAGATTATGGAAACCAAAAGTTATTAAAGATATTTCCAAGCCTCATCCTAGACTTGATAGTAGGTATTAAAGATAAGTGATTGTAACGTGTCCACTCGTCTGCTTGTGGGACACCTCTAAGCAGCCCATTGGGAGGAGGGTCTAGAAAGCTCTGCCTGGCATTCGCAAGGAATGTCATAGGGTTTGCGATCTAGGTCTTCCCGAGTCTGCCCCAAGCGGAAGTGTCCGGCCGTTCCCACTTAGGATTGACCTGAAGTTAGGGTTCCTTTCCTATCAGCAAGGTCTCTAGGAAGTAGCTAGCGTCGAGCTCTAGATCAACCACTTTGTGTAGGAACAACAGAGTCAAAGCATATTCATGCTGCACTTGGTTCATGGAGAATGGGAAACGAGAGGGATGCGAAGCTCAACCTCTTTTCCATAAGGCATAGTCCCATTCCTTTCCTCTAAAATAGCATAAATCGGGATTCTAACTCTACTGATGCTAGGTCTTCCTAGTCTCGTTATCTCGTCTTCTGAGAAAAGTTCCCAACTAACCGGGACCACCCTTCCGTAGGATGGACCTAAGTCACGTCCACCACACTTTCCTCGGTTTGCTTAGTTATCTAATTGCCTACCACATTACTTTTGACATGCAAAAGCAGCTTCCTTAATTAATCAATTTAATCAATGATTCCTTCACGTAACTTAGGCACTGACACAAAAACAATGTCAAGCAAGTTCCTTTTTTTCAAATATCTGATCTTTATTTATCATAACCCCGGAGTACATCAAGTATCATGCCCGAAGGCTATCCCAACAATCTATAGGATTGCTGCTCCAAGTTCCGCCCGTAGACTAGAACATGGGCCTCGAGATCCCATCTCGAGTCACGTCAGCCTCTTGTGCGGGCAAGGAATTTACAGCCAGAGCCTCCCCTGGCACCCAAGCGTCCTCCCACTCCAAGCAGTGCCCACAGAGGGACCTCTTGCGGGGCGGGTTAGGTCCATATACCCGGCGTAGCTAATAAATCCCTTGGATAGGGCCAAGCAGACAGTCGGAGGTAACTGTTCCTGCCTCTCCCTCCAGGCTTCTAACCTGAAGCATTAAGTGTTTTTCCTTGAATTAGTTCCTTCAGCAAAGGAGTTCAAATAATGTACCTAAGTGTACAATCATGAACATTTTGGAGGCCATTTGTACGACCAACTGCTAAGGTGTGATTCCTTTTTCCTGGATGCTCCTAGCATCTGATTCGCTCGGCAAGATCTCAAACAAGATCACGCAAGAAAATGTTCTTGGTAAGTTAACTTACTTTGACTTGCTCTTCCCCCTGGGTTTTACCCATGGTATCTTAACCCTAACTCAAAGCATTAACTGGTCAACCAAGGCAATGCACATGCCTTATTCGCAACCCAACCAAGGGTGTTTTATTCTTCTAGTTCTTTACTCATCTCCCTCCAACCAAGTTCAGTTAACACACTTGGCAATGCAAGACTCTTCATCTAGGCCTTCAGGATATAGTCTAGATGCATGCATCCCTTCCATCCCTCTTAGTGCGGTACTATGCAGAATTTTCCAATCAAACTTACCCATCATGCACATGGTGCGTTTAATATATTAGTACATCCTAATGACCTTTAACTCTCTCCATACCTGGCAATGAATACTTAACCCTAATGCACCCGATCTCATGTGACTTGCGTATATGAAAGTCTAGGTTTCTATCCATCGGTACAATTGCATCCTATGAACGGAAACTAACACTTCGTGTGTTTATTTAAGTCATGATTGCGAAGCATGAATTCTAGGTGACTATTCATGTACTGAACTAGATTAAAAACTATTATTTTATGTGAAATAATGTGAAAACCTTATCATTCTATGTGTGTAAAAGCTATCATTCTATGCATAAAACTTATGCGAACTCCATGCTCTATTATTTCATGCATGCAACCTATCACTTGGAGAAAAAAAAAATCATAAGGCTCGTTCTTGTTCCATGCATGTAACTACCCCTTTATTTCTTCTTCTTGAAATAATACAGAATATGCTTAACCAAAATTAATTATAAAGCCTAGAATATCAAAAGGACCTGGGTTTGATTCATGATCATAGGGGCATTTGTTGCGTTGGTCGCTCCGCTCACCTCTCCCGCGTTACCGGTACCATTGGTAGCTCTGGCACTTACACTTCCCGCAACTCTCTTTTTGGGAGCCATTTACCACGTGAAATTTGGATAGTCCTGACCTTAATGGGCCTTCAAGATGACAGGCTTGGGAAAGAAAAGGTCATGAGTAAGGTGACCTTCGCTAATGAGGGGGTGGCTTGAAAAGTGCCTCCTCGAACACGGCTCCTCGAACATGGCCCTCGACACCTTCTCCACTCACCAACTCTCTCTCTCTCTCTCTCTCTCTCTCTCTCTCTCTCTCTCTCTCTCTCTCTCTCTCTCTCTCTCTCTCTCTCTCCTTCCTCTTCTCCTTCTCCCTCTCTCCCTCTTCTCCTTCTCCCTCTCTCCCTCTTCTTCTTATTTTCTTCTCTCCTTCTCCTACTCTCTCTCTCTCTTCTTCCTCTTCTTCTTCTTTTTCTCTTCTTCTCCTTCCCTCTCTCTCCCTCTTCTTCTCTTGTTCTCTCTCTCTCTTCTTCCTCTTCTTCTTCTTCTTCTTCTCTTCTTCTTCTCCTTCTCTCTCTCCCTCTCCTTCTCCCTCTTCTTCTTCTTCTTCTTCTTCTCTCTTCTCTCTTCTCTCTTCTCTCTCTCTCTCTCTCTCTCTCTCTCTCTCTCTCTCTCTCTCTCTCTCTCTCTCTCTCTCTCTCTCTCTCTCTCTCTTCACGGAGGGGGGGATTTCTCTACCTAACGAACGAGGAGGGGGAGTTTCTCCGCCTAACGAACGAGGGGGGGGAGGTTTCTCCGTCTGACGAATGAGGAGGGGGGAGTTTTCTGACGGAAGTCCCAGGGGGGGCGCTACTGCTGCCGCAAATGGAGGGGGGGAACATGATGATGCACGAGGGGGGGGAGGACCTGTTGTTCGATGCCAGGGAGGAGAGGGGAGTCTCCCTTATATGGTGGAGGGGGGCATAGACGGCCGCCACCCCTCCCACCTGGGGAGCTGCATGGTCCCCCTAACACTAGTTCACTTCCTCTCTCTCTCTCCCCGATGTGCTGTTGGCGGGGAGAGAGAGAGGGATAAACAATTTTGTATTAAAGTTTTTAAAAAAATTATTAAGGGGAGTATATTACAGTGACTTTAAGATTTTCATCAATTGACAAGAAAAACTTTTTTCTTTCTTATGTAGATTAAAATGGAAGATCTTGATAACTTTCTTGGAAGTGCCAAGGGCTCTAGGCCATTGAAGCTTGGAAAAAGTCAAGGACTTGGCCACTATATTAGAAGCTTAAATAATCAAACTATTGCAACTTATCACACTAAATTCTCAAGCTCTCTAGGTCTGTCAATATAGCTTTAAAAGTTATTTGCAAAATCATTAGATATGAATTTTTTAATATAGGAGTTGAGAAGATGATTTTGGTAGAGAAGAAAGAATCCATAAGGGTTTTTGGCTGAATCTTGGTTATAGTGGGTCTATATCTCACACATGTGAGATGCAAAAAATTTGAAGCTTCTTCTATGCTACAGAAAGCTTACAAACAGAGACAGACTAAAAGATCCTAAATAATCAAGGGTTTCTTAAAACCCACATTTTACCTTCTCTTTGTTTAGTTTGTAACAATTCTAAAAACTTTTGCTTTGCAAAAGAGTTTCAATATCCCTCTTTCCTTTTCTGTGTAACCATTTGTATGGTTTTTTCCAAAGATGATGTATTGCATGATATTGTTGTATCTTTAAGCTTGAATTTATGCCAAATTTGATTGTAAAACCATTGAAATACCTTTAGTCTACTATTTGTTTTGACTCTTCCTCCTCCATGTCTTATGTGCCTAAAGTATTTTGTTCTTGCTTTACAATGTGTCTTTTTCATGCCTTGTGTTGACCAAATAGATAGACTTCCGTACTGTTTGATAAAACATGGAGCATGGTTGTATAAAATATGCTGCAAATTTAAAAAACACAAAGAGTTAGTTAAAAATATTATATGAGTTAGACAATGAAGAAACTTATCAACTTCTTACCATACAAACATAAGAACTTCTTACCATATAGTGTGTGAAGTGTTGATTACATCAAGCTTCTATCAATGCCTTTTTTAAATGGTTCAATTGGTATTTGAAGTCTTTGACATCATCATCTTTTCAATCAATTTTATTGCAATAAAAGAATATTTTATCTAGTGTTTTCCAAACTTTGACTTTTCTAGTTCAAGAATATCCATTATTAGTACTAATTGCATTATGTAGGGATTTCCATTAATTATATTTAATAGTTGAACCCCCATTTCTAGAGTTAATCTTGCCAAGCTTTCCATGACAGCCTAGGAACCTTCTAGCCTTCACCCCACCAATAGATGTCTTGTTGGGAATATAATTTCCATCCTTGGACTTTCAAAGATATGGTTCAATAACAACATTACCTCCATGGGATTCCAATTACAACATTTTCCCAATCCCTCGACAAATAACTCTTCTTCTACTTGTTGGCTCTTAATCACATCAAGTATTGTAGTTTGATGGAAAACCCAATACAATATATCAAAATACTCTATGTCTACTTCAAAAGCTCCTAAACCACCTGAGATTGTATTCAGATTGAATACTAAATGACTTTGAATCATTGCAATGACATTATGAAAGTGATCTATTTATTAAATAATGGTGACTCTCTCTAATTTTGTATACTTTAATATCTCACTTTCATCAAGTTTAATCTCACAAACCTAGCTACTCCTTGTGCCTCTTCTAAATACAAATCATATAATCTAATCATCAAACATTGCAAGGTAGGAAGATCAAGTAAAATGTTATTAAATTCATTGTAAACAACCTCTTTCTTCTTGCTCTTGAAGTTAGGCTTGATATGGAAAGGCTTACCCAAAACTTTTATCACCTTACCATTGACTCTTTGTCTAATAGTCTTCACTAAAGATAGCCTTAGAAGTAAAAGAAGTTCATATATGACCTTGTTTCATATTTGATTGCATTAACTGAAAGAATTTGGAAAACTCTTGGATTTTGAGCTAGTGTAGAAGATTAAGATTTGTTTTCCCTTCAAATCAAAACACATGTTTTATGGAGTCTAAAACATTGTTTTGTTTTGTTCTTTTTATGATTGGTTCATACTCACATTCTCAACATGAAGGTGATAGAGAGATCTTTTACTAGTGTTACAAGGATCATTGGATGATTGATCCATATCTAAAGATGTGATTTGCAATTCTAAATAAGAATACTGTGTGAATTCAAAAAAATGAAAGAATGAGCAAGTAACCAAAAAGGAGAAGAAGAAGGAAAAGAGAAAATGAGGATGGAGGGAGGTAACGAGATGTCAAAAAAATTCAAATTAGATATTTGCTTTCCCTTTTATCAAGACGAGGTAGGATCCTTATTAAATTAGTCATCATCATCTTTATGGTGGTCTACATTTCTAGGTTTGATGCAAGCCACAAGAATATTATGATAATGATCTTTTTTAAAACTTCCAAAATATTTTTTATTTTCTAAAATATCTTCTCTCTCTAGGATATCTTTGAGATATCAAATCTCCGCTAATATATGGCAAGTAGCATGTAGTACACATAAGAAGTATGGTATGAAGCACATAGGTGAGCCTTTAGATCTAGTTCATTTGGATGTATATGGTCCCATGCCTTATCAATCACTCAATGGTGCGAAGTACTTTCTCACATTCATTGATGACTACTCATATAAGGTCTACGCTTACCTTATTAAGAAAAAATTGAATATATCTACCTTTTAGCATTGGCTTGCTCTTGTTGAGAACCAATTTGGGTATAGGTTGAAATGCCTAAGGCCAAATAATAGGGATGAGTGTCTCGAAAGCTTTTGAGCAGTTTTGCAATGAGCAGGATATTAAGTGTTAGTTGACTACCCCTTACACCCCTCCTCGAAATTATATTTTCAAATAAATGAACATGATGATTCATGAGAGAGTCCATAGTATGCTTAGCCAAACAGGCTTATCACAACAATTTTGGATTGAGGCAGTTACTACTATTGTACACTTGATTAATCGGTCCCTAAGCAGCACTGCTATTGATTACCACATTGTAGAGAAGGTATGGAATAGAAAACCTCCATCATATGCTCATTTGTACATATTTGGTTGTGAGGCATTATGCCATGTTTCCAAGGACAAGCACAATAAGATGGATCCTAAGTCCATGAAATGCATCTTTCTTGGTTATGGGGATGTAGGTGAGATGGACTATCACCTATGGGATCCGGATGCTCAAAATGTTATCCACATCCATGATCTTTTTTTTTGTGAGGAAAAGTTGCATAAGCAGCCTGAGCAGGTAGTTGAGGTATGCAGGACAATCTTTCATGAGGAGCCTTTCGCTCCTGTATAGCCAGCTAGACAACCTGTAGGAGCCTAAGCACTTTACACCCTCCGTTGATTATGTTGTGGTGACAAATACAAGTGAGCCTCTCTCTTACAATGAGGCCATGTACATAGATAATAATCACTCATGGGATAGGGTTATGTAGTCAGAGTTTCACTCCTTTACAATGCATGGGATTTGGTTCCTTTTCCTAGTGATTGATAAGAAGGCATCGCCATCCAAGTGAGTATACAAGCTAAAAAGTATCCCTAAATGCCCCAAGCCCACTTATATAGCCAGATTGGTAGCTTAGTATTTCAAGCAAAAGTATGGTGTTGACTTCAATGTAGTTTTATCTCGTGTGGTTAAAATGGTGAGCCTAGACTTAATACTAGCATCGCTTGCTTAGCTAGGTTTGGACCTTTATGAGATCAATGTAAAGATGGCTTTTTTACATGAGGACTTGCATGATGAGATCTATATGTAGTAGCCTAAGGGCTATGAATAAAAAGGCAAAAAAAACCTAGTATATGAGTTGAGAACAAGCCTTTACCGCCTTAAGCAAGCACCTAAGAAATGGTACCACAAGTTTGATGCTTTTATGCATTCATAGGGATATAGCCGTAGTGCTATGGATCTATGTTTATACACGAGGAAGGCTCGTGATGGTAGCCTTATTATTTTGGTAGTCTATGTGGACAATATGCTTATTGCTAGGAGAGATCATGATGAGCTAAATGCCTTGAGAACTTAGCTCAAAAAAGCTTTGAGATGAAGAACATGGAACATGCCTCCCACACTCTTGGGATGCACATCATGTGTGATCTCTCTAAGGGACTCCTTTATCTATCAAAGAAGAAGTATGTCTAAAAATTCCTTGAGAAGTTTCATATGCAAGATGTTAGCTATCCTCTATCTTCTCATGTGAAGGTTAGTCAGGCTGATTTTACACAATCTGATGAGTAGAATGGCCAAGATCCCATATGTATCCGCCATGGAAAATTTCATATATACCATGATAGCCACTCATCTTGATATAGCATTTGCAATGGGAGTTGTGGCATGCTATATAGATACACTTGGCAGATGGCATTGGGATGCCATCAAGAGTATCATGAGGTACCTAAAGGGCACACAAGCTATGTGTATGTATTATGGTGGCAAGGATACAAGTATCATGGGGTATACTAAATCTGATTATGCACAACATATAGACAGTATGAAGTCCACCTCTAGCTATGTCTTCAACTTTTTTGGAGGTGCTATTTATTGGATGATGTGTAGGGTTTAGAAATGCATAGCCCTCACTAATACCAAGTTCAAGTATGTTGTAACCACTAAGGCTTGCAAGAAGGCTCTTTGGTTAGGCCACTTGGTGGTAGACCTTAGTATTATTGATATGGTCCCTACATTGCATTTGGATTCTATGAGTATTGTCCAATTAGCCAAGAATCCAATCTTCCATGCGAAGATGTTTCTTGAAGTTTCTATTATTCAAATTTTTCTATCATTGGTCAATCTTCCTTGTGATCATGCACTAAGGGAAAGTGTTGAAATTCTAGACCTAGTGGTTGACTTCTCCTCTCAATTGCTTTGGTCTTGGTACATCCCTAATATAAGATCCAAAATGATTTGAAGTGGGATTAGAGCTTGTGGTAGTTTGGATGATCCCCCTCCCCCCCCAAATTGACTTGTAGTGTGTCCTAAACCTAAATTCCTAAGTGAGTTGCGTGTGTGTAGTGTGATTCTAGTGAGCTGAATTAGTCCTATGTGTTATGTGTGCCAAATCCTTGTGTTGTGACAAAGTGTTCTTAGTTTCCTTGTTGAGATGGCAAGCTCAACACGTGTGGACATTGATGATGGACCATTTGGTTAGATGGTTTTCACGTCTACACTTAGTATTATGATCCTCACATGGCCACTGACTTATCACTTATTATATTTGGTCTATTATACCTACCTACAATTGGCATAGTTATAGCACCAATCTTTAGTATAGTCAATTATATAATATTTGACTTAGCATGCCACTTTCCTTTATATTGCAATTTATCTATACTTTGTGTACATTGTATTGTATGAAAAAGAAGAAGAAGAAGAAACTAGCAAGAAAACATTTCACCATGCTCTTGTTGAGTTCAGAAGAATTATGGCAATTACTTGATTGCAAAACATACAAACTCTTTTGGCACTTTACAACACATTGATTTCAAAACAAAATATGCAACAATGAGTGGTGTAAATCAAGCTTTCTTTCTTTTCACAATCATAGTGCGCTTGTGCAAGCAATTCCTCAATTATATCACAATCCCCAAGATGGCAATGTGTCCATTATGAGAAATATGGACTCTCTTTTTTGCCCCTTAAGGAGTGAATAAACAAATATAGGCCTAACGAATGAGAGATCTAGGATTCTAGATTCATGTAACATGAAACTTCTAGTCATACCTTAGCCTAAATCTTTCCTCAACAATAAAATAAGGGGAAATGTGGGGAATACAATGTTGTCACTTCTTGGAAGTTTGTGACTCAAATTTTTATTTTCTTATTTTTTTATGTTTGACTTTTCATTTCTCCCCTTTCTAGTTTCCCCCTCTTTCTTTGGCCAAACTCAAATTTATCGTATCTCTTTCCCCACTTCTTCTTTCTTAACGAATTTTTACAGTCTCATTTCCCTATCTATGACCCTATGAAATTTCATTTCCTCTACACAAACACAAAGTGAGTTTCACGTGTTTTATGAGAGCAAATCTTGTTCTACTAAAGCCCTAAGATTTTCTTCACAAAACTTTACAAGTATAGTGTTCTTTTCCATGGATGTTCTATGGTAAAGTTTTATCTCGTTACCTGTGTAAGTTGTGTGCATTCCCAGACATGTAATTTCTTTGGTTTTGGTACTCTAGGAGTCTCTTATAGTTTTAAAAAATGATCTTTTGAACACTTAACTTCTTCTTCAACATCTTAGGGTTTCTCTGTAAATAAAGTTACAGGTATGTTGTCTTGTTTTTTTGTTGCTCCATAGTTAAATTTTATCTCTTTTGGACAAAATGTATACAAGTTATATGCATACAGAGCTTTTCTTTGTTTTTGTACTCCAAGAATATGTGAGGGTGAAGAACAATGATTTTTTTAAAACTCAACTTCTTCAACATCTTTGGGCTTCTTTGCAAAGAGAGCCATAGGTATATTGTTATTTTTTTCTGTTGTTCTATGGTTAAATTTCAACTCATTGGGACAAAGCCTATGTAAGTTATATACATGCTTTGACTTGAGATTTCTTTTGTTTTTATATTCCAAGAACCTCATAGTGAAGGAACAATGATCTCGTAATAACTCAACTTCTTGTTCAACATCTCTGGGCTTCTTTGTGAAAAGATTTATAGGTACAATGTCATTCTTTTTAAATTGATTCATGGTTAAATATCATTGCATTTGGAGAAAACATTTGCAACTTATACATATTCTGAGTTAAACTACCTTTTGCTATTGTATCCTAGGTCTCCATCTCTGGGCTTTGACTCGAGATTTATTTTGTTTTTGTACTCCAGGAATTTGTCGTCAATGAAGAAATAATGGTCTTGTTATAAACATCTTTGGGCTTCTTTGTGAAAAGAATTACAAGTACAATGTTTTTTTTAATTGCTCCATTTAAATTTTATTTCATTTGGAGAGAACATTTGCAAATTATACACATCTTGATAGTTAACTTTTCTATTTGGTTATTATAGATGTCTTCACGGAGGAAAAACATCAATAACATACTTGTAGTGGAGGTCTTCAATAGGAAAGATAGTGGTAGTAATTGGATTTGTGATAAGTATTATAAGTTGGATTGGATTTTGATACACCCAAGTACTCAAGGGAGTTTCAAGGTTAAGCGTAAGGATGTTGTAAACCCCAACAAACATTGAAAAACTAGAATTTTAGAATTCAGAAAAGTGTTTAATGGAACAAGTACAGTAATAGAAGTGTTGATCCAACACCTTTATATGCACAAACAAATCATTGTACACGATGAGAACTACATTACAAATTATTTAAAAAACAATAAGTTTTTAAATTTTATCATTGTTTATTCTTTTGCATCAAAGTTGTTCTTAAATATCTTTATAGTATTCTAATTCAATCTTGTTTTGCAGGTCTATATCCATCGACTTTCCATGAATGGCAGAATGTGGAATGTTTGAGCAGTAAGATACATGTTTGGCATGATGACATAGGTTCTTTGATCTATGATAATAACTCTGCAAGTCAACTTGCAACTAAAATATCTTTTTTTATAATTCATTGTATGTAGTAGAAAGCCAGAGATTGTAGCATGTACCATTGCCGCCACTATCTAGTGGTGAATGGTTGATTGGTAGCTTAGAGCTGTCAGGAGCATGTAAGTCCAAGATAAAATTTGACATCAATAGTGGTATGAAACCCACCACAAGCTCCAAAGATGTGCATCTTAGTTGGTTTATTCCATTCTCATTGTTTTCACATTTGTTTGGTTCATGTGGTGTTCTAAAGAAAACAAAGATTAATTATCAATGATGCAAGTGTCCATCCGAGGAATGTATGAGTCAGCTACTATTGGGTGAGTCTTAGCAAGTCAAAAGAACACATTTTGATGAGACAATTGAGTGTAGGTCAACCAATCTGATCTTACATTCAAGTAAATCTTTTTTACTACTTTGCATATCTTGATTTAATTGACATAGATCGTGCTTAGATGAATTGTTGTGTTAGTCGCATTTACTTACTAGTGTTTTTTATGGTTATAATCCTTTTGTAGTCAGTGCAGAGAGTCATTGGTCCATTTCTTTTCCAAGACAAGAAATCCAATTAATGTCCAATGAGCCCCTTTGGAACTTATATTTCAAGTTAAATAATAGAAAAGTTAGGACTTGTAGTGAGCAATCCATGATATGTAAACAATGTGCTTCTCCACATAACCTTGAGATAGTGGAATTCTTGTAAAAAAAATTTATAAAGAACAAATACAAACCTTTTTAAAACTTCTGAGTACTTTTAATTTTGATCATCTTAGTTTACTATCATCCAAGCATGCGATAATATATACTGTAATATCAATTGTGCTGGGTTGAAATCATAATTGAATTGCATGTTAGGGTTCTATAATCTATGGAATATTTTATTTGCTTAATGATATATTGTAGCTCATCTCTTCTACTCATTTTTGAAATTTAAATATTAAATTGGATCCAAATGTATTTTGAAGGTCTTTTAGATTTCTTTTCTAAAAAAATTTCATATTTTCTCTAGTTGGACTTGATTATACTCAGTGATCTAAGCATATTCGAGGATATAATAATGTAGAACGAAGTGTTTGTCTATATGAGTAATTTTAACGGTGACTTTAAAGTATTGAAATAAAGAAATTAAGGTAAGAGTTTTAATTTGAAACTTTAGAGTTGAAAATTTTATAAGAACTTTTATTTAAGACTCTAGATACATAAAATCTATAACTTCAAACTCATTTTCACTTTCATTCTCTACTTCCCTACACTTGTGCTCTCCTTCCTTCTCTCTTTGTGTGCCATGGCTACCACTCCCACCTTCACTACATGGATCAGCTTCACATGCTACACACACATAAGAGACCAGATATACCCTAGTTTTTGCCTAACCTTGAGTCTAGAGATCTTGCTTTCTGTCGTAGACCCTAGCTCTAGTATAGTAGCATCGTTTTGTGATGCGGAAAACCCTCTCACTTACTCTACTCTGGACTCTACTCTCAAGTAGGTTCCCATAGATTTCTTGTATAGCCTACGTGCCACATCAAGCCATGCAAAGGTGATAAATTAATCCCTAGTGCATGTGGGGCAACATATTTGTACTAGAGCAGTGCCTACCTTGTCCTAGGACCACAGCATGGTGAATCTCATCGAGCATGATGTAGCCTTTGCCATATATGTTTTGTGCACTAAGGTGCAAGAGGACAGTGATGAAGACATCAATGCGCCCTCTCGGCCACAGCTAGAGTATTTCAAGAAAGATCTTGAGGAGATCGCTCTCAATCTGACCGTAGAGGCAACACAAAACTTAGCCATTGTGCACCCATCTCCTTGCCCTGATGAGATGTCGACGAGGCAATGAGCCACCCCTTGCTTCTCTCCATGTTTTCACCATCGAGGGGGCGGAATATCTACTCATGCATGATGTATTAGAGATTTTGGAGCTAAGGGAAGAAGAAATATATTGTATCATGGTGGGTGATGCACCTAATGATTTTATAGATTTTGATATATACAGGATGCCCCAACACATGTGATCAATATGATGGCACAAGCATCGATGACATCTCTGCCATTATGAGCATCCAAGAGCAGATTAAGGATATGGTGCCATAGTATGAAATCTTTGATGAGGAGTTTGAGCGGTTGCAATAAAGCCTTTTTGGTCCTCAATCTGACTACACAATACCTTCCCAGGAGAGAGACGAGGGTGGCCCAGTTTGCAGGAGAAAACCTAGGTGCTCCATTACAGTAGCAGATAGATGATGTAGAGAAGGTAATGTTCTAGGCTTTCCACGTAACTTCACCAGTAGGGCCTCTAGGGCATCGGGACCCTCCATATAAAATTTTGTCAGGATCGGGCCCCCAAAGTAATCTTCACAGAAGGCTCACCTCACCCGATCTTGACAAAATTTTATATGGAGGGTCCCAATGCCCTAGAGGCCCTATTGGTGAAGTTGCATGTAAATCCAATATATATATCTTTAGCACACCCGATCCTAACAAAATTTTATATGGAGGGTCCCAATGCCCTAGAGGCCCTATTGGTGAAGTTGCATGTAAATCCAATGTATATATCTTTAGCACAATCCATGCATAGTGAGTCTGAGACTGAACTTGTGTGATGCATGACATTATATATATAGATGAGTTTTCATCTAAGAAAGGTGGCCGATCTAGTAGCTAAGCAAGGGTGTGGACTCGGCATTGAAGGAGTACATTAGGTAGCTTGTTAGCGACATTATTGTACTTCATAAGGCATGTGCTCTTGCTTTTGCTAAGAACTTCCTGAAGTTGAGGGCACTAACGAAGGTTGGGCCCTTCAAGACCATCCCAACCAACTCTAGCTTCAAGAAATTAGTGTTGCTTTGACATTCAAAGCCGCTCTACTTATTCACTAGTACTAGGTCTGGCCCACTTTTTCCCATGATGGCCCATGGCATGGTTGTCGATGTTGCAAACCCCAAAGTCATTAGGCAAGGACTACTGGGGCAAAATGTATTGTTGCCTATGATCAAGAATAGCTATGACCATGGGGAGTCTAGCTCAAAGAATAGCTCTGACTGTGGGGAGTCTAGATCTAACCATGGGAAGTCTAGCTCAAAGAAGCCTAGGATCAAGAATAGCTCTAACCATGGGGACTCTAGCTCAAAGAAGCCTAGGAGAGAGTAGATATACTTATTTCCTAATGATATCTCATCACCCATGCAATGCACCTTGTAATCTTCTCTTGAAGTAATGAAAACCGATGTTTGTTGGATTTGTGTGCATTGTAGTTTGTGATACGTGTCATTTATTATTGTTTTTTACTTGAATGTTACGCTTCATTTTTTGGATTTATATGCAACACAACTCATACCCTAAATTTAATATGTAGTGCTTTATCGAATTCATGCGCAACATGTATTCATTCGAATGTATGTAACGATAACTCAAAGACATAAATAAAACAAATAACAAGTGACTAAACAAAAATAAGACATGCTAAAAAAATTGTATTCATATTCATAACAATTTACATGGGATCCATTACAACCAGGGTTTCACAAAATCTCTTCACAAGCTACATTCCATATATGTTTAAGTAGTACACCCCTATCGTTGTTGATCTCTGTGAGGACTATCCTTCTATCGTCGAAAGAACCTCACTATCTGCAGATCCCTGTCATAGTGATGGTAACCCTCCTTGCATGTACCACTGCATAGACCAAGTCTCCAAACAATTCGATGAGTTAAGCTCGGTAGCTTCTTATAGTGCAAGGAGGGCCTCTGTAGTCCAGCAATCGAGTTGTTACAAGCGTGATCCATCTAGGAATTGCCTTATGTTGTTCCTAATCAGTATGCCATCCATAATCTCCTGTACTAGCTTTTGGAATGGAGCCGTCAATATCAAGAGGTGCATGGTCTTCTGGTAATGGCCTGGCCTCCATCAACACTTGCGATGTTGGCACGGTGGTGGTGGTGGTGGTGGTGGTAGTGGTGGAGCTAGGGGAGGTGGCCCTGTATGATATTTCTAGGGGTGTCTCCGGGTGGCTTGCTTGGTACATCCCATGTCTTTTAGTAGAAAAAACTCAAAACTCAAAAGTGAAATGTGTAAAATGAGGTGAAACTTTAAACTTATGGCCAAACTTTTTAAAACCCTTAAACTTGAATTAATGTATCCAGGCTTTGGAAAAATATGACCAGTGATCCGATTGACATGAAATTTTACCTATGGAAGCCTCTAGGACACATCAACCACCCAAAAAAAAAATGGCTCCATCAGAATCCTTTGGGACACCTATTTGTTTGGAGGCTCACGTGTCTGGGGCCAATTCTTCAATATCCATAAGTTTTTATAATGCTCGGCATGTGGGTGAAGTTTGACACATTCTAATTTATTAAATTTACGGCTCAATCTTTTTTTGAAAATGCATTAAATGGATTATACTTCACTAATAACAAAAAAACTCATCGAGTGTGCGCAACTGCATATTAAATATATTGTCAACCAAACTACATGAAACATTGGAAACTTAAAAATTCACAAAAAATAAATCATGGGTAAACTTGAATATCGCATATTGGATATAGTGTTGCCAAACCACTAAATGCAATAGAGATATAGTGCATCAGTCCATGTACAACTAATCATTGACATGTGCATGATTGAACATTGAATTTATCCTCAACAAAACTACTTACAAAATTGGAAACTTAAAATTTCACACAATGCAAATCATGGTCAAAATAGAATATCACATATCAAATTCGACATTACAAAGCCATGAAATACACGGTAGATAGCGCATCACACCAAGTACAAATAGAGCTAGGCAATATTTAGCTCCATTTTGCTAAATACTGCTATCAAATACTTGAAGGTCTACTAAAAGATAACCCAAAACTAAGCTCCTTACAATCTACAACCAAACCTGAGCTAAAAACATAGATCCAATTACAATGTAGCTTCTCAAAGCATATAGTTGACATTAAGATTAAATGCATCCTTGTTGTTGTAGTGTCGCACCCAAGAATACGTATAGGAGTTCGTGAAAGTCACTCGCTGCAAGGAAACTTTGTGAGATGGGAGCAAAGGATGATGAAGAGTACTCAACTCAATGTAAATACATGGAATGGGAAACAGGATGCATAATACTCCATTCGAGGCACACGTGATTGTTTTATGTGCATTGGATTCTTCTAAGGCTTCTCATGCTTTGACTTTGAGAACAAGGAATACAAGATTTAGGGCTTAAGGAATACAAGATTGATGGTGAGTGATCATTTTTAAGAGTAGAATATATAACTTGAATGATAACAATTGATGCTTTTCCAAAAGATTACTATGCCATTTACAAGACCAATTCGGTGAGGTGAGAATCTCATAATAGGTAAGTGGAAAATTTAGGTCGATTGAGAGAGTAGGTGCTAGCTCTGTTGATGCAAATCCCTGATCAATTTTGTAAGTAAAGTCTTCTCTTTTGCTTCCTTATGCTCCCTTCAGCATATGGTGTTGGCTACTGTTTGATGTAGTGTCTGTCACCTTCTTGCAATTCAACTCCTCCCTCAGTCATGCTCTTCTCATGCAATCAATACTCATGATGATGGAAATACTAACGTTAAGCCCATAACAATGAAGCCGAATTCGGTGGTGGCACTTCTATGAAGAGAATGTGATATCAGTTGCAATTAGATGAGTTTTCTTTAAGCCCATGGCCTGATTTGTCAAGTGTTTATGCTCTTCAAGGAATTCATGTAGCCTCTTCATTTCAGCACTATCAATGTGTACTTTGTGGCTTTGTCATGATTCTAGTTGCCTTGTTTCCACTGCAAGAAACTGTCCTGAACTGCAAGAAAACTATTCCTGAACTGCAGGAAACTATCCTAAATTGCAAAAAACTATCTTGAACTACAGGAAAATTGTTCCTGAATTGCAAGAAGTTGTCATGAACTGTAGGAAACTCTTGAATTGCAGATAAATGTCTTGAATTGCAGGAAACTGCCCTAAATTGCAAAAAACTATCTTGAATTGTTGGAAAATGTCTTGAATAGCAAGAAATTAGTCTTGAACTGTAGGAAAAGGAGTCAGATACATACAAGTTTTATACATCACTGAATACCTAACTACAACAATGGCAAATGCTCAAGGCACTGACAATATCACTCAATTTGTGGGAGAAAAGCTGGACAACAAAAAATTTTCTTTATATGGAAGTTTCATATGAAGAATTTTTTAGTTGGCAGAGGTTATTGGGACTTATGTATAGGTGATGAGGCTGAAGCTAAAATGCCTGAAAGGATTCCGACAAATGATCAGAAAAGGGCTCATAAGCTATGGACTGAGAGAGCATGCAATGTGTTACATTGGTTTTCCTTATGTATATCAGATGCTATGGTTATACAGATTACTAGATATAGTTCCCCAAAGGATGCATGGGGGACATACTCATGAAGAATTATGGAAATATGACACATGCAAGAAAGATTCAGCTAAAGCAATAGTTCAATAACATGTCTAGGAATGGTAGAAGCATTCATGCCTACACTACAAAGATCAAGAACATAGCGAATCAGCTTGCCACCATTGGATCTTCACTGTCTAAGGATGATATGATTGCAGTGACCTTGAATAGACTTGGCAAAGAGTATAAAGCATTTGATACATCTAATTCTTTGAGAGCCAAATCCCCTGATTGGGATGAGTTGATTACTTTGCTCCTGCATGAGGAATTTATGAGCTGAATACAGGTTCTAGTACATCTCAAAGCAGATATATTTTTCTTTACTCTAGCCAACGTGGCAGAGGCGGTAGAGTTCGTGGCTCTTTTCGAGGTCGAGGAGACACTAAAACACTTATGGACAGCATCAGTAAAATGCATGGCATGCCACGAATACACAGGGCCAGTGTGGATCTGGTGGTTTTTGAGGTAGGGGGAGATACTGTTAGAAATGCGGGATCTAGAGCATGACATAACCGGAAGCTATGGAGGATGGAAGGAGAAGTGTAGACTCATGATGGAATGGACACTGTTTGTTACACAAGTGAATTAGGTTCCAAGATTGAGACTTGGACTCATAAACACAATCTTGTGTATGTGGACAATGACATTGACACTCTACTGAAATGAAAAGAGTACTATCATTTTCATTAAGAAAGGAAGCAAGTACAATGCTTTATAGGAAAGTAGGAAACTGCAGTAGGCACTATTGTGCATATGGGATAAGTTAGCCTGCATATCCTTGACCCTGAGATTCCATACAAAGAGGCTGTTTGAGTGTGATTGTTGATTCTCAACACCCCTCCTCAATCACAACTAGGAAAGGCACAAAGTGTGTAGAGGCTGTAATGAGAACCACCTGCAAAGTGTGGGTATACCACAGATATGGCAAAACACCAGAGGCTGTTGCAGAAAAAGCTAAGTGTGGGTACCATAAACATGGTGGACATCCAGAGGCTGTAACAGGGGCCTCACAAAGTGTAGAGGGACTGTAATGCCAAGTTACATAAGGAGTTTACAAAGCTTATGGCAGGAAGCATTAGGGTAAGGAAAATACAAGGCTATTAAAACAATCTATCAGAATTATGAGAGTACAAGGACTGATGAGTCTTGTCCTTCCGATCCTGGTGATCTTCATCTTCTTCTTCCTTTGCTTCATTTTCTTCTTCTTCTTTGACTGCGACTAGATAGGCCTTTTGGGATCTCTTTCTTGCATGGCAGAACTTCTCGGTGTGTCCGGTCCTTTTGCAGAAGTCACAAAAGAGCTGATCTTTCTTGCCTTTGTACCTGTTGCCAACATATAATGCATGCTCATCTCTAGAGGTACTTGGTTCTTCTTTATTTTTTAGCTTCTTTTCTTCTTCTAACAGTGATGCCTGGATATCAACAAGTTCAGGATTTGGCATGTTGATTAAAGTTGTTGATACGTTATTATATTCAGGAGGCAAGCTCTTAAGTAGAACACCGATGCAAACATCTTCATCCATTTTAATGTTGATTCCTGCAAGTTGGGTTAGGAGTCCTTCCATGTAATTAAGATGTGTGGCAAGTGATGTGCTGGACTTCATTTCAAGCCTGAAGAATTCAATTAGGAGACCATACTTTGATGATTTAGATTGTGCACCGAACAAGGTGTCAAGTCTTTTCCATGTATCCTGTGAGGTCTCACAGTTATCCACATGATGGATATAACTGTCGTCTAGCTCCAATTTGATAATGGCCTGGGCTCTGTCATCATTCTTTTGCCAAGTAGTTGCAAGGTCCGCGTCCCGCGGTTTCTTCTCTTTGCCATTTGTGATGGCCCAGAGACCCTTCTTCATCAGGATGAGCTTGATGCGGGTTTGCCAAGTGTGGAATCCGACTCCTTTGAATCGAGCATTTGGCGAGTCTTTGCCCATGTTAGATTTACGGGAACAGTAGCAAATCAACTTCAGACTTTATTAGATTTGAGCAATAGAAGAATTGATTGAGAGACACAAGTGCTAAAAAGCACTAACTGAGTGTCAATGAATACCAAATCTGCAAAAGTCTTTTTCTCCAAGTGATCTTCCCCTTCTTGATTTGATGCTGATGTCTTCAGATCTGAGTGACAGTACTTTAACGAACTTCAGAGAGTATTGCTCAGTGATTAAAATCACTGTTGATAACTTCAGTGAGAGAAACAGTGAAAAATGTCAAGATTTTGAAGCTTTTAGGGTTTCTGAGACAGGGGCCTGGTTTTTTGCTTATTGCAGGAGCTACAGTGCATCATTTTCAAAATTTTTTACATATCTAGGAAGCTTATGTCATGGGCTACCAAAGCCCCATGGAGATTGTGCAGATCGTGGTCAGTATGAGGCGCGCAGGTGCCGCGAACAGATTCGGCGCAGATCTGGACAGCGTGGTCGAATTTCTGCAATGCTGGAGCCAGGGAGCATCAATGTCATTGATTGTTGTGCCAAGATGAAATGCCTTGAGCAGAGGAACAACTCTCCAGAAGAAATCGTGGGCTGAAATGGCCTGGTTGAAGAGTTATGAAAGCTCCAAGCAAGGTAGGTCCTGTCTGGCTATGGCAGACACAGAACAGAGATTGGGGATTTTCACAATGCTGAGCTCCAGATGGTCCAATGTCCTGGATTGATGTGATACAGGGAAGCTTTATGAATTGGGGAATACTTTTCCAGAAGGAAGCTCCAAGAGATTTGACCTGTGGAGTGAGATATAAGCAGTTCAATCTGACAGGGTGCTGCTGGCTATGGCTGCCATGGAAGCTTCAGTGAGAGTAGAGTTGAGAAAAGAAGTCATACACTGACACTGAGCTGGATGGAGGTTCAGAAGAATCAAGAGAGGCTGGAGAAGCAATGCCATGCCCAACTGGGCTCTGATACCATGTTAGAAATGCAGGATCTAGAGCATGACATAACCGGAAGCTATGGAGGATGGAAGGAGAAGTGTAGACTCATGATGGAATGGACACTGTTTGTTACACAAGTGAATTAGGTTCCAAGATTGAGACTTGGACTCATAAACACAATCTTGTGTATGTGGACAATGACATTGACACTCTACTGAAATGAAAAGAGTACTATCATTTTCATTAAGAAAGGAAGCAAGTACAATGCTTTATAGGAAAGTAGGAAACTGCAGTAGGCACTATTGTGCATATGGGATAAGTTAGCCTGCATATCCTTGACCCTGAGATTCCATACAAAGAGGCTGTTTGAGTGTGATTGCTGATTCTCAACAGATACTCTAGAGGTAGAGGAGGTTCCTGGCAATCAAATGATCAGTTCAACAGGGACAATGATTTGTCATTACTATGATAGATATGGACACATTGCAAAGGATTGTCATAGGAAGCAGGCTGACATGAAAGCCAAGGGTAGACAACATGGAAATTATGCTTCATCTAGTGGAGTTCTTGATGATTAGGGTGACAGGTTGTTTGCCATGCAACATGTGTCTAAGAACACATCTAGATAGAATAGAGATGAGAGATGGTACCTTGATTTAGGGGCTTCGAATCATATGACACCCCATGGACAATGGTTTGATGAGATGGTTGTAGGTTCACATGATTATGTGTGTACTGGGGATGACACCCAGCATGACATTCAGCACATAGGAATTGTTCCATTGATGATGCCTGATGGCAAGAAAAAGAGCTTGCATGATGTACGACATATACCTGCAATAACCAAGAATCTTTTGTGAGTTGGACAGATGGCAGAATAGAATCTGCAAGTGAGATTTAATAGAGATGGATGCTTTGTTGAAGAATATGATATTGGCTGCAAATTCATTGCTAGAGGCCGAAGTGTCAAGAATCGCGTGGTGGGGGGACTTGCTCAAGATGCTGCGTCGAACACACACAAAATGCACAAGGAGAAGCTCACTCAAGAGACAAGAAGAAAGATGGAGGCCAAAACGTTTTCTTGCTGGTTTCTTCTTCTTCTTCCACACACTTTACAATGTACACAAAGTATAGATAAGATACAACATAAAAGGAAAGTGGCCTCCTAAGTCAAACAATGCATAACCGACTACACTAGTCGACTGGCACTATAACTATGCCAGCTGTAAATAGGTGTAACAACCTAAATATAATAAGTAATGAGTCAGTGGCCATGTGAGAGTCATAATGACCACCGACGTGCTAAGTGTAGACGTGTGGACCCATCTAACCAGGCGGTCCATCATCAATGTCCGCATGTGTTGAGCTTGTCATCTCAACACGAAGAGATGGCAGAATGTTTACTCTTGATGCGTCAATTCCAAAATTGAAAGAAGCCATGTTTGCACATGATGATGGTGCTATACAAGATGTTGAGATATGCCATAAGTGGATTGGCCATGTGAATGTACAAAAGCTGAAATCTATACAACAGAAGGAGATTGTGCTTGGTCTGCCTGAGTTCAAGTATCATGACTTTGGGCATGTATGTGATGCATGTCAGTTTGGAAAGCAAGCACAGTTTCCATTTATGAGGCATGTATAGAATAGCTCATGATGCTTGCAATTGGTACATTCAGATGTATGGGGTCCATCTCATAATGCTTTTTTTGGTGATGCTCGTTATTATATATCCTTCATTGATGATTTTAGCACAGGTACACCTGACTTTATATACTGAAACATAAGGATGATGGGTTTGATGCATTCAAGGATTTCAAGAAGCATGTTGAAAATGAGTTGAGCTATAAAATTTCATGTCTTAGATCAAATGGAGGTGGAGAATATGTCTCAAATTACTTTGACATGTACCTTGCTAAATGTGGCATCAGAAGACAGTTAACTTGCAGCTATACACCGCAACAAAATGGTGTAGCAGAAAGGAAAAATAGGGTAGTGATGGAATCGGAAAATGAGAAGAGTTTTCCAAATGGTTTATTGGGTTAAAGCACTAGTGATTGTTGTCTATATACTAAATAGAACCCCTACAACAGGGATTCATGATGTAACTCCATATGAGAGGTTGTATGGTCATAAGCGTGATATTTCACACTTGAAGGTATTTGGCAGCATTGCATATGTGCATGTTCCTAATGAAAAGAGGAAGAAATTGGATCCTAAAGTTGTCAAGAGTGTGTTCCTTGGTTATGTACGAGACCAGAAAGCTTACAAGTGTTATGTACCATCTACACATGAGACATTGATTAGCAGAGATGTTTTTGATGAGCTAGCATCATGGTTTGGTAATCCTATTGTAGTGGCTACTAATGGATCAGCCAACACTAGTAATGCTGAAAATACACCTACAATGAGTACATCTATGAGTGGTCCTACAGGTGATGGGTCACCTATAATAAGTCCTTGTTTAGGACACTTGTGAAGTCATACTTCTACATACACTGACATGGATATATCAGTGAGAGGAAGATTGGACAAGGAAAAAGAAAAGATGCTTGAGGATGTGGCAGGTCCACTTACAGCAGGTTAAGAGTCATCCAATAGCAATACTTTGGATAATAAGTTGGGCATTCCGTCTGTTATGACACCTGGAGCAAGGCAGAATCGTCATGTACCACCTCATGAGAGGCAAGCTCAAAGTGAGCCACAATTACAGAGATCTAAGAGAGAGTCAGAAAACTAGTTGAGATGTTTATGTACACTTGTTATTCAGCCTGCCATTATGCATATATGGCTAGTGTGACAAGTTACAAAGAACCTACAAAGTTTGATGATGTAGTTATAGACGATAATTGGTGTGCTGCCATGGATGAGGAGTATGCAGCCTTGGCTAAAAATGAGACGTGGGAATTGGTTGAGTTTCCTCAAGGCAAAGTCCCCATTGGTTGGGTGTACAAGTTTAAGTGCAAGTCAAATGATTTGTTATAATACTATAATGCCAGGCTAGTTGCAAAAGGGTATGCGCAGCAGTATGACCTTGACTATGAGGAGACTTTCAATTCGGTGGCTAAAATGAAAATAGTCATAACTATCATTGCTTTGGTGGCATGCAAAGGATGGAAATTATGGCAAGTGGACGTCAAGAATTCTTTCTTGAATGGTGATTTGGTTAAGGAAGTATATATGCAGCAGCCTGAAGGCTATGTTCACCCGAACTTTCCTACACATGTATGTAAGCTGAAAAAGGCTTTATATGGACTGAAACAAGCACTTAGAGCATGGAATGCTTGGATCAGTAGTTATTTACAGCAACATGGATTTAGATTGGGTGATGCAAATCACAGTTTGTTCATGAAGAAGATAGATCATGGATATGTGTTTCTAGTGGTTTATGTAGATGATCTTATCATCACTGGAGATGATGAAGAGGGCATTGCTGAAATAAAATCATGTTCACAGGCTGAATTCATAGTCAAAGACCTTGGTGAGCTGAAGTATTTTCTTGGGATTGAGGTAGTCTCTACAGCTCAAGGTATATGGCTGCTACAGAAGGAGTATGCTCCTCATGACATGTTACAGAAGTATGGTATGGTTGAATGCAAGCCTATGGAGACACCTCTTGATTAGAATGTCAAGCTACAGATTAATGTTGGGAATGACATAGAGAATGTGACCATGTATCATCAGATGGTGCATAGCTTGATATACTTGACTATTACCAGTCTTGCCTTATGTTATGTAGTGGGGCTGATTAGTCGATTTATGCAGAAGCCTGGCAAACCACATTTAGATGCAGTCATGAGGATCATGAGATATGTAAAGGGTACTATAGATTATGGGTTGTTTTATGCATATGGAAAATCCCTTGACTTAATAGGGTTTACTGATGCTGATTGGGCTAGTTGTGCCTATGATAGGAGGTCTACTAGTGGTTATGCATTTGGATTGGTCAATAGTATGATTAGTTGGTAGAGTAAGAAATAGCCTATTGTTGCATTGTCTAGTACAGAAGCTGAGTACAAAAGAGCTGCTTTAGCAGCTTGCAAAGCAATTTGGTTGATGAAACTACTGAAAGACTTGGGAATGCTAGAAAGCAGAGTGAGATTGTATTGTGATAACCTCAGCAGTGTTATGTTGGCTAGCAATCCTATCTACCATGCTAGGTCCAAACATATTGAGGTTCGCTACAATTTCATCAGAGAAATGGTTCTTACAAGACAGATTGACTTGATTCATGTGAAGACTAAAGACCACGTAGCATATATATTTACCAAGTCTCTTGGTAAAGAAAAGTTCATATACTTCAGAGATAGCTACTTGGAGTTTATTAGATGGTTTGAGCTTGAGGGGGAGTGTTAGAATATTCAGTCAGTCTATCTTTATGTGTGTAACCGACATTAGCTGGATACAGCTGTATACGTGTGTGACATTCAATAAGTCGGTGTAGTCAGTGACTTAACCATAGTTAGTCTTGGTTAGTCATACCTATGTGTGTAAGTCTCTTTCAGTTAGTATGATGAAAGGATAATGTAATAAGAACAATAATGAGCTGAGGCTCATCATGCTTCACTTTGTCTCTTTCCCTCTCTTCCAACAAGTTGATTACTGCATGTCGCCATAGTCGAACTCGTTGAGCTCCATGGAAAACGGTTACATGCATAATGCCTCCCCCAAGAACGTTGTCTTCCACCCCTCTTTAAGCTTGATGGCCCCCAAAAGTACAAAGCTTTTTCCTCAAAAAGCTTAAGGCTCTTAAAGCTTTTGCTATTATTTTTGTCACCAACTTTGCATCAATGCTTATGTAATCCTCCTCCCCATAATATCATCAATTTCCTACTGTGTTATTTCACCTACTAAGTTTTTGTGACTTTGCTCAAGTGGTAGGAATCTTTTTTAAGTTCTACTTTTGGAGGTTCCCCCTCTTAGTAAAATGTAGGCATTGGTGTGGCCTTGAATGTTAGGCTTTTCCTCAAGTGCTTGATTTATGCTTCCTTCTCCTCCTTTGTTTTGGCTTGCATTTGGCTCTTTTCTTCCTCCTTTGCAATTTGCAATTCGTCTAACTTTGTGTAAAGCTATTTTCGCTTCCCAACACGTTCATCACACTTGAAACTAAAACTAGAACCATTTGATTTTGCAATGACACTAGCCTTTGCTTTGGCAGCCTTGGATCCTACTGAAGAAATGGAGGCTACATCATCTTCAACTTTCAATTCTGTAGAACTATTTAAGGACCCAACTTAGAATCTCCATTCCTTTGGAGCCTGAACCTCTTTTACAGCTACATTCCCAACCATACCACTAGGTCAATGTAGCTTGTGTGATTGTGAAGATGCATGGCTACCAGCTATAAACTTGAAGTCGAAACTCAAAGTCATCTTCATACACTTAAATTGTTCTTTATGATCCAAAAATTATCCATTCTCTTCTTGACCAAAAATCTATAAACTTCGTTAAGGAGACATAAATGCAATTGAAAGAATCATTCAACCACACTGACTTGTGTCATCGTTGCAACTCATAGCAATCCAAGTAAGGCATTGTAGAATATCTCTTCTCATCTCAATGTGAATGCTTTAAACATTATATATAGCATCCATATCTTGTACAAGGATTGCTATCACATTGGATTAAGCCATCCATTATATATTCCCACTTATTCATAATTATCCATATGCCTTCTTCCATAAACTTCATTATGGAGTACACACCCTTGGAGTCTTCAAAACATACATTCTCTTCATAATGAACCTATTTTTCATGCAATGCACCCTAGCAAGAATATGCTATGTAGCAGAACTTCGTGCCCAATCATTTATGATTTGAGAATTATGCAATGACATATCTATGCTATGCAACCAATCAAACGATGTCCACACAAAAATTATGAATGCACTGAAGAAAATGTGCCTAGCCTATCTACATATGCTCGTGCATCATGCAAAATGCAATAAAAAAGACACACACAATGGAAAACAAATTCCTAATGACGCTGACTAATGAGATCAAATTCCTAGTGAAAAACTCTGCCCTCAAATTCATAGTGGTGGACATGCAGTGTCATGACAGCGGATCCTACAAACAAGAACCAGATCTATGGGCTTAATAGTGATACATCAAGCATGAATGGCTAAAAGTTAACCATCACTCATTAGATCAATCAAGTAGCTTTTAACTACTTCTTGGAGAGCAAACAAGGCTTACCTTGACCATCCCCCCACATTCCTTGCATGGTCCCTTGAAAAGAACTTGTGATGATTCCCTGACTACAAATCTTGCAGTATTTCTCACACCAACCTAGAGAATGGTGCCTTAGGAATAATCAAGTTGGCACTCTTCCAGAATTTCCTTATCTCACATAGCGCAATTGTACCTGGTCTCCATCTTCACTTCTTATGTGTTGGAGGATGTGTATTACTAGCTGGAGTAGCAGTAGTGGGAGGTGAAGCAATTGGAGCATGTGGACCACCATTTCTAGACACCGGCGAACCATCATTAACATTAAGGCCACCATTGT
Source organism: Lygodium microphyllum (assembly GCF_053477565.2). Lineage (NCBI taxonomy): Eukaryota > Viridiplantae > Streptophyta > Polypodiopsida > Schizaeales > Lygodiaceae > Lygodium > Lygodium microphyllum. The sequence continues at coordinate 97,724,731 of NC_141142.1, forward strand.
TAGCCACAGTTTTGCCACCATTATTAGCTATAGTAGGACCACCGTTGTCAACCACCATGGGACCTTTGTCACTCATAGTATGCTCACTAGATTTGGAAGAGTGTTGAGCTCTTGCTCTTGCAGGTGCCTTCTTGATAGGAAGCTTGGAACGTGGCATGGTTGTGATGATGAAGGATAGAAAGGCGGAGGGTAGAGTGAAGAGTAATGGGAAAAAAATGAAAGGAGAGACTTAAATTAAATACAAAACTTGTAAACTTACTGTGGTGTAAATGAATTTTAAATTTTTCATTTCATTTCATTTCTCCACCCCATCCCTACCTCTCTCTGTCTCCCGCCGCTCCTCATGCCCCTCTCTCTCTAGGCTAGTGAATGTTCCAAGGTTTGGAATTGTCATATCTTTGTCTTAGGATTTTGAAATTGACTTTTCATAATTAAAAAATATAGTTTGAAATTGACTTTGAAAAACATAGTGACAAACCTTCGAAATTTTAAACAAAATTTGTAAGACATCTCATGTTAAAGATAGGAGTATTGATGTGTCATATCCTTAGTACATGTGCTCTTGTTAGATATGATCAATGCCCCACCCTCATTAGGTGCTACCAATGATCCATGGTGCTCAAAGTTGTAAGGCCCCCATTATGAGGAGAAGCCAAGTGTGAGCCCGGACATTGGTGGAGTCCTGACTTGTATATCAAATGAGGTCTATGTGACCGGATGGCAAAAAGGTGACCATTGTGGGTCTAATCTTTGGGTTAGACGGAGAGGTTAAGTTGGTAGAAACTCGAGGCACATTGCATTGAGTTGCGTGGTAAGGGAGTTAAAAGGGGCCCCTGTTGTGGGGTCCGGGGCCCGTGGAAGCGGCCCCTGGCTGGGGGGTCCCAGGGGGGCCAGCGGCCCCCCTGGCGGGGGTCCGGGGCCAGCGCCCCCGGCCCGATGGTAAAGGAAATATTCCCTGGAATATTCCCTGGCCGACTAGTGGAGGCTCATATGGTAGGTCGGTCAGCAGGCCGACCTAACGATCTTCGTCGCAGGCTATAAAAGCTAAACCCCTTCGCAGCCATCACTCACTCATCTTTCACCCAGTCAGAGTTGTTGTTCCAGCTAGCCTTAAGCTCTTCACCTATCTTCTGTCTAGATCGCCATCTAAGCTTCACACAGTGGAAGCGCACGGGTGGACAAAGCCATCTTTGTATCAGTTGTTTGAAGTTAAAGAATTTACTGATTCTCCTCTTATCTGTTGTGTACTCTCTATCTCTTTCTCAGATTTTGTTTGCTGCGCCGTGTAATATTTTACAACTCTCTCTTGGACTCTAAATGCATCAAAATTGTTATCTTTATCTAGGTCTCCATTTCTTGCCATCTCTCTCTTTGGTTGCCAACCATTCTGTGTGGCGTTGTTTACTGTGCTATTTTCATATCTTGCTTTTCTCATTTCATATATTGCCCTACTTATAAATTCTACTTGAGAGGTTTTGGATTTCTTTTATTTTTCTTCATATCGTATCTCCAATTAGGTCAAGAAAATGGTTCAATACCATATGCTCCCACTCCCTAACATATTGTATCGTATTTAAAAAAAGGACTGAAAGTCAAACTCGTTCCTAGTAATGGCATGCGCACAGGCTTGGGTGACACCTTTGACACCATTAAACTTTAAAGACATTTGAAGTACACCTATATATGAGTAATGACTCGGAATCCAAAAAAAAAAACTAAATTTTAGCTCATTACCACCGAACAACTCAAGAAAGAGTTTAAGAGGAGATGCTCCCGACTCTTGGTACTAAAGTTAAATCAGGATACTTCGTATCAGCCCAGTAAAATAGTGAATAATTCAGCATTGAAAGCCCTCCTTGAAGAGTATAAGGACTTTTTTTAGTTACCCACAACACTACCTCCGAAAAGAGCAGTTGATCATCCCATAGATTTAGAGCCACATTTGAAGAGCCAATGAATAAACCACCCTATAGATTTTCCAAATGTGAAAGAGAAGAGGTCACTAAGCAAATTAAAGAACTATTGGACAGGGGATTCATCGAGCCTAGCTCATCCATGTATGCTTCACCTATTTTATTGGTCAAGAAAAAAGATAGCTCATTAAGGATGTGTATTAATTATCAGGATTTAAATAAGATTACTGTGAAGAATAGGTATCCCATACCTAGGGTAGATGATCTGCTTGATGAACTCAAGAGGGCTAGGTACCTTACAAAGATTAATTTAAGATCTAGCTATCATCAGATCTATATGTGTGAAGGGGATGAGGTCAAAACAGCATTCAAGACTGATCGGGGGCTTTATCATTTCTTAGTCATACCGTTTGGATTGACCAATGCACCTGCAACTTTTCAGAGCTTAATGAAAAAGATACTTCATCCATTTTTGTTCAAATTTTTGTTGTCATATCTACTAATTTGAGCCAGAGATAGAGAGACATAACATTTATCATTTCTTAGTGTACTATGATATCCAAGGGCACTTCCATTGTCTATTTAGGGATGGGTTGAGGCCATTGTCAAGAATCATGGATACACAAATCAAAGATGCCTTGGTCTTTTCCTCTTGGAGTTTGAAGGATTGAGAGAGACAATCCTTAGAGGTAGAGCACTAGCATGTCAAAGGCAACTCACAAATTTCTTTTTCATGAGGAGTACCCACACTAGCATGTCCAAAGACAACTCACAAATTTCTTCTTCATGAGGAGTATTCGCAAAACCTCATACCAGACTTAATTTACATCTAAGAGGAGTTTCGATTAGTCCCTTACAGACCCTCAGCTTATATTTACCTGAGGGACATTGATGATCAAGCAATTCAGGTTGGCCAATATAGGCATCCTAGAGTCCAACATGTACACAGTGGAATATAGCAAATCATTGCTTGAGTCAAATCTAGGCCACCTAGATTCTTCTCTCTACATGGGAGGAGATTGAGTCCACATGGCAACAATCAATAATAGATTTCTTGAGATTGCATGTACCTTCATGTCCCTCTTGGATCCATTTCATCACTTTTGACACTACTAGCTAGGCTTTTCTATCATCAGTATTTAGATTTAGATTTATTTTGTTGTATGTGGTACTTTCACAACTTGTATCATTTTATAGATAATTTCAATGTATGATCTCAAAAGTCATTTTGGCCTATTATAGATGTTTATATATCATTTTATTTCATCTCTCTCTCTCTCTCTCTCTCTCTCTCTCTCTCTCTCTCTCTCTCTCTCTCTCTCTCTCTCTCTCTCTCTCTCTCTCTCTCTCTCTCTCTCTCTCTCTCTCTCTCTCTCTCTCTCTCTCTCTCTCTCTCTCTCTCTCTCTCTCTCTCGTTGAAACATTTATTTGAGCATACATAAGAGTGATGCCTTCTTTGTATGCAATGTTATATGTATTATCCTTTAAAGTGAGAAGAGATGAGGATGATGAGTTGGAAGGATAAGAATCTGAGGTGACAAATCAAACTTAACCCAATGTAATGTATCCAATGTACACATGAGCCTATTTAAAGAGGCAACCATTATGCAATGGAGTATGTGGTTTTTCTTTGCTTCTCAAAGTTATGGCTATCTTTATCTATGAACCCCCTTGAATCTTTTTGTTTTTAGTTGGTATCAAAGCCATCATCCTTGTGGTTGTGAGGTGTGCATCCATCATCCAAGCAAATCATTAAATATTGAAGGCAAGAAAAGGAGTTTCCTTGAAGTGAATTAAGAGGCCTTCATCACTCAGGCATTAAGGATATTGGGTTCATTAAGTCCATCAATCTCTTTGAGCTTTCATTCGGTGGTTTCCAAGTGCTATTGTCAAGCAAGGGGGTAGCTTAAAGCAAGGGCCCAACTAAAGCTGAGGGGCTACTTGTGCTAAAGGGGCAGCTTCTTCAACAAGCTAGGGGGCAACTTGTGTCTGTCAAGACAGAGAAGAAAAGACCAAAACCATGGATTAATGAATAAGATTGGAGCTCAGCAATCAAGAAACCTCCTATAGCAAAGGTGAAGTGGAGCAAAATGACACTAGGTGCAGCAAATAAAAGGCCCAAACAAAATCTGTGTGGCCTACTCAACTATAGTAGCCATTTCATTGAAGATAAGGTTTTTTTTTAAATTAAGCCTTTTAACCTTAATGCTAGGGTTATAACTCTCTCCAACCCCTGTTCACACTATATTTTTCCAAACTGGTTCTCTTCTTAAGCCTTATTCACATTGGAGATATCAAAACTAAATATTTGTAAGCCTTATTCACATTGAATGTGCAACTTGTTTGTGAAAAGACTATTGTATGTGGGATTTCTATTGTCCAAAGCCTCACACCTAATACATTGTAAGGATTTCGCCACTACCATGGAAAATAACCTAGTAAGGCCTCTCCATAAAAATCATAACCTCAAATTCTAATATTTCCTTGGTATAGAGAAATTCAAGGGTGGGTGGGAAAAAATATCACACTTGGCCGACTGAAATGCAATTCATGCTCACGTACAAAAAAGTATGGATGGTAATTGGAGATAGTGCACCATCGCAAATGATTGAATAATGGGTAGAAAAAGATGAACAAGTACTTGCCTTAATCGATTTACATCTTACTTCAGGCCTTGTCTACGACATCAACATTAAAGGAACAACAAAATATGCAATGGAAGGGTTGAATAAATTTTTTGGCACTCAAACAAAAAAGTACGAGATGTATCCAAATATAGATTTCTATAGTTTGCATCATGAATAAAAGGACTCGCTTGTTGAGCATGTATCAAAATTGAGAAGTTTAATTAATCGACATGAAGGCATCTAGGCCAAAATTCTCAAAAAGGATGTAATACCAATGCTACTTATCAGTCTACCTAAAGAGTATGCATCCTTAAAACATTCTCTCCTTAGACATGAGACACTTAGCCTTGAAGGCTACATATCTTCAATCCTTTTGAAAGAAAAGGAGCTCAAAGTTCAAGGTGAATCATCAACAAGCAAGGACATTGTGTTCTTTATAAAGAAGTAACCTAAAGAATGCTACTGGTACAAAAGGAAAGGACACATAATCATTGAATGTAGATTGAAGCACCTACCCAAATGCAATCACTACAAGAAGTTTGGATACCATGAAGAAGCATGTAGGGTCATATGATAGTCAAATTTCATGGAAGAAAACAACTAAGACAAAAAGGTAGAATGGCACCATTTTTGAAGACTGAAGACAAGAAAACAAAGAGTTGAGATAAAGGGCTCGACCATCCACTAGCAATAGTCATAGAATGCACCTAGTAAGGGGGGACAATCAATCCTTGTAAATTCAATCATGTAACCACTCGATCATCTTGTAGTAGAGCCAAATGAGGCACCAAGGGGGGTGTTGAAACATTTATTTGAGCATACATAAGATTGGTGTCCTCTTTGTATACAAATGTAATAAGAACTAGCCATTAAAGTTTGGAGAGATGAGGATGATGAGTTGGAAGGATAAGGAGCTAAAGTGGCAAGTCAAACTTGACCTAATGCAATATTTCCAATGTACACATGAGCCTATTGAAAGAGGCAACATTTATGCAATGGAGTATGTGGTTCTTCTTTTCTTCTCAAACTTATGGGTATCTTTATCTATGAATCTCATTGAATCTTCTCTCTCTCTCTCTCTCTCTCTCTCTCTCTCTCTCTCTCTCTCTCTCTCTCTCTCTCTCTCTCTCTCTCTCTCTCTCTCTCTCTCTCTCTCTCTCTCTCTCTCTCTCTCTCTCTCTCTCTCTCTCTCTCTCTCTCTCTCTCTCTCTCTCTCTCTCTCTCTCTCTCTCTCTCTCTCTCTCTCTCTCTCTCTCTCTCTCTCTCTCTCTCTCTCTCTCTCTCTCTCTCTCTCTCTCTCTATGTGTGTATGTGTAATTACTTTGGACTCCATTTCCAATAATAAAATAACTGAGGGTTTATAGCTCTCTATTTTGCAAACCCTATAGTATAGAGATGACCTCTCTCTCTCTCTCTCTATCTAACAGTGTAACTAACAAGTTTCTATCATTCAAAACCATGGGTTCTCATAGAAAAACTTGGAATTTGAGGTATGTGTGTATGTGTAGTTACTTTGGACTCCATTTCCAATAATAAAATAATTGAGGGTTTATAGCTCTCTATTTTGCAAACCCTATAGTATAGAGATGACCTCTCTCTCTCTCTCTATCTATCAGTGTAACTAACAAGTTTCTATCATTCAAAACCATGGGTTCTCATAGAAAAACTTGGAATTTGAGGTGAGGTGAGACTCTCTCTCTCACACACACACACACACACTCTCTCTCTCTCCCCCCCCCCCATTATTTGTTTCAAACCATGGTTTAAGCACTAGCTCTAGAGTAATAGAGTTTAGAGCAAAAAAGAGCTTCAAAGCATGGTTTAGATCTATATGCACATGTGCACATACATGCATATGTATGCATGCACATGTGCTTACGTGCTTGCATGTGTGTAGATTCTAATCTTAAATTTGTGTGTAGTCAAGTCTTCACTATGCATATATGTAAAAAAAAAGGCATGATTTAAAATCATCTCTTGTTTGACACCTACCATATTAAGATAGGTGGCATTCATTTTACTAATGGTAAGACTCGTGATAAGCTAAGGTATAAAACCATGTTGGGAATGTAACGTATATGCCTCTAAGTTGAGGTAGAGGACATGCAATTACCTAAGAACTCAAGTAAACTCCTAAGTAATAGGTGGATCTTACACATAGCATGTGTAGGTGTTTGATATAAAATGATAACTTATGGGACTCTACTTAAAATAGACCTGCAAGCTAAACAAACTAATGAATATCTATGTATAACTTTACATTCCATTTTCAAATGTGCAAGGTTAAGTCACCTTAGTAGCCTTTTTAGGAAGAGTTGATAATTTGATGTGAGAGAGAGAGTGTGTGTGTGTGTGTAACGTGTCCCCTTGTCCACTTTGAAGGACACGTCTTAGCAGCCCATCGAGAAGAGAGTCTAGAAAGCACCACACCCGGCACTGCCAAGGAATGTCATGAGGTTTGCGATCTAGGTCTTCCTGAGTCTGCCACAAAGCAAAAGAATTCCAGCCATTCCCACTTAGGACCAACCTGAATCAGGGTTTTCCTAATAGTCAAGTTCCTAGGAGGTAGCTAGCGTCGAGCCCCAAATGAACCACTTTACGCAGAAACATTAGGGTCAAAGCGGATTTATACTGCACTTGGTTCAAGGAGAATGGGAAACGAGAGGGATGTGAAGCACGACCTCTCTGCCTGTAAGGCATAGTCCCATTCTGTTCCCCTAAAACAGCATAAATCGAGACTCTAGCTTTTATTGATTCTAAGTAACTATTACCTCGTTGTCCATTCCTTTGAGAAAATTTCCCGGCCAACTAGGACCACCCTTCCATAGGATGGACCCAGAGTCACGTCCACCGCACTTTCCTCGGGTTGCTTTAGTTATCTACTTACCTACCACATTTAGTTTGACAAGCAAAAACAGCTTTTTTAATTAACCAAATTAATCACTGGTTTCTTCACGTAACTTAAGCACTTGCACAAATAAATAATGTCAAGTAAGTTCCTTTTTCAACATTTGATCTCTATTTATCAGTCTTCGGAATACATCAAATAAACCTTCCCGAAGGCTATTCCAGCAATTCTCAGGAATCGCTATTCCAAGTTCCGCCTGTTGACTAGTATGCGGGCCTCGAGATCCCATCTCGAGTCACGTCGGCCTCTTGTGCAAGATCCGTGGGCAAGAGATTTACGGCCAGAGCCTCCCCTATCACCCAAGCGTCCTCCTGCTCTAACTAGCACCCACAGAGAGACCTCTCGCAGCGGTTCGGTCCACATACCCAGTGCGGCTAACAATCCCCTTGGATAGGGTCAGGCAGATAGTTGAAGGTAACTGAAACTGCCTCTCCCTCCAAGCTCTCAACTTGAAGCATTAGTTGTTTTTCCTGAATTAGTTCCTTGAGAAAAGAAGTACAAACAGTGCATCTTGTTAAGATATCAAGCTCTACTCGTGATATGCGAGGGTGACCGTTGTGCATTTATGTCACCGACTTGTTAGCTGTAGATGTGGTTGGTACACCGCCCATGAATAATAGCTAGATGATAGCTATCCTTATCTACTCTAGTTCGTGGCTCGGTTAATATGCCACCTTAGTTAGTTGAGTTTGGTTTGAGACCCATATATAGGGTTCTTCTATTTTCTTTGTACGAGAGTTCTTTTGGCTTACACAACTAAGAAGAGGAAAACTATTTTCAGTCTCCACCTGTATGTGTATTCCCCTATTGTGCAAGCAAGAAAGCTACAAGTGAGACTCCTTCTTTCTCTCCCACAATCTTGACATGGTATCAGAGCCTTGTTCGTGGTAAGGAGCTCAAGAAAGCAAACCAAGTTCGCGATGTTCTGGTAAGAGGACCAGTGTTGCTTTCATTTTTCTATTTTGGGAGCAAGTCTCTGCAGGTAGCACAGCCGGAAAGTCCAAGAGTGCATTGTCTCAGATTGAGACGCCCTTTGCGGTGTAGCAAGAGGGCAGTATATGCTGCGGGAAAGGGCTTTAGCCCTTGGTTGCTCTGTTTTTTTTTATTTGAGGCCATTTCAGGGCCTGTTTTGGAGGCGGAAGTTTTCTGCACGCACTCAGGAAAAGGCCCTGTTTTATGCTGTGCGACCACTGTTCTACAGGTCAGTGAATAGTTACTGTAGAAATTGCATCGTATGCCTGTGCGCAGAGACATTGGGAGTTACAAAATCATCCTTGTTGCCTGTTGATGCAAAATCGTCACTAGGAAGTGACTGTGTGCTCAAATACCACGTTCGTCAGTTTTGTAGATTTGCCCTTGTGAGGCTGAAGCTGTGTTCTTTGCAGTGACAGAATTTTTTGCAGTGTTCTGTAATGGCGTCTGATTCTCTTTCACACATTGTCACTGAAAAGCTTGACAAGAACAACTTCCAAGCATGGAAGTTCAAAATGACGAATTTCCTTATGGGAAAAGGATATTGGAAATTCGTGCAGGAAATGAAGAAGAACCAGTTCTTCCTTATGTTTCCAATCAACAGCAAATGCAGGCATTTAAATCATGGCATGAGAGAGCCAGAAAAGTTATGTACTGGCTGGCTATTAGCATTTCAGACTCTATGATTGTGCATATTCAGGATGCAAGTACGCCAAAGGAGGCATGGGATACTCTGTCAAAAATGTATAGCAAAATACTCAAGCCAGGAAAATGTAGCTCAAGCAAGAGTTGCACAATGTGCAAAGAGAAAGTATGAGCATCAATGACTACCACATGAAAGTGAAGAAGATTGCAGATGCACTTGCTTCCATTGGGTCGCCAGTGGAAGATGATGATTTAGTTTCTGTGACCTTGAATGGTCTAGGAAAGGATTATGCACAGTTTCGAACATCGATTTCCGTCCGTGAAAGATTTCCTGATTTTGAGGAGTTGATTGCTCTTCTAATTTCTGAGGAGCAGATAAATGATGGTGCATATTCTTCAGGAGGAACTTCAAAAGAAGCTGTCTTCTACTCAAATGCTGGAAGAGGTAGAGGCAGAGGTAGAGGAGGCTGATCTGGAGGCCGTGGTAGAAATCAGAATATGCAAAAAACTCAAGAAAACCAGTCCTATGGAGGAGGACGTGCTAACTCTAGAGGCAGGGGGAGCCAAAGAGGTCGTGGTGGATGGCAAAGAGGCCAAAATGCAAATAGCAATGTTGAATGGTACTACTATGGTAAAATGGGTCATATGGCTAAAGACTGCTATAAAAAGCAGAATGACATCATGAATGGAAAATTGCAACAAGGGAATTATGCATCTTCTTGTAGACAGGGTGATGATAGAAATGAGCATTGTTTATGGTGCAGCATATGACCAATTCTGTGACAAGTGCAGAAGAAAGCAACGATGTGTGGTATGTTGACTCATGTGCATCAAACCACATGACAGGTCATGCAAAATGGATGCAGGATGTAAGGAAAATGGAAAAACCAGGATTTGTGGAGACTGGTGATGATACTACACATCCTATTGTGTAGATTGGAAAAATTCCTTTGTCTATGCAAGATGGGAAAAAGAAATACCTGTCAGATGTATTTCATGTCCCGAATATCACCAAGAACCTGGTTTCTGTCGGTCAAATGGTTGAGCAAGGCTTACAGGTCATATTTAATTATCATGGATGCTTTGTTGAGGATATGAAAAATAAAGGTCGCTTGATAGCAAAAGGAAAGAAGAAGGGCAAAATGTTTACGTTGGATGCAGACATGCCTGAATTGAGTGTAGCAATGTTTGCACATGGGACCGGTGTAGTTGCAAATATTGATATCTAGCATAAACGCATTGGTCATGTTAATGTACAAAGACTTAAATCAATGCAAGCCCAAAACATTGTTGCAGGGTTGCCTAAATTCAAGGCTGCAGAAATGCATAAGGTATGTGAAGCCTGTCAGTTTGGAAAACAGGCAAGGAAACCATTTCCTATACATGTTCAAGAGAGTAAGAATCCATTGGAACTAATCCACTCTAATGTGTGGACTATTAAAACTGTATCTCTTGGAGGCTGTCATTATTTTGTCACTTTTATTGATGACTATAGCAGAAAAGTTTGGGTGTATTTTATGAAAAAGAAAAGTGAAGTTTTTGGGCATTTCAAAACTCTTAAAGCTATGGTTGAAAAAGAAACAGGCATGCAAATAAAATGCCTAAGGTCAGATGGAGGGGGAGAGTACCTCTCAAATGAGAAATAGGCATATTGGAGAGGTATCTCGTGCCATGCTCAATGAAAAAGACTTGCCAGATTTTTACTAGGCTGAAGCAGTTGCTACAACAGTCTACATAATGAATAGGACTCCCACTACAGCAATACATGGGATGACTCCAGAGGAGAGGTATACTGATAGGAAACCAGATATTTCTCATTTGAAGATTTTTTGTTGCATTGCCTATGTTCATGTGCCAGATGAGCTGAGATCCAAGTTGGATCCAAAAGCTGAGAAGTGCATCTTTATTGGTTACTCTCTGCAGAGCAAAAAGGGTATAGATGCTATAACCCTTCCATTCGTAAGTTTACAGTGAGCAGAGATGTTGTTTTTTATGAGATGAGTAGCTGGTATAAACCATAAATGTGATTGATGATGTAGATGCACAAAATGGTAATGTTGCACAGAATTCACAGCAGCAGTCACAAAATATTAGTGGACCTAGAGTGTCCTCTAGCAGTGGTTCACATTCTTCGCCATGGACAGGAAAATTGAGATCAGGAGAATCCCCTCAAAACAATGCAGATAGTTGTATGCAGGTTTCACGAAAAGGAAAAGAGAAGGTAGATCAGCCCATGTTTGATGTGAATGCAGGTCACTCTTATGTGGATGGTGAATCCAGTGGCTCAGAACAGAGCATTGATGATGAGTTGGGTATTCCTTCTATTGTTACACCTGGAGCAAGGAAGACCAGGGATGTTTTTAGAGCACCTGGGAGTGAACCTACTTTGCACAGGTCTACCAGAGCTAGGTAACCTGTGGATAGACTGAAATATGATGGATTTACAGCCATTCACTATGCCTCTATGGTCAAAGTGATACAAGAACCAGAACCCACTTCTTTTGAGCAAGCCATGGAAAAAGAAAAATGGGAGAAAGCCATGGATGAAGAAATGGATGCTTTGGAAGCAAATGCTACATGGGAATTGGTACCTTTGCCTAAAGATAAGAATGCAATTGGTTGTAAGTGGGTTTATAAGGTGAAGCACAATGCAGATGGTTCTGTGAACAGATACAAGGCAAAATTAGTAGTCAAGGGGTATACACAAACATATGGCATTGATTATGAAGAAACATTCAGTCCAGTTGCAAGGATGGCAACCTAAGAGCAGTCATTGCTATGGCTGCATCAAAGGAATGGTCTTTACATCAGATGGATGTAAAGAATGCCTGAGTTTGTTTGCAGGTTGAAGAAAGCCTTGTATGGCTTGAAGCAAGCACCTAGAGCATGGTCTGACAAGATAGGACAGTATCTTGTCACTATTGGCTTTCAGATTTCCAAGGCAGATTTCTCACTTTATGTGAGAAAAACAAAGAAAGGTATTATGCTGCTTGTCATTTATGTTGATGATTTGATTATCACAGGTGATAGTGATGAAGATATCCTTCATGTGAAAATGCTATTGAAGCAGAAGTTTGAGATCAAGGATTTGGGAGAGCTACGTTATTTCTTGGGCATTGAGGTGATTAGATCACCAAGTGGGATATGGCTCTTGCAGAGGTAGTATGGATTGGACATGCTGTCCAAATATGGGATGACAAGCTGTAAGCCTATTTCAGTTCCTTTGGAGCAGAATGTGAAGTTGAGCGCAGATACAGGTGAGCTTCTCGAAGACCCTACTATGTACAGACGCATAGTAGGAAGTTTGATTTATATGACTATTACCAGGCCAGATTTGAGCTATGTTATTGGATTGGTAAGTCAGTTTATGCAGGCTCCAAGGAAGCCACATTTGGATGCGGCTAGACGCATACTCAGGTATATGAAGTCCACATTGTAGTATGGACTATTTTATGAGACTGGGGTTTAGATACAGTTGCATGGATACACTGATGCTAATTGGGCTGGTAGTATTTTTGATAGACGATCTACCAGTGGATATGTGTTCTCTTTTGGGAGTGCTGCAGTCACTTGAAGCAGCAAGAAACAACCTACAGTTGCCTTGTCGAGCACAGAGGCTAAGTACAGGGGTGCAGCAATGGCTGCATGTGAGATAGCTTGGTTGCACAAGCTCCTTTATGATATGCATCAGTCTACAGATGGGCCAGTTGTCATTTATTGTGATAACATGAGTAGTATACACTTGGCAAATAACCCAGTCTATCATGCTAGAACAAAGCACATTGAGGTGCATTATCACTATGTGCGAGAGAGAGTTTTACTAGGTCTTATTGATCTAGTTTATGTCAGCACAGAGGATCAGATAGCTAACATATTTACGAAGGCATTGGGCACAGAGAAGCTACGCAAGTTCAGAGACCTGCTTGGTGTGCAGGAATTGGGATTGAGCTCGAGGGGGAGTGTTGAGATATCGAGCTTCACTCGTGATATGCGAGGGTGACCGTTGTGCATTTATGTCACCAACTTGTTAGTTGTAGATGCGGTTGGTACACCGCCCATGAATAATGGCTAGATGACAGCTATCCTTATCTACTCTAGTTCGTGGCTCAGTTAGTATGCCACCTTAGTTAGTTGAGTTTGGTTTGAGACCCATATGTAGGGTTCTTCTATTTTCTTTGTACGAGAGTTCTTTTGGCTTACACAACTAAGAAGAGGAAAACTGTTTTTAGCCTCCACCTGTATGTGTATTCCCCCATTGTGCACGCAAGAAAGCTACAAGTGAGACTCCTTCCTTCTCTCCCACAATCTTGACACATCTAAATGTACAATCACAAGCATTCTAGTGGTCGTTTGTACGACCAACTACTAAGGTGTGATTCCTTCTTCTCGAATGCTTTCCAGCATATTCGATCCTGGATCAATCACGACTTCGCAAGATCCCAAGGGTTTCGTAAGCTGAGTTACTTGTTTACCCTCTTTCCTTGGGTTAGGGTTTATACCCTATTGACCCAAATTGTCAATACCTTAGGTTTCCTTATATTAAGGTCAATAAATCCTGGGCAACCTCGTCGCCCTAACTTGGTTGGTCCATTGCTTCCTTGGCAATTCATTACTACCTTGGCTTGACAAATCAGTCTTCAAGGAAGAGTGTTGAAGCATGACGAATACTCAATTTCTAGAAAATTAGACGTGTAATTAGGACTTGCTAGACTTGATCTAAGGAGTAGCAATACTATTTTGTGATTTAGACACAAGATCATATGACGTTGCAGCTTGTTGCATGAGATAGGTGTCAGCACCTAACTTGTGGGATTATTTTCTCATCACACGGTATTCCTTGGTCAAGAACCTTTGATCAAGATGTGGGGTTTGGGAGTCCTATTGACCCAATCCAAATCCCTAACTCTATGAGGTTGATAGTCGTTTTGGCTCTAGGGTTCCTAAATTCCTTGCAGAGACCTAGCATTTGGCCAACTGATCCTTAGGGTGAGAACCCTAGATCATTCTTGCACGACGTTTAAATAATCCTAACGTTTCATGGATATGGGTAGGACCTTTGAGGTCGAAAATATTAGATCGGCATCCTAAGTGTGATACTAGGCAGAATGTTACCATAACTTAACCAAACCCAGCACATTGAGGTGATCGACATAAGCTAACTAATCATACCTTTATGATTCTCATGTATGCTACACAATTATACGCGAATTACTTAGTTGATCTAGCCAACCCACGTGTAAAGATGATCTTCCCTTTTAAAGATTCAAATACTTTCTTCTAAATTTGCAAGTACTTTTCCCGTAAAAGATGTAAGTAACTGCAAGATAGGTGAGATGCATCATTCCATGCAATTTTGAGACCATAGACCTTTTTGCCTTTATGCAACTTAAAGGATCTATAGAGATCTTTCTTTTCCTTGCCATATGCTATAACGATTGACATTCAGAGCTAACTCTTATAAACCCTACGGTGGTGCAACGAAATCAAAGCTTTTTAATGAAGATGCATTCAAACTTTGATAAAAGAACTCCATGCATGAGCGAATGCCATGAGTCCATCATTGATTTAATCCTTCCTTTAGCACTTAACCCGACCTAAAATGTAACTATCATCGCATGCAATTTGCAAAGTTCATAATTCCTTTCCATGCATTGTGACTATTTGGACATCATTTAATGACCGTCTACGATTATCTTCTACATGATTCACAACCATGAATTTATTTCATAAGCACATTATGTGTCATAAACCCTGTCCTTTGCGTAAAGCAGCAAGGGCACCTTTGCACAATTATGTCTTTTAACTTATGCATCATGCGATCGAAAATGCAACTACCCTTGACCACGGAAGTGCAAGTAAATGCAAATACTCGAAATGTCACTAAACTTTGTAGATCGAAAGAGTATATAAATTTCCCAATGCATTTAAACTTCCCTACGAGAATTAGAACATTCTTAATGCATCCTTTCCATGTGGGGTTAACTTTCAGAACCTGGGCATTCAACACCGGGGCGTTGTCCACTCTCGTACTTTGGGTGGAAGCTCCCACGTGTACTCCTCTCGTCTTTTGCTTAGGAGCCATTGATGCAGTAGATTTCAACTCCACGAATCTTCCTTGGCTCCCTCATGCACTTTGAGGTTACTACTATCCGAGATTCTCCTCTTCCGCACAGTAATTGGGCCTCGCAAACGTGATTTTGAAAAAACCCGAGAGGTACGTGTTAACTATGTCTATGGAAGCTTCTATTGCTTCAATAGAAGCTTCCAAGCTTCTGTAACACATGGAGATGACGTGGGATGGGGAAGATGATTGTGAATATGACGATGAGGGAGGTGATGACAATGATGATGATGATGATGATGATGATGATGATGATGATGATGACGGGGGCGCAAGAGCAGGCAGTGGCTCCTTCACGGGGGGCAACAACTTCATGACGGGCAGCAGCACAATCCTCCTCGTCCTCCCAAGCTTGGGAGGGGGGGTTCTTATAGGCTAAAGGTGGTGGTGGGGGGGGGGGGGGGGGGGGGGGGGGGGGGGGGGGGGATGTAGCCACACAAGTGGCGAGTTGCATGCCTCCCTCCCCCATGCCCCTCCATACACCTACTCAAGCTCCACACATACTCCCTCTCCCCGCCATTAAACGGCTAAAGGGGAGGGAGTTAATACATTAAAAAATTTGCAAAAAATATCCATTTTCTTTCCCGTGAAGGGGTGTTCCTACGTGGGTTACGGTTTTTTTTTTATAGCCACGGTCTCCTATACGCAACATGGAGCTGGTGTTTGTTGATGCGCAAGGGTGGAGCACTTAGCCCAAGGTTTTTCTGTCGCGGGAGATTACTCAAAATTGCTTATGTGCGGGATCAAGAGTCATTAATATTTCGTTGCAGAAATATTACACAGAGAGAGAGAGAGAGAGAGAGAGAGAGAGAGAGAGAGAGAGAGAGAGAGAGAGAGAGAGAGAGAGAGAGAGAGAGAGAGAGAGAGAGAGTGTGTGTGTGTGTGTGTGTGTGTGTGTGTGTGTGTGTGTGTGTGTGGTGCACATACACATGCACATTCATATGATTTGAAGAGACATTTCCAACACCAATTTGTTCAAAAGCCAAGTAAGAGCAAGCATGTTTGGCAAATTGGTTTGAGTTTGCTTTAATTATGTTTTTTGAGAGTGTGATGTTGAAGATAATTAAGGTTTCCTTTCAATATAAGAGATATTTGAGCTAAAATTATGGTGGTCTTAATAGGATGTAGTGAGAGAATTTATTCATTTTGCAGGGAGGTGTACAAATGGATGGTCTATGTATTTTTCACAACATTATAATTTTTCTTTGCATTTTCTACTTACCTCATTCTTGAGTAATATTCCTCCAATATTAATGCATTTTTTGAATTTCATTCCTAAAGTAGAATAACAGTTATGAATATCAATGTTGCCTCAATTAATTTTGTAATCCATTCTTACAAAAAATGTGGTGCAACATCTCTAATGCATTTGATCTCACTAATGCACTTGTGATAAGCATTAAGACCCATGCATGAAAAAAATGGTTTTAGAGATTACTATTGAAAAGGATACATTTTATTGTGTTGAGTTAATTGGGTTATTAGTCAAGCATGCTTTCCCATTATAACTCTTTATGTTTTAAAATTCAATTTTAGATTATCACAACACAGTTATGTCATCATGTTTACATTTCCTTGTTAAAGTTATGTCATGAACCCTTGCAAGATGTGTTCCTCTACCATCAAGAAAGAAACTTTTTCTACAAATGAATTTGAGCTTTTAAGAGTCTTGCTATTTTCTTGTAGCAGTCATTGGTGTTTTGCACACCATTATGCAATGAGCACGATATTTTGTTATGTATGAAGTGCATTGCCCCCATCTACTTTTGTGAGAAAAGAGAAGAAATTGTGTGACAGTGACTTGCATCCCTTTTCTCATAAAAATGTAAAGCAAGTGAGGTGTAGCCTTGCAAGCTGTGCAATGATGCCAATTGTGCTAGCACGGTTATCAAACTTAGTTGCCAACACCAGCTAACCTAGCTAGTTCTTTTATTGTTCATTCATTGCTATCTTGTGAATAATCCAAGAGCTAACTATTGCAACTCTGCCTCTATTACCATGTTGCCATCCACTCTCTCTTTGTTGTTTATCTTTTATTCATATATCCACATGCAGATGTGCAACATATTCACAATTCAATCAATTTCTTATGCATTCCATTATGAACTTGGAGAATAAGATTCAACTCACGTTCAAGTTTGAAGTCATAAATTTTCATGCCACTACAAACATAGTTGGATGAGAGAATACCATTAATTATATAGTCAAAACAAAGCATCAAAAGTAGAAAATAATGATCCAAATGTGGTGGAATTTCACTAATTCAAGAAATGAATTGTATAGTCTTCAATGATTGAGGTTCTTAGAATGGACAATGATGAAAGTTTAGATTATTTGCTCATGATACTATTCTTGTATTTTCGTGTAAGTTATAGTTTAGCTTCCAATCCTGAATTTTTGTATGTACTTAAACTTTTCACTCATTAGAAACATTTCCACATGGCTATTATCTCTAGTATATCTAAGTAACACTTAAGCATAACTTATATTGTTTCACTTATTAGAAACATTTCCACATGGCTATTATCTCTAGTATATCTAAGTAACACTTAAGCGTACCTTATATTGTTCAAGTAAATAATATCTATGTTTATCATAAAGATCTTATTTTATTGACATATTGATGACTTACAAAAAAAGAGGAAAGGTTTTGTTTTTCATAAATCCTATATGGGATGTTTGCCTTATCTCTTTGTCTTAAAGAATCATATGATTGAATATTGTAGCACCTCTTTATGAAATATAAAGCATGTGATTATGGTTAATGTCACATCTCTAGAAAGCATGTGTTTATGATTGAATGTCAAGTATCATTATTCTTTGAGTAAGAAGAAAGCAACTTTCAAGAATTATCTAACATGAAATCTTATTTGGTAGAATGACACTTATCTAAAGGGTTGTTAAAGCTTTATGAAATTGCCTTTAAATCTTTTTAGAAGTATATAGATGTGATTATTGTACACCTAGATAACTTGTACCTCTCCTTAGGTAGTGTCTATTACAACCTACTACACATGTAATCATGGTAATTGAAAAATGCTTCTCCCATTATTAGACTAAGGTTAACCATGTTGATATAGTAATGAGAGTGGCACAAGGAATAACATGCTACCTAGCAACAAATTATTTAGCAAATGGAACTCTTCAAGTATGTGAAAATCAAAGAGTGACAATGACATTCTACTTTTGAAGTTATGTGTTAGAGATCTGTCTTGGAGACCTCTAGCATTTGGAGTTACCATAAAAAATTAATTTGAGAGATACATAAAAGCAATAGCTCATTAACATTCCCAAGGTTAAGAATCCTTAGAAGCAAAATGGCTCATCTATGTTGGCATCCTTAAGAATTCATGTCAAAGGCAAAATACATTGGAAGCCATCACAAATGCTAATAGCAATTATTATAGTCCTAGGTGGAGAAATTGAGTGATTAATTGATAGAGAATGAAAGATAATGAATGAATTAATCAATCCACAATGATACTCAATCACAAAATGAGAGGCAATGTAGTAATGACTAAAAGAGACTACAATGTTGAAGGCGACCACAATGAAAAATGTCACATTTGTGTGCTAGTGATGCACATAGTGTCTTTTTATAGTAAACCCTAACCCCTAAATGGCTTGACCATCATATGAAACTCTAACCCTAGTGTTACTTAGGGTCTAGAACACTAGTGTTACTTAGGGTCTAGAACACTAGGGGCAACAACTACATGTAAAAACGCTTTAAATGTTGGGACCATGGATCAAAAGGCATCAACACATAGCCAATGAGATGGCCTACAAGCTCCTCTCCATGGAATGGGTGGATTGGTTTAAGAACTATAACAAAATCCCAAAAATAGGGTTGATATTTAAGGTTATGGTTGCACAAGTCCATCTAAGAAGATATAGTAACCTATGGAAGTACGAAGTATGACAAATCATGGAACAAATGGTATCAAGTTCAAGGCTTGTGGAGAAGCCTAGAACTTTAGTCGAGAAAGAGCCTTCATAAAAATATCTTCCAAGTGGTCTACATTGGATGTGTAAGACAACTCTACATCTCCAGCAATAGCTGGCATCCACTCATGAATGTAATGGTAGTGAATTTCTATATACTTTGTGCAAGCATGAAAAACTAGGTTCTTGACAATGGCCAAAGCACTCTAGCTATTAATGTAGGTGAGTGACAAAGGCATCTAGTGCACTAAGATCTAACATTCATAGCCAAATACAAAGATCTAACATTCATAGCCAAATACACTCCACTATAGCTATGAGCACTACTTTATACTCAACCTCACAATTGGAAGTAGCAATTGTAGTTTGTTTCTTGTTGAAACAAGAAACAAGACATCTACCCAAGAAGAAGAAATTGCCACTATGAGAGATGTGAGAATATAAACATCTAGTCCAATCATTGTCTAAATATCTATGCAAAGAGAGTGAATCACCTTCTAGAAAAGGGCAAGATCTTGGGTGCCTTTAATTGAAAGACATGCTTCACTTCATGCCAATGAAGTATTGAAGGGTTGTGTGTGAAATTGCTCAATTAGAGATAGCAAACTAAAGATTAGGCCTCATGTGACATAAATAGATCAAGCATCCAATGGCCTCCTATTGATATAAAGTAGTATCAAAGAATCTACTACCATGATCAAAATTGAAACTACAACTAAGCTATCAAGGAGAGGATTGGAGAGAGATAAAGAGGAGAGAGAATACTGCAGAAGAGAGAAAAGGAGTGCAAAAGAGAGAAAAAAGAGTGACGAGGAGAGAGAAATACTGAAAGAGGTGAGAAGCCATAGAAACTGTGAGCAAGATGATGAGGAAAGAGACACTAATGTATCAATGTTTTAAAAGATGTGAAATTTTACATGTCTCTCCTTTTTATACCTATGTTAGTGTAACATGGTATTACTATTATTTCTACACTAAACATCTCTTCTTCCCAACTTCTTACAATCCATCCCGTCCCAAAGGTTTTGCCCTCAAAAACAAACTTACAAAAGTTGGATAGAATGGATGAAACAAATTGCTACTCTATTTTCAACTATATAAGTAGCAAAATTAATGAACTATTAAATATATATGAACTGAAATGAAGGAAATGAGAGTAAGCCTCAGTTATATACATGTTCAGGAGTCTTCAAGATATGGACTCAAAATAATGAAGAAGATAACTTGCTATAAGAACAGACCCTGTTGAACCAAATCTTCCATAACTTCTAGTAGAAGTGTCCAAATGAAGTACACCACATTTCAAAACATAGCTCTTGAATAGTACTTCGACCTTGTATAGGTGGCATAATTCTAAAAATTAGATAGAATAAAAATTATTCTAAAATAGTCTGCTATCAAGACCCTATCTGCACCATAACTGGGTCCATAGTCAATATGCTTCAACTACCAATGTGTCTTGTAGGTAAGGAAACTCATGTAGTATAGAATCACGCCTCCAAGAAGATTCCTCATGTGGTGAGGCTATGTCTGGTTATAAGGTGCCCTTGCCCACATTCATTTTTAATGAGAAAATCAATCCTCATGGGAAAGAAGAATTAGAAAGAATGCATACCCTTCTTCAACAGTGTAAGATGAATCTTAGGAAGGCCCAAGACCAGATGAAGATGTATGCAGATGAGAAGAGGCAACCCTTAGAGTTCCAAGAAGGAGAACTAGTTTTGCTGAAGGTTCCCAAGTCTCATTATTCTACCTTGAAGGATGGATCTACTAACAAGCTTGCTTAGATTTTATGGACCCTACAGGATCCTAAAGTGCATTGGAGACTTGGCATATAAATTGGAACTACCCTCTTTCACTAAGATTCATAATGTATTCCATGTTAGTCAGCTCAAGCCTTTCTATGGTGCTCCTATTGATACAGTTGATGAGCTATCACTTATTGACGAAGAAGGTCTTATTCAGTACATCCCTGAGGCTATCATAGGTCAGCATGAGAAGAAGCTTCAATCTCGCTCTATCATTGAATATTTGCAACCAAGTGCAACCAAGAATCCCATGAATTCTGCACATCATAACAGAAATGACAAAGATAAGTCTTCAACCACTTGTTTACCCTTTCTGTCTATCCACCATCAGTTTGTGGATTATTGGCTATAGAAGGAGCCAATTTATGCCCATGGATATGAATACCTCCTACCAAAATTTACTCATGAACTTTGAATCTCTATCATGAACAATCGCATGTGGTAATCCATGTAATCTAAAAATCTACCCCATAAACTAACTAGCCACTTATGAAGTAGCAAACTGGGTCTTGGTTGGAATGAAATGGGCTACCTCAGTGAGTCTATCCACCACCACATATATATTATTCCATCCCTTTTTTGTAGCAAGAAATCCAATAATGAAGTCCATGGTAATGTGCATCCATTTTCCCATAGGAATATGTAATGGTTGCAACAAACCACATAGCTTATGGGTATTGTCTTTATTTTGTTGAGACAAGACATGCACTTCATGACAAAATCTTTGACATCTTTTCATAGTCCTTTCCAATAAAAGCTTTTACTGATCTTATCATAGGTTTTAAAAACCCCAAGGTGTCCAGCTAAAGACAAAGAATGCAACTACTCCATAATTTTCCGTGTAAAAGAAAAAGTAGATGGAATAACAATCTTGCCATTTAACCAAATTAGGCCATTTTTAAGCTGATAATAGGAGTTATCCTCCATGAAACCTTGCTATAATTTTTGAAAAACATAGTTGAACTCTTCATCCAAAAGATAGGCTTCCTGCAATTCTTCAATCCATTCATTATGTAACTCAACCATAACTGAAACTTTACATGCCTACATGCGAGAAAGAGAATTAGCCACACTAATTGTCTTTGCCCCTCGTATGAGTGATGTCAAAATCATAATTTTACAATGTAGCTATCCACCTATTATTTTTAGGAGTAAGATTAGACTGAGTGAGGAAATACTTTAGGACCCTATAACCACTTTGAACACTAAATCGACTGCCATACAAATAATGATGCCATTTCTTTATCACATGTAAGATAGCTAGCATCTCTTGGTCATAGACATTCATAGCCATTTCCTTATCTGTAAGCTTGCGACTTTCAAAGGCAATCACTCCATGCTCTTGTAACAAAACAGCCCCTATGCCTTGGCCATTGGAATCACACTCTATGGTAAACTCCTTAAAAAAATCCAGAGATACTAGAATAGGAGCAAAAGTAAGGAGTTTCTTTAATAATTGGTTGAAGCAACTATCTGCAAGTGCATCCCAAAAGAAAGCTTCCTTCTTTAACCTATCAGTAAAGGAGCTGCAATAGCCGCATAATGCCTAATGAATCAATGATAAAATTAGGATAGACCAAGAAACCCTCTAAGTGAAGTAGTGGTAGTAGGTGTTGGCCAATCTTTAACACACTGCACCTTCTTGGGGTCAACCTAGATCCCTTTTTCACTAACAATATGTCCCAAGTACTTAACACGCTACACCTTCTTGGGGTCAACCTAGATCCCTTTTTCACTAACAATATGTCCCAAGTACTCCACTTCAGTCTACATGAAAGAGCATTTCTTCTCCTTAGCAAAGAGTCTATGATGCCTCAATATATCAAAAACTTTCCTCATGTGTGATAAATGGTCCTGAATGGTCTTACTATAAATCAAAATGTCATCAAAGAAGATCAAGACAAACTGAAAGAGGAAAGACTGCAAGATCTTTTTCATTAGACTCTGGAAGGTAGCCGGAGCATTAGTAAGCCCAAATGGCATCATTAGAAAATGGTAGAGCCCTCAATCAATCCTAAAGGCAGTCTTAATTTCATCACCCTCTCGCATACGAATCTGATAATACCCTGACCTCAAGTCAATCTTTGTAAATAATCTAGCCCCCTTGAGCTCATCAAGTAAATCATCAATTCTGGGTATTGTGTACACGTTCTTCACTATGATCTTATTTAGATCTCTGTAATCAATACACATCCTGAAAGATCCATATTTCTCCTTCAACACTAACAAAACTGGAGATGTATAAGGTAAAGAACTATGTTCAATGAATCCCATTTTAAGAAGCTCCTTGATTTGCTTGGCTACTTCTTCATGCTCACACTTGGATAGGGTGGCTTGTTAATTGGCTTTGAGGTTGGGCTCCAAATCAATTGGGTGATCTACTACTCTCTTAAGAGGCAATGAAGTAGGTACTTCAAACAAATCCATATACTCCTCAAGAAGAGCTTTCAAAGTTGGATGATTTGTTGAATTTGTCAACCTCTTTATTCAAGTGCAAAATAAAAATTTGTGAGCGCCTCTTGTACTCTTTGAGCTGTTGAATGGTGATAAGCTGAAAATCTGATTTATTAGAGGGAAGACTTCAGCTATAAGTGTCTTGAAACGCATCTCGATTCTCCACAATTATGTTCTCTTTATTGATGTATCTCCACCAAGTATGCACAAATCCTTCTAAATGCAAAGATGCAAAATTAATCTTCATATCATTAGTTCTAGGGAATATATCAAAGTAGGATTCCAATTTTGAAATCCATTCCTCTAGATAGGATGGTGAAGAAAACTACCGATTGTACTTTGCCAAAATGATCTTATCCTTCAACTCCCTCTCATGAAAGGGTTGCTATCCCAAAATAGACTACTCATGGTTAGTAAATATTGAACCTCCAAAGTAAGATAGTACTCTTCCAACAGGTGGCTGAGAACTAGTGTGAAACCTTCCCATTGTTGATAGTGGATCTCTAGGAGGTTGGGAATTCAGCCTATAAGCTTGGGAATTAGCACCATTCAAACTACCCAAATAGTCATCATGCCTTTGTGAAATCTCACCTACTTCATATTGACTATTGGGAATACCCCTTCGTATAATGATACCATGACCTTGACCATATTGGTTAGGTGGTTGAAGTGGGACTGAAGGGTCATTGTTTGAATGAGCTTTCTCCTTAGCTTCCTTGGTTTCCATTTGCATTTGCTTCCATTGGAAGAATTGAACCATTATTTGAGCATTGGATTCTATTAAATTTTTCAATTGAAGGCTTCGTTTGGGTAATGAAATCCACTAATTTCTCAATGAAAGAGTTTGTTTGATTAGTAGACAATACCATTTGTTCCATTCTAGATAATAGCTCCATATGCCTTTAAGCATGTCTATTCTCATGTTTGCACATGGTATTATTGAGTGCACTAATTTCTCCTTGAATTTGAGGCTCCTTAGGCCCTCTTGAGGTGTATTTTCTAGCATGGAATCTTTGATTTGCTAAGCATCCTCATCATGGGCCTTACTCTTTCCCTTATGACATGCCATAGTAGTGCAATCTTGTAGTATCCCCTATCGGAAAATTGGCTATAACTTGACCTAGGAAACTCCGATTCCCAAAGTTTTTGATTCAAATTGAAGCCAACAATTTCTCTTCAAGATGAGATATAGTACATCATAACATTTTTAGGACAAAATTCTGAAATTCAATCTCTAAGGCTAAATTGTCTAGGCCTACACCCTATTTTAACCTGTAAGTACCATGTTTCCACTTGTGAAAGTAAAATGGTAGTGCCTAATGGCTACCAAAACCTGTAAGAAGCTGTATAGAACCTATGGGCACCTAGTGGTAATTGTAACCCTCTATATACCCTATAGTGTCCTGTAAATTCCTTGTTTCACCATGCTTTGACCTTTAAGGTACTTGAGTCTTTGAAATTGCTTCAATCTTCAATTCTCCACTCATTGTACTTATGTGAGAGATAAAACTGCAAGACAAGCTCCCTATACAGGCTCTAAAGAGGTGGGCAAATTTTCCCTCAAGTCAATTGGTTGCACACCTTCAAGATCTTTTGTAGTGGGAGAGGGTCACCTCTCTATTGTCCCACTATCTCCCCTGGCATCCACCTTTTTCCTTAGTGGGAATATCAACATGGCAATGGCATACTACTCTAATCAATCAACATGATATCCATCCTAAAAATTTTCATTCAGCTCTTTACATGAAATGCAAGAGAATTGAAATTTGGCAAAATGGAAAGAGGGTCTTACATGCAATGACTCACTGCTAACTTACCCTTTTACAATGGATTATGATATATTTTGCCGTGAATGAAAAATCATTAGCAAATCAATGGATTAGAGTAGGCAATCTTATCAATCAATGGGGTTTAATCAATTGGATTGAATGCAATGCTGGAATTTCAGTTAGAAGCTTCTAATTCACTTATTAGATCCAATATGTATCAAGTAAACAATGCATTCAGCGAATGGGCTGACTTAAGCAAGCTAGTCTTAGATTTTATGGAAATTTTACAATTCTTTAATCTCTCAATCAATTGGATGAATGAGAGAGATTAAGAATTGAAGAGGAATACATTTTTTACGTTTGATGAAACGTTAAATGATCCCCAAATGGTTGATGAAGCCTCTGATTGCCCAGTGTTGCTGAAATAATCTTCACTCCTTGTGCATTTAATGCTTGGAAGAAATCTTGAAGCTTCAAAAGCTTAATATTGAAGCATTAAATTGGTTTTCCCCAAATTTTGACTCCGTAGAAGCTCTTGAGCTTCAATCCTTGGCCATTCTTGCCCAACCCTTGCAATTTCTTCAAGTATCTTTATTGAAATGAATCCCAAGGCTAAAATGATGAAGAATATTCAAGAAATTGAGGCTTGAGTTAAAGCTTTCATTGTTTTCCATGGACTGCACTATTAGGGTTTCATGAGAGAAAAAGGATGAGAAATAGAGCTTCATTTGGGAGTCCAAACATCAAAAACTTGAAGTATACCGTGCCAATGATCATTTAGAAGCATCAATGATGTCCAAGAGCTAGAGAAATGATGAAGAACTGGGCTGAAAAATCAGTGTAATTTTTGGGCTGCCTTCCTGCACACGTGGTTGTCCACACAATCGGCAAAATTGTACGATACCTATAGGATTTGAAGTTTGGAAGGGCATTATGTATGCCATTGTTGAAGAGAAGCAAATATCAATGAAGGAGAAGAATATCTCTGCTGAAAACTCCATGGAAGCTTGACAATAGCTTGAAGAAAGGGGAAAGAGAAGCCTCTCTTTGAAGAGTAACCATAATTTATTCCTCTTCCAAGTCCGGTTAACTACAATTTGACCATATTACCTTCAAAATTACATGAAATTTTAATGAGGGCTTGATATTTTGCCCTTCCACCACCATATCTGTCCCAAAGATCTCCAGATTTAGTCTTCTTCCAATTGTAGATGCCTTGCAATGAGAGCTGGATTTTAGGACCAATTTGGACCTGTTCTTGAGGTGCGGGACCTCGTTTTTGGAGCAAGTGCCTAAGAGGTGTTAAATACTAAATTTTCATGAAAAATCAACTGGTGGTGGCAGAAGGCTAAGCTGGAATTTTCCTAGATGCAATGTGACATCAAGAGTCCAACGCAAGTCTCGGTTCATCGATCGGAGGTCATTTGACCCCCCATTTAATCCTTGCAAGGTTTGGCATTATAAAGCAGCTACTGGATCCAGGAGCCATAAAGTGCGCGACGAGGCCTAACGATGTCATGAAGCCAATCAGAAAATCAAATCGGACTTCGTTTGCACCCCCAAACATGCCGAAAACCCTTTCGTACAGTGTGAAAGTGGTTTTTTAAAGTGGACATTTTATAAATGAATTGAAATGAAACTCTAAATGAAGAAAACATGCAAAAAACATGTTGAGATGTAGGGAGGAGACATTTTTTTATTAGCGGCCCATTTTTTGGGGATTTCCATGTCTCTTGGATGCTCAATCATGTAGAGAGAGAGAGGGAGATCCCTAATCTATGCAAAGGAGGGCAAGATTTTAATGGTAACCATGTGTAATATGATTAAGAGAATGAAATTCTGATTTTTAGTCTTTCTCTCTCCTCTCTCCTCATGTTGCCCATTCTAATCTATACAGAGATGCTAGACTTCAAACAGGGCAGTTGCAGGTATTGTTTTTTGCCAAGATTTCACTAGTGGACTCGGGGGACTCGACACACCCTAGCATCAAGTTTCATCGCATAAAAATATATGGTAGTTAGAAATCTCACCTTCTCCAGATCATCTTGTATATTCATTTCCTCGTGTGTCAGCGAGGCACCTCTTTGGGTAGAGGGATCTACAAACTCCTTGGTAGGAAGATAGGGCCTTGGTCCAAACAAATCATGTTGTAGTGCTTCAAATTCAGCATCCAACACAAGGTAATCTTCTTCAACTGAGGTAATATGCTCGTGTGCTGCTATGATGGCACTCACTGTATCTGAGCTTGTGCCATCATATCTTTCAATCTCTGCCATCATCGGATGCACATCCATCTAATCATAATCGATCAGGTCTTCCATCAAATCCCTGACTAGGATGGAAAACAACTCTTCTTCCTTCATTTCCAAGTATTGCACCACATCTAATAGAAGCAAGTATTGTACACCATCTACTTCAATGGGCGTCAAGGAGGCAAGGTTGGGTTTGTCAACTTGTGGCTATTCTGAAGAAAATGACACCATGAGAGCCAACCCTTGCTCTGCCACCACCTAATGTTCCTCTTCAACATTTATGAAGTCTTCAATCGGTTCTTCTCCCGTGTATGTGATAGTAGCAACCTGTGGAGTTGTATCTTCATCGCTCTCCTCTTCTAGGGGTGTATTCAATGCAAGGAGGTAAATTGCCAATGCGCAATCACACTCCACGAGATCCAAAGGTGTTGTACCTGGTGCACTACCTATGGGAATAGTGCATAATCTGTGTGAATGATCCACATGAGCCAGACACCTATTCACCACTTTTTGGTGATTCTTCCCTGCTTGAAATACCATGAGTTGTTCTAAAGGCACCCAAGTCATGTCAGATCCCTCGATGGAGTATGTGCAAGTAGCAATGGTGCTCACAAAGTCTTCCAAAACTTGAAGGGGGAGGTCCAGTGATGAGAGCATGCTTTCAAGGTTCAAATTCTTAGAGAAGATCAAGGCATAACCATTTACCCTTGAGCATCCTCCATCTACGATACTTGAACACTAGCCATAAAGTCTGTTGTATAACAAAGTATCTGTAATTGGAAAGAAAAGTTAGCCAATTCATCCCAAAGTAAGATAATAGTCAACTAAGAGAGAAAAATTTTACCTGAAAGCCATGTCCCTTGTTGTGACTTGACACTCCACTATGTCAGGACTGTGAGTTATTTTTTATGTCCAAGTTTTTCCTAGAATCCTTGTTACATAATCCTCTAATACACTTTTTATGATGTACGTGCTTTTGGTACGTCTCAAACCCTTACATTCCTTGAATATGCATGCAAAAATTGCAATCAGTATGAACCAACTTAGATGTACATTATTTGAGCCAATGCTTGGCTTCATAGAATTCAATATGTCTGCTGAAATTTTTGTGCTACACATGTGCAAAATGTTGCTACTACACAATGGCCATTCTATGCTATTAAGATTCGATATGTGCATAGACTCAAGGGTTCCATATTCTCGACCCCCCTTCAGCAATATGTACTTGGAGTCATAGAAAAAACAAGGTCCTCTACGAGTTGCTTAGCTATATGCCCCTCAAAGAGCAATCTACCAATTTCGAGGTGGTAATACTTAAAAGAACCAGTGAAACTCTCAACATGTTTCCACTCATAGCAATCCGAAGGGTATACTTCTATAAATATGAGACAAGTTGTTACATAGGTATCATGAAATTTCTCATTCTCAATGAGTTGCAAATACTTACTGTTTGTAATGTTTCGTTGAAAAGGCACAGTGGGCACGATATGTATTTGTTTTTGCATAAATACATATTATACAAACACCTCTATTACAAGGTGAGAATCAACATTCCTTTGTCTGAGAGCTAAAATTTTACCCTTCCAGTTCTTTGATACATCTACAATTGTACATGCTTTCACCCTGAAAGTTCCCTTCATACTTGGACGCATATATACCCAAGACGAGCAAGGATACATATCAGTGATCCAATTCTCTTCTTCATCTTTTCCGTTACATACTTCTATCAAGAGAATGCTTGTTTTTCTCTCAAGCATTATAACCTACGCATTAGATGTAAATAAGTACGTATTAACCCCTAAATAATAAGCATTTTAAGTATGTCTAGTAATCACCAATATGCCATACAAATCAACATGGCATTAAGAGATGTTTACACTTTTGTAAATAGACATAAACATCGATATCGAAATGCATGTGGATATGTACATCGACACAAAGTATAGATTCAATTTCAAGGTATCACTTAAATCATACCATTTACATGAAATATAATGAAAAGAATAGCACAAGAATACTCAAAGAATTTTTTCAAAATAAATTTTATTATAATGAAGAGGAGTCTGATTTGACTCAATACATTATATGAAATGTGGGTATTATGGAGTAGTTGTTATAAGGATAGTAGCCACATGGCATGCAAATCTTAACAGGCACATTGGATTGACACCTAAGATATTCTAAGACTCAACACATTGTGTGTTAAATAGATGATATGATACAAGAGTTTCATGGATCATTGCCAATTGGCATGGAGATCCAAATGGATACATAGGACCAATAATGCAAAGGATTTTTGAACCATCAACTTCCAACCGATCTATATCATCTAGCACAAAGGAATCACTCACCACATCAAAATAGTCGATCAAGAATTATGTGCTTCACCTAAACCTTGTACAATACTTGCATGTACAAAAAAATACCTGCATGAATCCCTTTTAGCAAAAAATATCTAGATAATTCTATGAATAGAAGTAATATAAAACAAGGCCAATTTACCTATAAGTTGATCTACTGAAGATAAGATTGAATCGTTGCTAATCAAAACCCATTGCAAATGATGGACATAAGAAAATATCAATTCCATCAAACATAAAAGTCACTAATTAAATGAATAAATTTTGGTACCACAAAATATGGCAGATTTACCTGTAAATTGAGTTACAGAATCTTTGCTCTACCTTGTGTTAAGTGCTGCAACAACAATTATTCCTTAAGTTAGAACTAGCATCAAATCCTATTGTAAAGATAGTAGAAAAGGGATAATGCAGAGAGGAAGAAAGAGAGAGTTTGTGAGTATGCAGGAGAGAGAAAGAAATGAGCACCTAGCCTATCTTGCCCAAATTGATCTCTGCAAAAGACAATAGCAAGAGTTAGTATTTACATGAAGGTATACTAAAAAAAATAGTAGAAAAGAGGAAACACATAGAGAGAAAGAGAGAGGGTGAGAGAGATGAGCACTTATGCAATGTCACCCAAAATGATATCTACAATAAAACAACAACAAGGGTTAGAACTAACATTATGTTGTATTGAAAAGATATCAACAAAAAAAAAACAAACAGAGAGAAATTAACACATTTGCCTCTTGCTCCAAATAAACTTTGCAAGAAAACAACAATTAGAACTAACACCAAATTCTATTGAAAACACAACATAAAAGAGAAACAATGCATGGAGAGGGGGGGAAGAAAGGAGAGAGAGAGAGAGAGAGAGAGATGATCACCTCTGTCTCTTGCCCCAAACAACTTCTACAATAAAACAACAATAATAGTAAGACACGACATCAAACCCTATTGAAAAAATAGCAAACAAGAGAAAATGAAAAGAGAGATGGGCACTTGTGTTTTGCCCAAAATCTGGAGCTGCATCGAGAAGAAAGTGTAGAGGTAAGCAGAATGCTAAAAACCCTAATTACTCTCAGCAGGGAGCTTCAATGGAGACGAAAATTCACGAGTATAGAGAACAGAGGGAAAGTGGTTTGTTGCTCAACTTTTGGATCAAACTGATTTCGTGAGAGGAAAACTTTTTGAAATTGAAAATTCTCCAAAAAAATGGGAGGAAATATGAGGTGAGAGAAACTCAAATTTTTTGTACTATTCATTCTCTATTTTTTAAAATCCCCCACTATCCTGTTTTTAATAGAAAACCCAAGATTTGGAGAGAGAAGATTCACCCTCCATGGATGTCAACATCTAGCCTTCCTATTGGACAATCCAAAAGGCCCACATCTTAAACTATATTATTTTTAAGGGCCCATTTGTGAGTTCATTTTTTTCCTAACGTATCCTTTTATGGATGAATCATGCTTTCGAGTGGATGTTGTTCCTTTTAGTAAAAGCATGGTTTCTATGAATAAGCAATTGCAAAGTGGAAAAAGGCAAGTAAAGACATCTCATATGAAGAACATGCAGCATGCTCAAGGTCCACCTGTGCTCAATGGAAGTCATAAGGATGTGAGGTCATCTAGCTATAGAAATAAGTCTACTTTGAGTCCATTAGACCAATGTGGCAAAATGAGGCAGTCTAAGAATATGAAAAGGAATATGAGATGGGTTTGGAGACCCAAAATTTATAAATGTGTGGTTGGTGTGTTAGATGAAGGGATAGGAATTCCATGTGGACATGCTTTGATGGATTCCCAAGAGGATGTGAGTAAAGGCCATAATGCTATATCTGACAATAGGGACCGCCTTGAGATGCATCTATATGATGGGTCTAGGCGGTCCCTATTGTCAGATCTAGCATTATGGCCTTTATCACATGGGGAAATGCATGAACATGTGTGGCACAAATTGTATCCCTGCTCTAACACACCAACTTTTGGGTCTCCAAACCCATCTCATATTTGTTTTCATATTCTTAGACTGCTCATTTTGCAGCGGATTATGGACTCAAAGTAGACTTAGAGATGACCTCACATGTTTATGACTTCGTCAAGCACGGGCCCCTCATGTTGGTATAGAAATGTGTTTCTTGTTCACTTTGTCATTGGATACTTTTACCTGACTCGCATTGATAGCATGGGCCTAGTTCTCCTATTTTATGCTATCCTTGGTATCCTAGTTAGTTTGATATGATGTGATGTATATGCCAATGAGATAATGTATTGCATGGATTAGAATGACCTATGTATTTTAGGCTAGGAAGGCTAGCTGCTTTGGATATTATGACCAGATTACATTAGGCCAAGAGGGCCAGTTAGTTTGCAGTAAAATGTTCTATTTCATTAGGCCAAGAAACCATTTGTCTATTTAGTGCGGATGCATTTTACGGGTTTTGTTTTAGTACTGTGCTAGGCAGATTACTGATAACTAGGGGAAGCCTTTGCTTCACTGGAGCTTCTCGTGGCCCAATCCAGATGTGATATCTTTCCTTTATGAGTACCTTATTTTTATGCTACATATGTACGTGTACTTGTGAGGGATTTCTTTTGTTGGGGACTGGCAATCAATGCATGAAGTCCCAGGTATAGGTCAGGTATATTTGAGGGAGGTCTAAGTAGTTGATGCCTCCTGTACAGGCATTGTCACACATTAAAAAACTTGTTTTAGAAGGCAGTTCTAGTGACCCTGTTATGCTGACCTACTAGGTGGTCATTCTAGGAGTTTCTGTTAGTTGTGAGGCAGGTAGAAAAGCCTGCCAGAACAAATACATGCAAAGAAACAAAATCCTAAATAGTTGAAGAATTTTAAAAAAATTACAGAGGTGTGTAAAAAGGGGTTCTAACCCCTATAAAAATAGAAAAGGAAAGAAAGAAACATCCTTGAGTAGTTGTTCATCACCTTGCAAAGGCTGAGTAGATTCTTGGGGCTGAGACAAGACCCGAGGCCGATGCCTTGTCTTCCTAGGGGTGGCATCTAGCCGAAAAAGAAGAGAAATAAAAAAAGGTTGGAGCGAAAATAAAAGTGAGCGGAAGATGAATAGGAAAAAATGATTAAGTGTCACCTCGCAAGGGCTTGATAGGTTCCTGGATACTGAGACAGAATCTAAGTGTCAAGATTGTGGGAGAGAAGGAAGGAGTCTCACTTGTAGCTTTCTTGCTTGCACAATGGGGGAATACACACACAGGTGGAGGCTGAAAACAGTTTTTCTCTTCTTCACCTTATAAACCCACTTACAACCAATTGCATTCTTATATTTAGGCAAAGGTACCAAATCCCATGTAGCATTTGCTTCCAAGGCATCCATTTCTTCATCCATGGCTTTCTCCCATTTTTCTTTTCCTATGGCTTTCTCAAAAGAAGTGGGTTCTGGTTTTTGTATCACTTTGACCATATAGGCATAGTGAATGGCTATAAATCCATCATATTTCAGCCTATCCACATGATACCTAGCTCTGGTAGACCTGCGCAAAGTAAGTTCACTCCCAGGTGCTCTCAAAACATCCCTGGTCTTCCTTACTCCAGGTGTAACAATAGAAGGAATACCCAACTCGTCATCAATGCTCTATTCTGAGCCACTGGATTCACCATCCACATAAGAGTGACCTGCATTCACATCAAACATGGGCTGATCTACCTTCTCTTTTCCTTTTCGTGATACCTACATATCACTATCTGCATTACTTTGAGAAGATTCTCTTGATCTCAATCTACCTGTCCATGGCGAAGAATGGGAACCATTGCTAGAGGACACTTCAGGTCCACTAATATCTTGTGATTGCTGCTGTGAATTCTGTGGAGCATTACCATTTTGTGCATCTACATTATCAATCACATTTACTGGTTTATACCAGCTACTCATCTCATCAAAAACAACACCTCTGCTCACTGTAAACTTACGAGTAGAAGGGTTATAACATCTATACCCTTTCTACTACAAAGAGTAACCAATAAAGATGTACTTCTCAGCTTTTGGATCCAACTTGGATCTCAACTCATCTGGCACATGAACATAGGCAATGCAACCAAAAATTCTCAAATGAGAAATATCTGGTTTCCTACCAGTATACCTCTCCTCTAGAGTCATGCCATGTATTGCTGCAGTGGGAGTCTTGTTCATTATGTAGACTGTTGTAGCAACTGCTTCAGTCTAAAAATCTGGCAAGTTTTTTTCGTTGAGCATGGCACGAGATACCTCTCCAATATGCCTATTTTTCCTTTCTGCAATTCCATTTTGTTGTGGTGTATGATTGCATGAATATTGTTGCTTTATGCCATGTTCCTGCACGAACCTTACAAACTCATTTGAGAGGTACTCTCCCCCTCCATCTGACCTTAGGCATTTTATTTGCAAGCCTGTTTCTTTTTCAACCATAGCTTTAAGAGTTTTGAAATGCCCAAACACTTCACTTTTCTTTTTCATAAAATACACCCAATTTTTTTTGCTATAGTCATCAATAAAAGTGACAAAATAATGACAGCCTCCAATAGATGTAGCTTTAGTAGTCCACACATCAGAGTGGATTAATTCCAATGGCTTCTTACTCTCTTGAACATGTCTAGGAAATGGTTTCCTTGCCTGTTTTCCAAATTGACAGGCTTCACATACCTTATGCATTTCTGCAACCTTGAATTTAGGCAATCCTGCAATAATATTTTGGGCTTGCATTGATTTAAGTCGCTGTACATTAACATGACCAATGCGTTTATGCCAGATATCAATATCTGCAACTACACCGGTCCCATGTGCAAACATTGCTGCACTCAATTCAGGCATGTCTTCTTCCAACGTAAACATTCTGCCTTTCTTCTTCCCTTTTGCTATCAAGCGACCTTTATTTTTCATATACTCAACAAAGCATCCATGAGAATTAAATCTGACCTACAAGCCCTGCTCAACCATTTGACCAACAGAAACCAAGTTCTTGGTGATATTCGGGACATGAAATACATCCGACAGGTATTTCTTTTTCCCATCCTGCATAGACAAAGGAATTTTTCCAATCTGCACAATAGGATGTGCAGTATCATCACCAGTCTCCACAAATCTTGGTTTATCTATTTTCCTTGCATCTTGCATCCATTCTGCATGACCTGTCATGTGGTTTGATGCACCTGAGTCAACATACCACACATCGTTGCTTTCTTCTGCACTTGTCACAGAATTGGTCATGTGCTACACCATAAACAAATGCTCATTTCTGTCATCACCCTATCTACTAGAAGATGCATAATTCATTGTTGCAATTTTCCATTCATGATGTCATTCTGCTTTTTATAGTAGTCTTTAGCCATATGACCCATTTTACCACAGTAGTAGCATTCAACATTGTTGTTTGCATTTTGGCCTCTTTGCCATCCACCCCGACCTCTCTGGCTCCCCCTGCCTCTAGAGTTACCACGTCCTACTCCATAGGACTGGTTTTCTTGAGTTTGCTGCAAATTTTGATTTCTACCACGGCCTCCAGATCGGCCTCCTCTACCTCTGCCTCTACCTCATCCAGCATTTGAGTAGAAGACAGCTTCTTTTGAAGTTCCTCCTAAAGAAGATGCACCACCATTTCTCTGCTCCTCAGAAATTAGAAGAGCAATCAACTCCTCAAAATCAGGAAATCTTTCACAAACGGAAATGGATGTTCGGAACTGTGCATAATCCTTTCCTAGACCATTCAAGGTCACAGAAACTAAATCATCATCTTCCACTGGTGACCCAATGGAAGCAAGTGCATCTGCAATCTTCTTCACCTTCATGTGGTAGTCATTGATGCTCATACTTTCTCTTTGCACATTGTGCAACTCTTGCTTGAGCTGCATTTTCCTAGCTTGTGTATTTGTGCTATACATTTTTGACAAAGTATCCCATGCCTCCTTTGGCGTACTTGCATCCTGAATATGCACAATCATAGAGTCTGAAATACTGATAGACAGCCAGTACATAACTTTTCTGGCTCTCTCATGCCATCCTTTAAATGCCTGCATTTGCTGTTGATTGGGAACATCAGGGTGAACTAGTTCTTCTTCATTTCCTGCAACGAATTCCAAATATCCTTTTCCCATAAGGAAATTCGTCATTCTAAACTTCCATGCTTGGAAGTTGTTCTTGTCAAGCTTTTCAGTGACAATCTGTGAAAGAGAATCAGACGCCATTATAGAACACTGCAAAGAATTCTGTCACTATAAAAAAAAAAGCTTCAGCCTCACAAGGGCAAATCTGCAAAACTGACGAAAGTGGTATTTGACCACACAGTCACTTCCTAGTGACGATTTTGCATCAACAGGCAACAAGGATGATTTTGTAACTCCCAATGTCTCTGCGCACATGCATACGATGCAATTTCTACGAAAACTTTTCACCGATCTGTAGAATAGTGGTCGCACAGCAAAAACAGGGCCTTTCTCTGAGTACGTGCGGAAAACTTCCGCCTCCAAAACAAGCCCCGAAATGGCCTCAAATAAAAAAAACAAGGCAACTAAGGGCTAAAGCCCAATCCCGTAGCATATACTGCCCTCTTGCTACACTACGAAGGGCATCTCAATCTGAGACAATGTACTCTTGCACTTTCCGGCTATGCTACCTGTGCAGAGACTTGCTCCCAAACTCGAAAAATGAAAGCAACACTGGTCCTCTTACCAGAACGCCGCGAACTTGGTTTGCTTTCTTCAGCTCCTTACCACGAACCAGGCTCTGATACCATGTCAAGATTGTGGGAGAGAAGGAAGGAGTCTCACTTATAGCTTTCTTGCTTGCACAATGGGGGAATACACACATAGGTGGAGGCTGAAAACAGTTTTTCTCTTCTTAGTTGTGTAAGCCAAAAGAAGTCAAGTACAAAGAAATAGAAGAACCCTATATATGGGTCTCAAACCAAACTCAACTAACTAAGGTGGCATACTAACTGAGCCACGAACTAGAGTAGATAAGGATAGCTGTCATCTAGCTATTATTCATGGGCGGTGTACCAACCGCATCTGCAGCTAACAAGTCGGTGACATAAATGCACAATGGTCACCCTGGCATATCACGAGTGGAGCTCGATATCTCAACACTGAGGTCGATGCCCTATTCTCCTTGGGTCACTACGCTAAGCTCCCTCCTTTCTACATGCCCGCATATGGAAAAATAAAGGCCTAAAAGGAAAATGTCCTAAAAGACAATATTTATTAATCAAGCTATAGGAGTCCTTGCCTAGGAGGAGCTCGTGGTTGAGTTGTCCTCAGTTAGGTAGGTAGTTCAAACCACCACTTAGGATGACCTCTATGATAGTTCTTTTTAGCTTGGCCATGTTGGAGCAGTCGATTAGTGACTAGCTTTGGGCTTTCTGTCACATTATGCTAGGCCTACTCCTCATGGATTTCATACCTTAGTTTTATCAGGGGTATGGTGAGAGCTGGCATGGATTTTATTGTGTATCAACTTGATGCTCTTTGTGGTTGTGTTTATGTGCAGGTTTCTTCATGGGATTCAATGGGTTGAGTCACCCTATCCCGTGGTCACCAATGAGAGCTGGATTTTAGGACCCGATTTGGGCCCGTTCTTAAAGCGTTGGAGCCCGTTTTTGGAGCAAGAAGTGACCGAGAGGTGTTAAAGATCAAATTTTCATAAAAAATCAAACGGTGGCAGATGACTGAGAGCTAGAGTTTTCCTAGATGCATTGCAATGTCAAGAATCCAACGCAAGTCTTGGTTCGTCAATCGGAGGTCGTTTGACTCCCCATTTAATCCTCGCAAAGGTTTGGCATTATAA
This sequence comes from Lygodium microphyllum, assembly GCF_053477565.2. Classification (NCBI taxonomy): domain Eukaryota; kingdom Viridiplantae; phylum Streptophyta; class Polypodiopsida; order Schizaeales; family Lygodiaceae; genus Lygodium; species Lygodium microphyllum. The sequence goes on from NC_141142.1 coordinate 97,762,276, forward strand.
AGTAGCTACTAGATCCTAGAGCTGTAAAGCGTGCAACGGGTAACAAATTTATAGATTTTGATGTCACAAAGCCACCTGGCTAGTTGAATCGCAAATCGAAGTCCGTTTGCACCCCCAAACAAGCTAAAAACCCTTCGATGACATTGTGAAAGTAGTTTTTTGAAGTGGACATTTTATAAATAAATGAAATGAAACCCTAAATGATGAAAACATACAAAAAACGTGTTGAGATGTAGGGAGGGGGCATTTTTTTATTGGCATCCCATTTTTTAAGGATTTGTGTGCCTCTTGGATGCTCAATCATGTAGAGAGAGAAAAAGGAAGATCCCTAATCTATGTAAAAAGGGCAAGATTTTGATGGTAACCATGTGTAATATGATGAAGAGAATGAAATTTTGATTTTTAGTCTTTCTCTCTCCTCTCTCCTCATGCTGCCCATTCATATGGATCAATTCAAGAGAGAAGAGGGTGGGGTGGTGTGATGATGAATTTGGATCAAATGATGATGCTTAAGTGGTAGAGGATGTAGATCAGGCAGGAGAGTACATCAACGGCAAAGAAGAAACATCAACGGCCTCTCGTCTACGAGATACGAGCCTCGAAACCTGCGGTCCTTATGCATAAGTGATCCTTCTTTTTGTTTTATGAAAAATGGTTAAAGGAAGTGTTTGATAATGATTGTTCTTTATTTCCTATATTGCATTCTCTCTGAAATGTAGAAGAAACCTGAAAATTTAATGATATAATGATTTCTCACAAAACCCGCAAGTTGCGGTTTTTATGAAAATGATGGAAATCAGGGGTTTTGTTGGGTTTTTTGGGATCATATGAGATGAAAATTGATAGAGAAATAGTGCTAAGTATACTTGATCGTTAAAAACCAATAACTCTAAAATATCATAGTTTTTGGATAAATATATAAGGAAAAATAGAGAGAATGGGAGGAAAAATAGAATTTTGCACTCAATAAATTATGATTCATGTTTGTGAATGTGTAACAAGACTGAGGCATGAGGATTAATCCTTAGTTCAGCCTTGTTTTTTATGTTAGAGTGTGTTTTTATTGCTTTCTACATGAAAAATGACATAAAAATGAACCCTACACCTATGCAACGTTGCAAAACCTAAACGGTTATTAGGGGGAAGAGGGATTGTAAAAGTGAGAGGTTCCTGGAAGTACATCAAATTCTGATTCATTTGGTTTATGCATAGCATATAGGTTGATAATAATTTAAGTTTAAGGAGAGTAGTAGCATGAGGAAACTCGGTGCTAGTCTCTAGCAACGCATAATAATGCATAGGTTGAAAATCATTAAAGGATTGTTTTGCACACCACGTGGCTGATTTCTAATCATAAAATGCTTTTGCACAATGGTCATACACTTTTTCATTTTGCATGCCACATGGTATAAAACTTGGATGCATAGCACTTGATTGCCTAATAAATAACCAACGTGGAGTGTGTAAGGATACCCTTGATGTAGATTAGACGATCATTTCTTGGGGAAAGTGCTTGGTGAGGAAATATTGAAGTCTCTTGGATTGTTCAAAATCAAAGAGTGGAGACTATTCGTATATCCTTTATGTTAGAGCAGCACATTGAGAGGCCAATCCTCTCAGTGTAGGAGAGCTGCAGTGGAGACATGGCATTTAACTAGAGGGGGTGTCTCCTTTATGTTTGTGTTACGTGGTATATTATACCAAGACATGTGGGATCTCCCTTTGAGGAGTAAGGAAGGGAAATCATTGGACTACATTCCATTACAAACGCAATATCTCTAGCAGTGATTAGAATAGTGTACCCTCAGATGCTCTTGGCCGTGAGGCTGTGTTGGGTTGTTTGTGAGTGTTATAGAGGCCTGGCTAGTGCCTATAGCCAGTGTCGGGCCTATTTTAGGTCCCGACACTATCCATGGTCTTGTACTTGTAGTACTTATCTGAAATTGGTTTTTATGCTAACAAATTGGACTGAATATGAAGAAAAGAGGAGAAATTGGATCAAAGACCAATGCGCTGATACCATTCGTCAAGGAGAGGACTAGAGAGAGAGAAAGAGGAGAGAGAAGACTGCAGAAGAGAGAAGGAGAGTAGAAGAGAGATAAAAAAGAATGATCGAGGAGAGAGAAGAGGTGAGAAGCCATAGAAGTTGTGAGCAAGGTGATGAGGAAAGAGAGTAATGTATTAATGTTTCAAAAGATATGAAAATTTACATGTCTCTCTCTTTTATACCTATGTCAGTGTGACATGGTATTACTATTATTTCTACAATAAACATATCTTCTTCCTAGATTCTTACATAAGCTTGAAGAGAGTAGAGATGGACTTGCTATCCTCAAATTGAAAGCACTAAAAAAGCTATCCAATAATGTATTTTGAATGTGTCACGATAATTTCCCCCTCAATGGTGGCAAATTGGATACCCAAGTAATAGTGACATAGACCAAGATTTGTCATGGCAAAGGTCTATTGTAAATCAGCCTTAAGTGTTGCAATTTGACTAGCATTGGTCCTAATGACAAGGATGTCATGAACACAAAGTACAAGGATAATAAAGTCATATTCCTAATGTCTTATATAGAGAGTAGCCTTTGTAGGGCTATTCTAGAAGCTAAGATGCAATAGATGAGAATGTATGAAGGCTTACAAAACCCATGGTGCCTACTTTAAAGCATATAAATCCTTCTTGAGATAACAAACTTTGTGGTCAAATATACTAACTTCAAATCCTAGAGTCTATGTAACATATACCTTACCAATGAAATACCCATGGAGAAATGTCATCTTGATGTCCAAGTGATGCACCTCCCAATGAAAGTGGGCAACAAGGGTAATAATACTCCTAATGTTAGTGATGTGAGAGGACTGAGCAAAAGTTTCCTCAAAGCTAATTCCTTGTTGTGGGCATAGCCATTAGCAACTAGGTGGGCTTTTGTACCTATCAATTGAATGATTTTATTTTCTTTTAATTTTAAAAACTTATTTGCCACCTTTTGCATGATTACTAGAAGGCAAGTTACATAGCTCCCAAGGGTCATTATGATGGATGGGATCAATTTCTACCTTCATTTCTTCCACCCAACAATCATTTGAAAAATCATCTTTACAGCATAAAGGTCTCTCATTGCATGTTGTATCTACCAATATACATGCAACAAGGTTACATTGTTCTTGCAAGTGGAGGCTCACACGTGAGCAGCCAAAGGGTGAGGTTGCTTGCTATCACAAAGAGTGTCTAACAACCAATGGGGTACTCTTTTAGGCTATTGAATTTCATCCCTACTATTCTCAAAGTGATCATCAATAGTGGGTTACTCATGGGACAAAGGTATCGAGTTATTGTTGTGGTTGTAAATTAGGTCAATTCAATTGCTATAATGAACCTATATATAATGGAAATGAAGGTTGAGTATAAGGATTAGCCATGGAACCATTATGAAACAATGCTAGTAGTCTACCAAAGATATCCAAAGCATCAATAATAGGCTATTTTAGAAAGTCTAGCAAAGGATAAGAAGCATATTCAATGAAGATAACATCTCGGCTAATAATAATCTTGCATGTAGAAGGTTGATAAAGCCGATAACCTTTGCTTTCATTTCTATATGCAATAAATATGCAAGGAACAATCTTATCATCCAGCTTGTGCCTCTTTTGAGATGATGCATGAGCATGGAGTAATGATCCAAAAGTCCTCGTATGAGAGATGAAAGGCCTGGATCCAAAACATGCTTCAAAAGAAGTGATGGTGCACAAGGCTCTTGTAGGACACCTATTCAAAATAGTACCATAAAGAATAGCATTGAACCAAAAAATGTTTGGTAAATTCTTACTTTTCATTATACATATTGCCATCTCCATTACCTATGTATCCTTGCATTCTGCTACTCCATTTTGTTGTGTGGACTAAGGGATGGTGCATTGATGATGAATTACTCAAGATGCAAGATACTTTGAAAACTATTTAGAAATATATTCACCTCTCCTCTTAGTGCGAAGACTTTTGATGTGAAAGCCACTTTAGTTATCTTGTAATAAAGTAAAATTAATACCTTAGCCAAGATTTAGCCTTACGTCTAGGGTTAGATATAAAAGGCTAAGTTGTAACTTGCCAAGCATCTTTCGTCAATTGTAAACATTTCTTGTTTGAGGTATCCATCTCCCACCATCCATTGAGGGAGCATACTCTTTGGCCACCATGGGGTGGATTCCATGCCCGTCCATAACATGAGGCAGATATCATGCTACAACCTCCCATGAATGATTCTTAGCATTTGTATTCAAGTGGTAACATGATTCATGGCAGCCTAGCTACCTTGGCTATGGCTTTCTTGGCATTTTAGTGTATTTCTTTTATTTTCAATATTTTAGCTTGATGTGGAAATTAGCTTCTCTACATATCTACCATGGAAATAAAAGTCTTGAAGCAAGAGAAGTCTTCAAACTTAGACTTCATCCCATATCCCCAAGTGAACCGAGATTTGTCATCCACAAAAATGACAAAATAGAGGAATCCACCACAAGAGATTTGGTCCTCATAGGACCACAAGCATCATGATGAAGGAGATGCAGTATATATGGAGAATCAACATGAGAATCCTTGGGAAAGGAAAATCCATGCATCTTTCCAAGTAAGCAACCTTCACAAATGTGATTCGATGGTAGATGGATTTTTGGAATATCTCTGACCATATCCTCTAACTAGAGTTTCATCAATGCACTGATTTTGTTAATAGGGCACAATCAATAGAAGTTTCTGCAAGTTGTTGAGCATATGTATCAAAATGATAAAGACCTTTAATAATGAGGATGCATGTCAAGTCAATGAAAGAAGAAACTCAATCGTCATATAATGCACATAATTAGGGCTCATGAAAAATAACTCAAAACCATGAAGTTGCAATGAATAAAATAGAAATAAGATTCTTCTTGATGCCATGTATATAGGGAACATCTTGCAATTTTAAAGGAGTTCCCAAACAGCGAGACAACCCACACATGACCAATGCCTTTAGTTGTGCAAGAGGCATTGTTGGCACACATGATTATGTTCCCTTAGGTACATGAGAAATAGATGAGAATACTTCTCGACATAGTGATTCGAATAAGAGCACCATTGTTGAAATACCAAGTCGAATCCACATCAATGAGAGAAAAATAAGTATCATGAATAGAAGGATTATACAAACATGGAATGAAAAAAGTATAATTCTTAAATTGAGTATAGTTCATAGTCTCATGTGTGATAGAAAGACCAGACTCTTTCTTCTTCTTCTCCAATGCAATGCACTCTCGACATTTAGTGATGTCATGCCCCCATCTTTCATTAGTAATTGCACCTCTTGGGTTTATTAAATGTATCTTTTGAAGGGTTGGAAGAGGATGGACTAGAATGGGAAGAGGTCTTCTATGTAGAAGATGTGGAGTAGAAGGATGGCCAGCATGAAGGCTTACTAATGTTTTACGAGTTGACTTGAATCAAGCTTTAGATTTTCCCTTTCCATGATGTTGAGTGAAACATGTTTAGTCTGCAAAAGTAGCATTGCGGGAAGGATAAAGCATTCAAAGTGATAGAAATAAGTTGATTATTTGGCATTACTTCATCAATATTTTATCATTGTTCTTGAAGCTCTTTGATGTTGGTGAGATAGGCATCCATGTTATCTCCTCCTTCCATGCAAATATCTCCCAATTTCTTGCATAAGTAAGCAATTTGTGCTTCATTATGAAATTGATACAAGAAAGCAAGTTGATCCCATCCTTGGCTATCTTGCATAAGTGAATATGTAGGATGATTCTTCTTCACTAATAAGGTGATTAAGGCATGCCCTTGGGCATCATAGCCATCCCATCATATTGTCTTTGGAGTGGAATTTGGTGTAGAAGAGGAAAAGATTCGACAATATGAGAGCCACCTCTCAATGTGGAGGTAGGATGTGGTGCCAGTGTTTGAGAAGCTAGCCTTTATTCTATACCATTCATAATATGGCATAAACTCCCAAGCATGCCCAATGAGTCATTATTGCTAGCCATGACTGCAAATCAATAATAAAATGATAATTTCCAAATGAAGAGAGAGAAAATAAATCCCACAAAAGGCTAAACCAATTATAAAAGAGTTGTTGTCCGCTTCTTCAATGGACTTGGATAAGAAGAAATCATGTTTTTCTATTGTTGTTCTCTTGTTGAGGAGAGAGAAAAATATTTTAAGAATAATAATTTTTGAAATAAATATATTGCTAGGATAAAATGGCAATCAATAATATTCTGAAAGCATAGATCAATGGTGGCTAAGAATGCTCTGGTTATGCAAATAACAATAGAGCTAGAGAAGATTTGCCCAAAAAGAATTGTCCAAATTAAAGAAAAAATCTTCAACATTTGGAAAAAATAGGACTACCAAGCAAAAAATATGCTTTTTGTATATGTTGAGGTTGAAGAAAGTGATTTTAGTGCCTCTAAAGTTGAATTGGACAAAAGTCCTAAATTTTACTCCAAAAATCAAGAGAAATTGGATGACATTCTTACCCGATTAATGTTGAAATTTGTGCCCCAAAGTTGAATTAAGCCTCAATTTTGATGAAATTTTTTGAATTAAAAAAACCAAAATTTGCAAATGAAATTTGGGTGAAATTAAGCTCAAATAGTGAAAAGTTTCAAGTTTTATTTGGGTAACTACACATAAATATAAAGAATTTTTGTGAAAATTGTACATGGATAATGCTCAATCTTGTACCAAATGTTGAATTTGGCCTCAATTCAAATGAATTTTGTCAAAAGTTTCAAAATCCTCAAATTTGCTTTTGTGAAATTTGACCAAGTTGATGAAAAGCCCCAACTTTATCAATGATTAATGTTGAATTTCTTTAATTCAATGAAAACTTTGGAGAATTTTGTTGGAAAGCCCTAAATTTTCTATGCAAATTGGAACTAAATTTAGAGATTTTATAAAAGGTCCCAAATTTGGCTTGGAAAGGGTAGAGTATCTGAACATGGGTGTGTTTATTAGAGTAAAGTCAAGGGAGTAAATAAATCTAAATTCTCCTTTTTTAAAATGAATTTAATGTGTTGGCCAACTCATGATAGGGCACTAATTTGCAGGATGTGTGACTTTGGAAAGAAAATGAAAAAAAAAAGATGTCAAAGTTTAGGCGGAAAATTTGATGTGACAACATGGCTCTTAAAGTGTTGTAGTAAGATTGTAGAGGCAATGCTCTAGGGGGAGTGACTCAGGAGGCAAGAGATGATCACCATGAAGGTAGTCATGACAAAAGGGCACAAGGTAGAGCTCAAGTAGAGATAGGTCGACTGACCAAGGCAGCTCCTTTTGCAGTAGCAAGGTAGATGACAGAATACTAAGTAGCCAAGCAAGAATGATGGCACTACAAGTAAAGATGATGTAACGAGCGGGATACACAAGAACTAGGGGTTAGACACCTAGTCACACTAATTGGGGTATATAAGCTATAAGAGACCCATTTTAGGGCATGCAGATATTATCAAGAACTGAATCTTCACCCTCATCTCAAGCTTCCATGGCATCCTCCTTCTTTCTTCCCTTTTTCCTATCTTTCTCTCTCCTCTTCTAATCTTTCTTCTCCCTCCTCTTTTTCTCTCTCTTCAACTCATTCTTCTCTCTCCTCTTAGTTTCATTCATTACAAGTGGTATTAGAGCATTAGGATTTATTCCTTTTCTCCTTTCCTCTTTATCTATCTAATTCCCTTTTCAAATCTAAAACCCTAGTTGCTCAGGTGTCAAAGGTATAGGTGTAGCAGGTAGGACTATAGTTAGTTACATCTTTTCTTGGAGCAAGCATATCTAGAGGTAAAACGGCTAACTTAGCAAGTTGCCACTCCTTTTCATGCAACTTTTAGGGATCCTAGGACCAAAGTTGGAGGCTCAGAAATTAGAAGAGGGCAAAACCCTAGTTACTTTTTGCTTCAACCTCTTCTCTCTCTTCTCATGCAAGTTGCCATGGCCATTCAGTATAGAGAAAACATCTTCCCTTCCTTAGAGCAACCCTCAAGCTGCCTAGCTAAGGCCACAAGAGTCTTCCCTACTTCCCCAAGTCCAAGTGAAGCACCCTTGTGAAGGGTTGCTGCCAAGCATTCTCTCCACCAAGGAACAACTTGCAATTTGTGGTGCATTTTGTATTGTTGTTCACTGCTCTATCTGCCCCATTTCTAGTTCTTCGCAGCTTCCTTGGTACCTTTCCATGGCCTTGGCAGTCCTCCTTCACCTCCTTGACCATGTCTTAGCCCTTATTTCCCAACATTTGACCTCCCCTCTCCTACAAACCCCAATTCACTATTGTGCCCTACCTTGATCAACCATTAAAGCTTAGCTCAAGCTTCCCCACCTCCAAAATCTCCACCCCTAAGAGCTCCTCCAACTATTCTTGACTTCCCTCACCTAGATTGAAGACATGGAGCTTACCATGCAAGGATTTCTTGTGGGTAGCCATGAAAGCTCCATTTGAAGCTTTTCACTCTTGAAGATAAATCTCAAGATTAAGCACAAGAGTCATCACCATCAAAGCATGCATCAAATCCTTGAAGGATTCATACATTGGAGTGCTCTAATCAATCGAGCTTGCTTGACAGAGCACTTGGCATCATAGTGGATCATGCTTCATCCATCTATTCCAAACATTGAAGAGCTATGTCAATCCAATATCAATCTCTCATTTTAATCCACTTTTGGTAAGCTTAATCCCTTTTGTTGGAGAGATTACCGTTACATATGCCCTCTTAGTTGAATCTTTCATTGTATGCATGTTATCCACCTGAAATCAGTGATCCATTTGCCTTTCAATGTATCATGATTAACTCTCTATTATTTGTTCTTGCTAACATTAACTCTTATCTAATCATGTATGTCTTCGAGTAATCCCAAGTGGATAATAAGCCATCGTAAAGGGTAAGTAGCAGTCAATAGACTGCTAAGATAAGCTTTATCCAAGCTCTTGTTCAATCCCTGCATCTCATGAAAAGACCCAATGCTTATTTTCCAATGTACCTCATGATGTTTGCTTGATTAAAAATATCTACCATGTATACTCCCTGTGAGAAAAAAGACCGATGCTAGGCGAGGTGGTAAGCCAAAAGAAATCCTCCCTTACTGCTTAAGACCTTGAAGGGGTGCACAACCCGACTTCGGGAGAACTTTGCATACTTCTCGGTAATCCGAAGCTCAATACTTATATGCAGGTGTAGGTACACTCCATGTTCTCCCCATTCGTGATGAAATATCCATATTTGGACACACCTTCAATGATCATGGTACCCATGTATGATACTTAACATGTATGTGGTTAAAGGAGATATATGACATTAAGATCCACTTATGCAATGATGGTAGAGCAAATGAATATGTCGATGTACTTGGGATTATGCTCAATATGCTTCTTATGATGATTCTCATGCCCCTCAATCCATGAGCCATTCATATAGTGCAATTGGAAATTGGGATAGATAGTGTTTTAGTCATGGTCATTTAGGGATAGTCATAGAAATCCAACTACAAAAAATTATATATTGCAGTTGGAGTGAATCACATAACTCACCTTGAAGAGGGCTTTGTTCCCTTTGGTTTGAATAAAAAATCTCCCCAATCGGAGCTATTATCTAAAAGCTATAGTCATTTTTGTGCACTAAGGTCATTGTGGATAGGTGTGCATACCACTCCAGGGGATAGGCACATAAATCTAGCTACAAAATTCTCTGATCCTTTTTTGTCACAAAGATTAATAGATCATCTTGAAAAGTGCTTCCTCCCCTTTGATTTGAATCAAAAATCTCACTAATCAGAGTTTCCTACTAGAAGTTATGCCCCATTTATTGATAGTGGATCATGTGGACTACATCTAAATGACTGGTCATAACATGGTTGCCAACCGTCATCAGATGCTATCTAAAATTGATGTAGCAATCAAGAAAATAGCCCTCTCAAACTCTCAAACTCAACAAACCTTAAAGCAGCTCACCACTCTTGTAGCCCAATAAGCCACCACTCCAGCCCAAGAAAAGGCAAATGATTCTAAGTGCAAGTCTCCACAACCTCCACCACTAGAGCCATTGCATGGTCCACAAGGCATTCTTGGATCCGAGGGTATTCCCCTTTCCACTTATGAAGTTGGTGAGCCCTCTCATCCTAATAACAAGCCTCTCTTTAGCTTCCACATCATCCATGTAGCCAACTGTTACCGTGTTTCCAACCGCATTACCGCAGAGCGAAACTGGGAAGAAGGGAAAATAGCAAAAAAGGTGCCTTGACTGGCAACCAATCCCTAAAAAATTCAAATGTTCGGACACGAACCTCAAGAGGCTTTGGTGTCGGGCCACGGCAACGAAAGAGGAAAAGGCGCACCATTAAAATGCGGAAGCGCCCCCGGATCTATGTAAAAGAGTGCCATGCTCGCTCCTGTGCAAAGTGCATGCATTAGTGGGAATAGGATAAATTAGAATGGTGGAAAATGGGAAAAAGGGCCTAGGCTATTGCTGGCCATGTAAAAGAGGGAAAAGGGGATGACTACCCAAAAGGGATTTAGGGTTATGTATATAAAGTTGAAAGTGAATGAGAAGCTCATTCTTTGGTGTGTGGCAAAAAGAGTCTTCTTCTTCCTCTCTTCTTCTCTCCTTCTTGCTTGTGTGTGCTCTTGAGAGAGGGAATGTGAGAGTGTGAGGGAGTGAGTGTGTGTGAGGGTGAGGGATCAAGAGGGTGAAGCTCTTCACCATCTCCTTTCCTCTTATTCTCTTCTCTTCTCTTCTCTTCGCTTGTGTGTGCGGCTATGGAGGATGGAGCTTGGAGATGGAGGAGGCTCGAGGATGCTTGAGCTAGCATCAAGAATCGTGGAGCTACCGGAGTGCAAGAGAGAGGAGGGTACTCCATCGAGCATCAAGGTAAGCTCACTACAATTGTAGGATCGACGGCGCGTCGGCTAGGTGAGAGATAGCCATTAGAGCTCGCTTGGAACGCTTGAAACAATAAGCGGTCCGTGGGTCTTGGCAGTTGAGTGAAAGCTCCCACATTTTGGTTCCGTTGCCGGGACCAACGGATTCAAGCTTGAGCACTTGCGCACCTCACATCGAGCATTGAAGTAGGGTATTCATCCCCGAAACGGAGCTTGAGATAGGTAGGAAGTTGGGTGCTTTTAATCTTCGGAACAAGTAAGTATTTTGGGATATTTTGGTTGTTTGATGATTGGAAAGCATGGAGGATCTATTTCAGTTTTTTGCCTTTGATTTTTTTTTCATTTAGCGTAGGTTAGAGTTAGGAAATCGAACCAAAAAAGGGTAGGGTTCACTGTTTCAAAACAGGGCAAAAACAGGGAGAAAATCATGCAAAATGTGCAAAACGCTCACTAATGACGCCTAAGATCTACAAGAGAGTGATTGGGGGCGTCAACGCCACAGTTGGGAAGGCATATAAGAGCCATGAGGCCAAAAGAGAGCTCATTTGTGCCATTTCAGTGAGAGAGAGAGAGAGAGAGAGAGAGAGAGCTAGAGAGCCCCAGGCTATGTGATTCGATCGCATCACCGACGCATTCAGGTATATGAATCCCTTCCTCAATCCCCCTAGATAGGATCTAGAGGATTGTGCGTGGTATGATTGTGTGAATCCCAAGAATCGATCGAAATCAACATCCCGCAGTTTCCGTCGTGCCGCGTTCGGCCTGTCGGAGCAGTTGCTTCTGGGTCGAGTCCCAGAATCGACCCTCGGCCCCTTGCCATTCGGCCACTCGGCCCGGAACCCTAGTCGACACTCGGACCTTCTAAGTTAACCCATCCGAGTAACCCTACTCGGACAGTCCGAGCCAGAACTTTTTGACCACGTGGCACATTCGGCCTTGCGCCGTTCGGCTCGTCCAAGCGACCTGTCCGAGTTCCAAATTCGAAACTTGGCCATACCCGGGATTTAGCCCTCGGCCAATGACCCGTCCGAATTATCCTGTCCAAACTTGTCATTCGGCCCGTCTGAGTAAAAATCGACCGAGTCTAATTTGGAGATTCAACCCTTGACCCTGTGCCATTCGGCCCGTCCGAGTGACCCACTCGGACCCTGCAATTCGGACCAGTTGGTCCGAATGCAACTTTTTGTCAAATCTGTCAAAAATTTAACCCGACCTGGCAAACACGCATTAGCGCAACTTATCAAACTCTTCAGGCATTCAGAACTTGATTCTGGCACACGGGATAAGAGAAATTGTAGTACACAGCCGCTTAGCAGTGGGTAGTAGACAGTTGAGGGACCCAAGGACTAGGATGCGAGCCTTTGAACCACAAAGACCTGATCGATCGGAAGCAAACAAGGAAACATACAAGGAACCCTAAACCCTGACTAAACGGCCTAAAAATGGACCTACAAGCCTATCAGGCCAGAAACGAGTAAGAGTGAGTGAGGCGCCGAGGAATTGCTTGCTACACTCACATTGAATTTTTGCACTTGAAGTACACTTAAGGAAACTGAAAGCCTGATTGGGCACAAGTGCATGAGGAACAACACACACACCGAGTGACCATAAATTGAGGATTGTATCCAATAATCGAAGGAACTCACTCAGATAAATCACTCAAGGAACCCACCAATAGGAGAGGACCCAAGACATAGACGAACATGCAAAGTGCAGGATAGAACCAAGCAAGGAGCACCGATGACGAGGATCCGTCACGACTATTCGACCTAATTGACATCACAGCGGGACGCAAGAATTTGACCATGACGGAAGAAAGCTCAAACCATCGATCTAATGAGGAGCTCGATTTGAGTGTATTCCCAGATGCTATATAGCAGATGGTGAGCAATTACGATGCACATGCCCGGTACGAGCACCGGGGCAGGATAGCAGATACAATCATTGCAGACCTAGAGAAGGAGAGAAGGCTAGCCCGCAAGGCATTGCAAGGCATAGCTGATTATAATAGGGATCAACAGGCTAGGAACGAAAGGCAAAGCATGGAGCTACATGAGGTGCAGCGAGTGCTGAACTTGGCTGGCCGGAACCGAATAGACCATGAGAGAGCACTAGAGGGAGACCTGACGCTGAGCGAGCTCCTCATGAAATGGCTGCTTGATAACACCGCAGTAGAGCAGAGTGCCACTGCACTAGCGACGTCTCTGCTTGCAGGATTAGGGGCAAACCAGGGCTCAAAGAGCCAGGCCAAAATACCGATTGTTGCCAAGCAACTCGACAAGTACCAACCGCATGACGATCCATACAGCTTTGTTGAGCAGTTTGAGCAAGTCTGCGAAGCCAACGGCCTCAACGACCAGACTCAACGTTCGCAAGCATTCGGGCTTTGCTTAGGCGATAAGGGTAGGACGTGGTATACAAGCCTGGATGCCGTGGAGCGAGCCAACTTCAATAATCTCAAGGATCTCTTCGTCAAGAGGTTCGCCGAGCCCGGATACTCCGATAACCTGCTAGTACGCTTGATGAATGTCAAGCAGAAAGAGAAGGAGGACATCCACGACTACGTGACCCATGTGAGGAGTCTCTTTAAGAGAATCCCTCGACTGACAGAGTAGTTTCAACTGTATTCATTAGCGGAATTAGAGACGAGGAGTTGTATAAGGCATTGGCAGGCAATTCAAGCTTGCAGCGGGATGTAGTGGCTAGAGTTTTTGAGGAGGCCATCAGATCGATGACCAGCTGAGAGAGCGAAGCTCTAGGAGCTCAACTCTAGAAGAGACTAACCCACGAAGCTTGGAGAGAAAGTCAGCCTCTAGTGAGTAGTCAAACCCATCATCCCAAGATAAGGGGAAGGCCACCGAGACAGACCAAGGCTTGCCTGAGGTCAAGATGGAATTAGCCAAGATACACAACATGTTGAGACGACCAACACGCCCGCACATCCAATGCGTGTACTGTGGTAGAAACCACTTGCCAGCTGAGTGTCAAGACCCTAGGTCGAGACCTTGCGCTAACTGCGATAGGTTTGGCCACGATGCCACACATTGCAGACTACCACGAAGACTTCCATACTCGCAGCCCTACGGCCAGCCTTATCTAGCTAACAGGAGGCAGCCATTCTTCGGAAGGGGAACCCCATTGGCTCTACCCATGCCTAACGATATGAAACCAGCTGTCCCTAGAATGGACATAAATCCTACCGGCATTCCTAGACCGCCTAGTCCTTATGTGACCCACCCACCGAGCGATGCTCCAGTACATTACATGGAGGAGCCTAGTGACGAAGAGACCTACATATGCCCTTATGTCTCGCATGACGACGAGGGCAACGCGGTCCTCATGGATTATCGATCCGTGCCGGCAATGGCATTAGGACGGGGACGGGATAGAGGCCTAGGAGGGCAGCCACAGGATCCGGGACTTGCCGCCACCCCGGTCACGTCTCATCACGCTACCCTGAAAGAGAGCAGCAAAACAGGGACAAGGCTGACCAAAGTGCGTAGAGTGCGAAATCACCCATCTTTTCATAGACTGCCCAAAGCGGAAGCCATCCTCTAGCTAAGCTAACGTGCGATCCATCCCATTGGGGCTGTTCGGTATCGAAAACCCTGACAGGGAAGCCACACCTATTCCCTTGTGAGTTATGACCCGAGCCCAAACGAAGCAGGCTTGCATCTCTCTACCAGGACCTAGCAATATTGACGCTACCTCAATAGGAAAGAAAAGCCGCAGGCGGAAAAAGAAGAGATCGAAAGCTAAGGTCGCATTGAAGACCGAGAGTGCTACGTCTTTACCTACTGGAAAGAAAGTCTCAAGCCGCGGAGGCAGCAACCTCAGCCCCTAAGACAACTAAAAAGGGAAGCGCTAAGATAGGGGAATACCCTCATCCAAAGCGACAATTAGAGGCCATAGAAAAGGTGAGGGAGTAGGTGAGGGAGGCTCAACGGCATCTCACTGACGCTGAATCCATCATAGAGGATGAGATCGACGACCTCTCCAGCTTGAGCTGGCCAATGTCACCGCCTCAACCTAAGTCGGCCGAAGCCACTAAGCCACGAGCAGTGCCTCTGAGACCAAGTCTAGACACAACAGAATCGCAAATCAGCAGCCGCAGCCATTGGCCCAGACAGCCAGGGCTAAAGGAAGGACGAGTATCTAACCACCTCTTGACCACTCTAGTGACCACCCCTGTAACACTTAGCCTGGGAGATCTGCTTAGGCAACACCCCACCCTATGGCAGGACCTTAAGCAGTGGGTCGAGGGATCACAAGAGCAGGTCACGGCAAACCCTCAAGACCAAGTCTGACGCTACACTCCGTGCCTAAATCCTTGCACGTCAACGCCTTTTGGGAAGGCTCTGAGATACACGCAGTCCTGCCAGTCCTAGCCCTGGATGACACAACAAGGAAGGGAATTGTAGACATGGGAGCCGCGGTTAGTGTGCTTAGCCACGCAGTGCTGCAGACTTGGGGGAACCCGCCTGTCGAAGCTGTTCGGTTTAATGTCACGCTAGCAAATGGTATGAGAGTGAAGCCATTCGGGGTCTTGAAGAATTGGCCAGTAAAGATTTCAGGTGTCCAGTTCTTTGTCGACTTTACAGTCATGAAGGGAGTGGACTATGATGTCCTATTAGGCTGACCCTGGATGTGCAACGCTAGAGTCATAGAAGATTGGGGTAACGGCTTGATCTTCCTTGGCAATAGAACTGACGTCGTAAGAATAGAGATGGACACTTGGAAGACCTCACCAATCAACCTAGACACCATCTCTGATATGCTCAAAGGGAACACTCAGGTCAGGAAGCCCTATGGGCCCTTGACTAAGTACATCCCATGCCCAAAGGATGAGCGGGATTGGATGCACGTTCTCGCTACAATTGACTTGCCATTCTCAGACCATGAGGCATATGAGCAGGCCGTCAAAACAATCGGCAAGACAAACGAAGCACTCTCTACACCCGTCTACATGATGGCAGCAAACCTCCATGGTAGGCCTGAGCCTGTTACCTTCCAGGTGCCATCCAAAAAAAGGGAACTCCAGGGGATACTGGAATACCTAGCAGACCAGTTAGCGGGCAACCCGGCTACCAACTTCAAACCGCTCTAGGATCTTTTAGAGGATCCTCAGTGGCAATGGACCAGGGTGCATGAGCTGAACCTCATGTATAACTGGGCCCTAATTCCAGACCAACGACACAGGGCATGTCAAGCCCTAGGAGATGATGGGTAGTCAAATGACAAGGATTCCTGCCACGAATACGAAGACTACCAATCCTTCAGTGATGAAAGCGAGGGTGAAGTGGATACCATAGAGTACAACACTGAGGGACGAGAAATTGAGTAGATACGAGTAGACGCCAAGCCGCAGAAAAGGCAAGCCCTTAGACTAGAGCAAGGAGTCATGCGCATGAAATGTGATCGGGCGTGGTTGGAATGTACGGGGGCCATAGACCTCGGGCAAGCAGGCCTAGCCCAATCAGGGACGACATCAATACTTAGAACCGAATCGCCATCCGATTTGCGGCCACCAAGGGAGACCACCTCTTCCAGTGAAGATGAGGGGTTTGGAAGTTACTTCGGATAGCGACCCAGAGATCCCTAGGCCGCCCATGACCAGACGCACCAAGGGGGACTTACCCGTCCACCTGAGATGCAGACGGTCAAAGCAGGATAGGGCAAAGTACCCCAAAGATGCATGATCAAAAGAGTAGCGAAAGCCGCAGGACCTCCCCAAACACTTCACTAAATTCAAAAAAGGGGATAGAGTAGTGGTTCTGCCAGGTGCCAAGCATCAAGGGCAGACGAGGGAACCAATCGAAGGACCAGCCAAGGTCAAGGAGGTAAACCTAGCCCTGGAAGGGGAGATACCCCGACCAGTGTTCATTGCCGATGACTTGGATGGTGAAGAAGAGTTGAGTCTTATCGCTCTCTTGCGGGAGTACATAGACGTATTTGCATGGTCCTTAGAAGAGCTACAAGGGGTAGATCCGAGTGTTGTGACTCACAACATACCCATGACATCGAACGCAACGCCGATCAAGCAGCGACCGTACCCCATGAATCCAAAACACGCTCATGCTGTCAAAGAGGAAATCGACAAGCTGATGAGAGCTGGATTCATCTACGAAATTGAGCACACTGACTGGGTGTCGCCCATAGTCATTGTGATGAAGAAGAATGGCAAAATTCGAGTGTGCGTCAATTACAAGAAGGTGAACGCTGCTACAAAGAGAGATAATTATCCCTTGTCGTATACTGAGCACATGCTTGAGAGGGTGGCAGGTAAGGAAGCCTACAATTTCCTAGATGGCTTCTCAGGGTACAACCAGGTGCAAGTACATCCGGCAGACAGGCACAAGACCGCCTTTGCCACTGAGTGGGGTGTCTTAGAGTACATAGTCATGCCCTTCGGGTTGACCAATGCCCCTATCACTTTCCAATGCCTCATGTGCACCATCTTTAAAGACATGCTTCGCCAAGAGTTAGAGGTCTTTGTCGACGATCTGTGTGTCCATTCGACATGGATCGACCACTTAAACAAACTCCGGGCAGTCTTTGAATGGTGCCGCTTATATCGTCTCTCCTTGAACCCCTTAAAGTGCCAGTTCTGGGTGAAACACGGATGCATCTTAGGGCACGTAGTGTCAAAGAACGGCATTTCCACTGACTTTTCTAAAGTCAAAGTCATTGTGGATTTACCACCACCCGATAACTACAAGGGAGTTCAGTGCTTCTTAGGACACACGAGATATTACCGACGCTTTGTACTAAATTACGCACTAATTGTTAGACCATTGTACAAGCTGTTGATAGTTTTCGAGTGGACTGAGGAATGCCAGCGCGCATATGAGGAGTTGAAAAAGGCTCTCACAACTGCACCAATCTTACGAGCCCCAGAGCGTTTCATGTACACATAGACGCCTCTAAGTTTGCTATCGAAGCTGTGCTATGCCATCCGGGCGAACATAATCTAGACTACCCGGTGAGTTTTGCCAACAGGTAGCTCACAGAGACCGAGATGAACTATTCCACGACAGAAAGGGAAGGATTGGCCATGGTATTCGCGGTAAAGAAATTCAAGCATTACTTGTTGGCCACTCCCTTTGTCTTCTTTGTTGACCATCAGGCCTTGCTGTATCTTATGAATAAGCCTTGCGCCACGGGATGCATAGCTAGATGGTTACTCCTGCTACTGGAGTTTGACTTCTCTGTGGTTGTACGCAAAGGGAAGCAGCATTACATGGCTGACCACATGTCCCGCATACCCACAAGAGAAGCCGCTAGACAAGGCATACCTGACGATTTGCCGGATGCTCATCTCTTTAACCTATCTAATGAGAAAGAATTATTTAAAGCTGATCTGACGCCGTATTGGGCCGAAGACATAGTACAAGTACTAGAGAGCGGACTACCTGAGCGACCCATTGAGAAGACCAGGCTGAGGAGGCTTATCCTGAAAATTCAGCCATACCAACTGATAGCCGGCCAACTCCACAGGTTGGGACAAGACGGGTTGTTGCGCAGATGCGTATGTGAGCATGAGATGCACGACGCATTGAACGAAGCACATGGCGGAATCGCTGGAGGACACTTCAATGGGGACACAACAGCATGAAAGGTGCTACAATCCCAACTATGGTGGCCCACCCTCTTCCATGATGCAGCTAAATTCGTAAGGCACTGCGATGAGTGCCAAAGGACCAAAGTGCCTGTGCGGAAGGACAAGATGGAGTTGACCCCTGTCATAGCCCGACAACCCTTTGAAAAATGGGGCATCGATTTTATTGGGCCTATCAGTCCTGCAACACAATATTCCCAAGCTTGCTACATCATCATGGCAAACTGACTATCTAATGAAATGGGCAGAGGCACGAGCCACGAGGAAGAATGATGCTAGGACCACTGCAAAGTTCCTGTGGGAGCAAGTCATTTCACGGTTTGGCTGTCCAATCGAGCTGGTAAGCGATCAAGGCACACACTTCATTAATGAAGTGATTGCCCACTTGCTCTCTACCTTCCTAATAATTCATCGAAAGTCCTCTCCCTATTACCCTCAGCCTAATGGCCAAGCCGAATCCACAAATAAAATCTTAGTCAACGTGCTCACAAAAGTCGTGTCTACTTCAAGAAGAGACTGGGAGAACAAGCTAATGGAGGCCTTGTGGGCCTATCGCACAGCTTATAAAACGGCTGTAGGACAGACGCCTTTTAGGCTGATGTACGGAATTGAATCCATTTTGCCCTTAGAATTCTTCATCCCTAGCTTGAGGCTAGCAGTCCAGGAGCATTGGGAGGGAAGAGAAGCTTGAAATACACTTGAGATTTTTCAAAACCTCTTTGTGACATGCAATGTTGGTGCAATTGAGGTAACAACTGCCGTGAGCCAATTGTAGAGTTTGACCCAGAAAGAGAGAGTAGCCAATGACTATGCTTTGGGCCATGCAATGTGGGGGGTTTGCAAGGATGATTTTTTCTTTCAGTAGTGAGGCTTTTGTCATGGCTCAGGCTCATTATTCCTAGTATTTCTGTTGCTTTTTCTGTGATGGCTCTTTGTGGGGTTGGTGGTCTTGTGGCATCTTGGACATTGAATGCTTTCGTATAGATACCTGTGTTGTCCTGTATCCACTTGACAACATCCTCCTTCCCATCCATTACATGAGCAACCCATGCTAGAACCCCCACTGAACGTCCGCATGGCTACTGCAACCGACCTTACAGATCAGGATGAAGAAGCAGTGGCACTGGCGTATCTACAAATCACAGTCGCAGCAGGAGTGGTGTATTCTTTCGATGCCTTGATTGATGAAGGGGCCGAGTACAACACCTTGACGCATGACCATTGGACACGCATTGGTCAACCGACACTACAGCCCACTAATGCCAGCCTCACCCCATTTGGGGGTACTGCCTATTCACTCCTAGGGAAGTGCAAGGTACTCGTTTCCATCGAGTCTGAAAGTTTACCAGCTTTCTTCCATGTGTTGCCTGACACTCGAGGAGCCAGTAATGTGTCACTATTGGGTCGCACTTTCAAGAAGCAAACGAACTGTAATGTGGATTACAACCTAAACCGCATTCATCTTGCTATTGGCAATGTGCATATAGTGATGACTTTCACCAAGGGCTATCATGATTCCTCCACCATTACGAAGCCACCAGTAGAAACCCCTATGACCACACTCAAGCCCAAGTCTAAACTGAAGAAAACTACGGCCTCGTGCCAAGCTCTCGAACCCAGGCCCAAACCCACCAAGAATGCTCACAAGGCCAAGGAGTCCAAGCTTATATGGGTGCCAAAATGGCAAAAACCACATCCGGGTAGACCACCGAAACGTGATCCTAAACACCAAAATCATCAGCCGTCACGGCCTAAGAGGCAGTCTAGACGCTATCGACGTAGACATGCAACCGCGCCGCGATGGATCCCCAAAGATCTCTTGCGAGCACAAGGATACTACGAGGGCAACCCCTGGATTTGGGTGCCTAAAAATGGCCAGCTAAAAACCTCATCTGCAAGCGATCTCACCCTAGTGTGGGAGGCTTGCACACGTGGTGCCCAGAACATAGTCGGCACGCCATTGCCAACTGTGGCTAGTAAGCCTCAGCTCATCTATCGACCAAAGCAAATGCCACAAGCCTTAAACCTGCCTAATCCAGAGGACTTAAAAAGCCCTATGACTGTTCACTTAGAACCCACCACAACCCCCAGGCCCCCAGAGCTTCCTGCAGCATCTCAATGTGCTTCGGAGTGCAAAGCCCAACCTGTGACACCGATGAGGAAGTCACCACTATCCAGTCCAGTTGCACCATCCCCACCAGCAGGTCTTAAACCTTCATATGTGATACGATCTTTCCTCTCCTTGGCTAAGGACCTTGCCGCGACCTCTAGGGATGACTTAATAACTTGCATCAGGATGTTGGACGACACTTTCACCACATTCGCTAGAAGTTATGAGAGGCTAGACCTAGGCCTTCTTGACAAAACCCTTGCTTTGGAGGTTCGTGCATTACCATGCACTTGGGAAGAATACGAACTTATGACTACTAAATCCCCCAAAATCGCTACCGAACTGATAGCAAACGATGAAATCTCAAAGGAACAAGCGGCCCTCAGATGCCTAGCCACTTCATATTGAAAGCCTCCTTGTTCTGTTCTTGAACACGAGATGCACGAGCTCATGTAGATGGCAAGCTCGCCTTCCACGTTCTTACAGCAGTGGTTTGCTCTGAGAATCCAATGGGAGAAAAAGGATTTCCGAATAATGACCAATGCTGAGCAACGCAGGGCAGCTAAAACCATTGAATATGACCCCACTTATGTGGAACCCATCTCGTTTAGGGTTTTCGCCATCACCCACAATCAGCATTTGGACGACCATGTGCTCGCCCACCCCTATATTAACCAATTCCTCACGGAAGAGGAATTACATGTCGCCAGCCGCCTTAATACTGGAGATCTCTTTCATGATGTCTTGACCTACATCTCCCAAGTCTCTATCCAACCGGCTGCTCTTGATTGTCATGCTCAACTGGAATACAATCCAAAATTCTACACATGGCTTCTTCACACGTAAAGTCCTACCCCAACAGGACCAACGCCCTTCACCTTTTAACTCCCAATCCTAGGAAGGATTCTTCTCTCAACCGGAAGAGGAGGGGGTATGTGGGTATGTATGTGGGGTATGTGGTGAAAAGAATCGGATAGGAAATGAATAAAAAGGGGGTATGGTAAAGTAAAAGTAGTGAAAGGCATAAGCATTAGTATGAGAAAAATGGCTTCCAAAAATTCAGTAAAGAGTTTAAAAATAGCAAAGTGCTATGTGGAAAATACTAATGGAAGTTACGAATTATGGCAGGCAGAAAATGTCGCAGCAAGACATGCCCATCGACTCCCGTTCACTGACGAGGAAAGGGAGCTATATTGCATCCAATTGGAGAATCGCACCTTCGGCCAGCTCAAGTTCCAAACCATCCACAACATCGAAGTCGTGATGGCAAAGGAGGAGGCAGCCAGGAGAGTAGTGGAACAGTGCAACCTTACAAAGTACATTGAAAAATTCTCGCAGGAGCCGGATCACTTTAAATGCGTAGAATTCCTCAGAACATACAATCTGGACCAGGAAGGTGGCATTGTAATAGTGGGCCAAGGAGAGGGTGCAAAGCAAGTGCAAGTCCGGTTGGACCCAGCCTTGGTGGAAAAGGCTCTGGGATTGGTACCTAGGACAGAAAGGCGACAAAAAAGGGATGTTTATGCCTTGCTGAAAATGAAGAAGGAAGAGGTACTCACGAACGACGGCATAAGCATCCAGGACATCCCTGACACTGACACCAGGCTGCAGGCCAAGTTGGTGCACGTGCTCTTCTCCAGCCAACGTTACAATTCCTTAATGCATTGGATTAGCGTGCCAATGCTGGAGAATGTAGCAGCCCACACTCTAGACGAGGTGGATTGGAATGGCTACGTGCGGAAGACTATTGATCAAGCGGCCAAGGCACTAGCCCTGGGAAGTGCACCAACAGGAGGAGAATCTCCGGCTTCTAAGGTGACGGAAAGGAAGAAAACCTCCTCCAAGGCCTCTTTCATTGGCTACGGAGGAGTCTTGACTGCACTCATTCAAGAGGTAGTAAAGGCAGCACAGGAGCCGGAGGAGGGAGAAGGAGAAACGCTGGAGAAGTCACCCCCTCAACAAGACAAAGACAGGTCCACCGACAGAACAGAAACAGAAGAAGAAGGGGAGGGACAAACTAGTAAGAAGACAATCAGGACAACGAAGAAGAAGGCGGCGCAGGGGAAGAAAAAGAGTGATGAAGGCAGGAAGAAAGAAAGGGAAGACTTGGAAAGGGCAAAGAAGGAATCCCTGAAAGAAGCAAAGGAGAGAGAGAGAATAAAGAGGCAGGAGGAGCAGAGGGAAAGAGAGGAGTTACATAAAGCCAAGGAGGCGTCAAAACAAGAAGCTGAAGCAGAGAAAAGGAGGGAAAAAGAACAGAAAGGGAAAAAACTGGATGAGCAGAAGAAAAGGCAGGAGGAAAGGAAGAGAAAAGCGGAGGAAGAGGAGGAGGAGTTGCGAAGGAAGGAGGAGGAGGACCTGGCGGAGGCCACACAACGGTCCATCGAACAGCAGTGCCGAGTAGACGAACTAAGGAACCTGAGTCCATGCAGAGAAGAGGGGCCCGGGTCCAGCACACAGGTGCCAAAGTTTGTGCCACCTCCAGTCCCCGAAGGCAAAGGCAAGGCCCCGCTCCACCCGATCCCTACCCTCCTGGTGCCTCCTATGGAACTCATCATCATCACCCCTAGCATCCCCACAAGCACAGATGTGTCAAACTTCGTGGTGTGGATGCAGTATTTTATCAACAAGGAAATGGGCCAGGGGCAGGGCACGGAGACTACGGCCACAGGACAGAAGAGGCCAACCACGGATGCAGAGTCCAGGCAAGAGCCCAAAAAGCAAAAATTCAAAGCCTCTACCTCGCCCATTCACGCAACGATGATGCCACCGGCTAATTACGATGAATGCATCACCGAGCTGCTCTCCCAATTGGAGAGAGCAAAGGAGGAACGCAAAATAGCCGTGGCTGAGTTGGTAGCCGAGAAGGAAACCGTGGCCGCCTTCCAGCTGGACAAGACAAGAATGATACCCTTGCAGCAGCATGAGATTGCAGATCTGAAACAAGAACTGAAGGCTAGGGATGAGAGGGAGGAACATTGGAGGCAGCTACTTGAAAACGAAATGCAAGAGTTAGTAAACATGCAAAGAGAGCACAAGCTCCTAATAGTGCAGTACCAGGAGCTTGCTACGAAATCTGCTGAGATTGATGCACTCGTGGTGGAGTTGAATGCCAGGGACGAAGAAAGACAACAAGGCATGGAGGAGCAGCAGGAGGAACTCAAGCACCTAACAGATCAGCTGACATCTGAAAGAGAAGAACAAGAGAGGCGGGAACTAGAGGACTATGGACAGAAAATCATGATGCTGACCTTAAGACAAGGGGAGGGCCTAGAAGTAATGAACAAAAGGGCAGAGGAGTGGGCCGCGCACAACAAGAAGAGGGTGAAGACACTGGCACGCTGCATTGCTCTAACAAAAAAAGAGAAAGTCATCGCGGAGAACAAGGCGGAGGCAACCCAAGTGGCCTTCAGCGGGCGGTCAACAAAAGGCCTTCCTCGATACCATCTTGGACACCACCCACACAGCACAGGGAGAGCCATTGGAAGCGGTGCAGAGGAAGCTCGGCATGGCAAGAAGAGCCCTACACGCCGGACTACAGATGCCACCACTACTATCAGAGGTTAGGCTGAGCTTGGAGGAACAACGGAAATACCTGACGTGGGCTGGCCTAACCCCCCAAGAGATACATGCCCTCGGGTTCGAGGAAGAAGCAGTACACGCAAAACAGCAGGGGAAAGAAGCAGAGCTGGAAATTGATGTGAATCGATTCAGGGAAGATGTGGTCCCGCAACCCCCCTCGCCACAGGCCCAAGACCCGCCACAAGAAGATCCAGTTACAGAAAGAAAAGCCATCTCTAAAGAAAGGCGAAAAAAGTTGGTGGAGGAGGCCAGACAGAAACTGAGAGCCAAACCAGCCGTACTACCATCCGCGCCTCTCCCTCCATGCCCAGATGATCTCCCCGCGGGATTCCACGCAAAACTAGTGGTGTGGGAGGTGCAGGAACTAGGAAAGGAGCCATTCTCCTTCAGTTTCCTCCTACCCAATAGTCTGCGGAGGGTCCTGCCTCTCAAAGTTATGGACAAGGTGATCGCGGTCGGTGGCCGATTGGGGAAAAAATGGCTGGAAGAGTGGGAAAAGACCCCAACCTCTTGGGGCACCAAAGCGGCCGACTACTGGCAAGATAAAATTTTTGAAAACCCCACATTGTACAAAACTATAGGAGCCAACCCCTGTGGAGGAGGTGAGTATGCGACATAAGCATGCTCGCCTGGATGGCTTTTTGTAATACCCTGCCATTCGAGCGGAACGACCCTACTTATATGGTGTACCCTCGAAGGGTAGGTGTAGATTTTGATGCCACCCTCCACGGGCGGTATGACTTTCCCGTCATTTATAACTCCACTGTAACATCCTTTGACAACGCCCTTCTTTTTACCGCAGAAAGCCTAGACAAGTCAATGATGCACTTCCTTGCGGACTTTTCCTCATGTCCTAACCCCACTTTTATAACCACTTGTAACTATCTTAGGCTACTTAGGCTACTTCTTAAGCAGGACCCGACCCCACAAGAGCGTGGCCTGCCTCCCCTATTCTGTGACCCTAATGCTATAGATAATTGTGCCATGGCTCATCTCATGATGAGGGCTAGTCTCCTTCCCTCTTTTTGCCTAGCCCTCCTAGAGGACATGAACGATAGCCAGTACACTAGATGCAACCACCCCTTTCTCTCCACTACCTCCCTTCATGTCCGCATGAATCTAAAAGATTACATGCAGAGTCGCCAATTTTTGAGCAAGTCTCTCCGCCCCCCTTCTCCTCCTCATTCCGACCAAGACACTTAGGCCTATGTATCATTTCACAAAAAAAAAAAAGGGAAGAAGTACCATAGTCGCTGCACCTAGGGTTCTCCCTAGCCCCCTCCCCCACTTCACGCTTAGGGCACATCAAGGGCAGGACTTTCAGACCTATCACCCTAAGGCTCGCACCACACCTCCAACAAAGCACAAGCTGGGTCCTCAAGTGTGGGACGTTACCAAGGGCTTGCCCAAGGTATAGACCCATCTCCCAGTTCCACTGCCACAAGCACCACACACTACATGGCAAGCAGACACACCCTTAGGGAGGGCACAACTTTTCCTGCAGGATATGTTCGACTCTCAAGAAATGGCTACCCGCGGAACAGGATCACCAACGGCACCCTTTAATGACCCCAACGTGCCGACATCCAGCCATCTGCCTGCTGATGATCACCATGATCGAACCAAGTCAAGGACTAAAGACCTTCAACTCAAAGACAAGGATCTTCAATCGAAGCCACGGGTTTTCAAGCCAAATGGCGTTCGAGGGGTTTCTCCAGAATAAATCCCTCCAATACCATCATCCTAAGGGATTGCTTATTGCTTCAAGCGTTTCTCACACTCAAAAGACGACCAGCTCCATAACCACCGCCACAACCGTGTGACAGATGCCGAGTATCTTCATGGAGCCTAAAGCACGCTGGAATCTCTCCTAGTCATCATCCCTAACCACCCACCTACCTGTTCCACCTAACAGCCGACCTGACTTGCCACCATGTCCCACCGTAGTGCCATGGGACTGGCACTTGGCTAGGAGGGGGTAATGTTACCGTGTTTCCGACCGCGTTACCACAGCACAAAGGAGCGGAAACTGGGAAGAAGGGAAAATAGCAAAAAAGGCGCCCTGACTGGCAACAAATCCCTGAAAAATTCAAATGTTCAGACACGACCCTCAAGAGGCTTCGGTGTCGGGCCACGGCAATGAAAGAGGAAAAGGCACACCATTAAAACACGGAAGCGCCCCCGGATCTATGTAAAAGAGTGCCAGGCTCGCTCCTATGCAAAGTGTATGCATTAGTGGGAATAGGATAAATTAGAATGGTGGAAAATGGGAAAAAGGGCCTAGGCTACGGCCGGCCATGTAAAAGAGGGAAAAGGGGATGACCGCCCAAAAGGGATTTAGGGTTGTGTATATAAAGTTGAAAGTGAATGAGAAGCTCATTCTTTGGTGTGTGGCAAAAAGAGTCTTCTTCTTCCTCTCTTCTTCTCTCCTTCTTGCTTGTGTGTGCTCTTGAGAGAGGGAGTGTGAGAGTGTGAGGGAGTGAGTGTGTGTGAGGGTGAGGGATCAAGAGGGTGAAGCTCTTCACCATCTCCTCTCCTCTTCTTCTCTTCTCTTCTCTTCTCTTCGCTTGTGTGTGCGGATATGGAGGATGGAGCTTGGAGATGGAGGAGGCTCGAGGATGCTTGAGCTAGCATCAAGAATCGTGGAGCTACCGGAGTGCAAGAGAGAGGAGGGTACTCGATCGAGCATCAAGGTAAGCTCACTACACTTGTAGGATCGATGGCGCGTCGGCTAGGTGAGAGATAGCCATTAGAGCTCGCTTGGAACGCTTGAAACAATAAGCGGTCTGTGGGTCTTGGCGGTTGAGTGAAAGCTCCCACACCAACCCCCCAGTGAGACCCTCACCCACCATTAGTAGAAACTCCCCCACTCTTCCTAGGAGCCCAATGTAACTTATATGGCTTAGCCCTATCATGGACAATATGATATTAACAACCAGCATGGCACTACTAGGAAACATGGCAATAATGGGTAGCATGGTTATAATAGGTAGCATGGGATAAATTCACAACATGGTATATACAACCATCATAGAATGTATGGATAGCAAGGCCACCATGAGCAGCAAGGCTCCAATGATCTTTGTTGACAATATCCTTCTCACTAAGTACAATGGGCAATCCCCATCACCATTGGATTTGGAAGAATGGACCTCCAAATTAGAGTCCTATTTCAATATCTACCCCTGTATGGATGATCAAAAAATTATATTTGCATCTCTCCACTTAGAAGGGTTTGCCCACACATGGTGGCGCTATATCAATCAAAAGAATCGTCGGTTTATTGATTGGAAATACTTTAAAATGCACATGGTTCAAGTATTTATATCCCTCGTGGAAAAAGAGTGGTTGGCAAGACGATAGTACACTCTTGACCAACGCAATCTCACTGTACAAGAGTACACAAATCAATTCATAAACTTGACCATGTATATGGAGAGCATTAGTGATTATGCATTATTACACAAGTACATATATGGTTTGGAACCAAGCCTATTCGTAGATGTCATGAGTCAAAAGCCTACTATCCTATTTGATGCAATAGAAATGGCTAAAATATATGCAATAAAGTACCTTAAAAATGAGAATTTTCAGCAAGGTTATGGATAGCTCTACATCTGGCTGAGTTCAACCCCATATGGGGTGCTTTTAGAGGCCATCCCATGCCTTATAGCAGCTCCAAAATACCCACTTACATCTCCTTCCATGCTGAAAGAAAACATGGCACTTTTGGGACATCACTTGGCTCTAATGGTGATAGCAAATATGTTGAAAATAGATACCACATTGTATCACCTTTGAATGGTTCAAGTGGTCAAAGGTTCATTCCCCCAGATATTGTGAAGCAATGGAAAAGAAAAAGACCTATGCTTTAAATGTGGTGATAAGTACACAACCGACCATGCCTCAAAATTCCCTTACAAGGTAGCCAAGGTCAAAGTTCATAACATGTATGTGATGGAAGATTGGAGCAATAATGAGGAAGAATTACTTGCTAAATGAAGAGTGTACTAAGGATGTGGATCAGGAGGAGCAGCTCTATGATCTAGAGGATGACCCAAGTAGTTGTACATCCCATGCTCTTGATTTGACACGCCACCCAACTACCACCTCCCTTTGCTCCATCTCCTTGGATGCTTGGAATGGTTCTAGGAGCCCCAACACTCTACGCATTGAAGATATATTAATGGAAACCATATGCTTTTATCATTGTGGATAGTGGTAGTATACACAGTTTTACTAATAGAGAATAAAATATAATGAATTAATTAATTGATGCACAATGATACTCAATCACAAAATGAGAGCCAATGTATTAGTTATTGAAAGAGAGTAGAATGTTCAAGGCACCCAAATGAAATATAAAACACTTTTGTAATAATGATGCATAAGGTACCTTTTTATAGTAAATCTAAAACCCTAAATGGCTTGACTATCTTAGGAAACCCTAACCCTAGCTTCAGTTAGGATCTAGAACACTAGGGGCAACAATTACATTTAAAGACAATTTACATGCCTAGGGAGCTGAAATCATGGATCAAAGGGCATCAACATGTAGCTCATGAGATGGCCTACAATGATTATTGTCCTTTTGTAATTTTTTGTAGGATATATTTCATTGTAGCTAGTAATGACATATTAGCACTATAAATCCAAATATTGGAGTAATCCTTTAGGATAACACTTCTTAAAATGGAGGGGGTTGATATTTAAGATCATGCAAATTTTAGGCTTTTGAAAACCAAATGGCACCACAAAAGTGAGGCACATGCATAGGCACAAAATATATAAATAAGCAGCACACAAATACTTAATAACTTCTAAGCATTCACATAAACAACATGCATTACAATCACATAAAGCAAAAGAGTTACCAACAAGTGAGTAACCTAAATGATATATGAAGCATCATGGCCCATAAATTACATACTTGGTGTAGCTTACAAGTGCCACAATGACACATCTAGATCTAAGGCAGAGGGGCCAATTGAGGGAGTTATCTTAAAAAAGCATTCCACATTGGTTAGTTGTGTGAATAATAGAAGGAATATATTGTAATCTTGCTTACATGTCAACCACTAATTTTAAAAAATGTGTCATGTTATTGAGCATGTTACTAGACCAAAAGTGTAATACTACCTTGCATGTATTTGATTGTGCATAAGATTTGGGAATATATACAACTAGTAAAACCCTTCAATTTCTTTTGATATCATCTATCTACTCATGTAATATAATCTTGAAAGAATTAGATAAGGCAATCTATTTCTAAAAATACATTTATTTCATTAGAATTCAAAATGTGTGATGTTCAAGGTGCTCATATGACTTGTGCTTGGTTCTTACAGAGGAAGCACTATGTATGTAAACAAGTACAAGTGTAACAAAAATAAGTTATGTGG
Organism: Lygodium microphyllum; assembly: GCF_053477565.2. NCBI lineage: Eukaryota > Viridiplantae > Streptophyta > Polypodiopsida > Schizaeales > Lygodiaceae > Lygodium > Lygodium microphyllum. The sequence continues at coordinate 97,791,898 of NC_141142.1, forward strand.
TGTTTGTAAGGTCAGCATACTAGCATATGGAAATGTGGGTGCTAAAAAGTCGTGTGGGTTGGTCTATCTATATTTGTGAGCAGTGAAACATGCACATTTTAATAGATCATGTGTGTGAGTGTTTTGTGTGGTATCATTTGCGAATAATCAATATGCTAAAATGTGTTTGTGCATTATAATGTGCATGGATTTTGAATATATCTTTTGATAAAACAATTTACTAATTTGAACTTCTAAAGTCCCTAGTTAGAAATAAGGCCACGAACTTTAAAGATAAAAGGGCCAAGGTGCAAAAATGTGTCCAAACTTTTAAAGATAAAAAGTCTAAGGTCCAAATGCACGTGCATGTGTGTGTGCACGCGCATGCATGCGCACATGCATACATGTGCACATGCATGCATGTGTATGGTGCATGTGCACATGCACATGTGCATGTTATTAGAAGAAGAAAGCTAGCTAACAATAAATTGATCAATGTAAAGAGTAATCTTAGGATTAAGAAATAGAGATTTGTATGATCATTTTACTAAGGAAAATCAAAGCCCATGCTTGTATGAACATTGCCAAATCATGGAAAATTAAGTAGAATCGTAGAAAAATTATGCAAGTTAGGTTGAATTATCATCAAATTGAGGTGTGCATGAGTGCAACATGTACATATTATGCATACATGTTTATGTATATGTGTGTAAAAGTGTGCTTGTGTATTGTAGAACCATGTGGATGAGAATCCATGACACAAATAAGTATCACCATATATGTTGAAGTGGGCTCTAGTATTCTTGTTCTCAATGGGTTATGTCTAAGTTTAAAAGAGCAAGATTGGTTTGCTTCTAAGGGACATTTGTATTCACTTTTATGAGAGCTTTGGAAAGGCAAGTGGCTTGTCAATTAGCAATAATGAGCTTGTTCATGGAAAGGTGGCCAACAAAACTAAAAAGGTAAAAATGTAGCACACAATCTAGTTCCCAAGACCCTCCTTTCCACATCACAATTTTCATATATTCTAAGTAAAGTTGAGCAAACACAATTGATTGAAGCATATGAAAACATAGATTCCATTCATTAATAGGGGTATGGTGCACTAGGTAATCAATTTACAACTTTATGTTGTAGGTACAAACAAACATTACAAATGTTTGAATTGGAGAAGAAAATCTCCTCCAATTTCTTACTAGAACAACTACATAGAATCATGGGACTATGACTTTGCTACTCTTGTCAAATGAACTTTTATGAAATGGCTTAGGGTATGGAAGCTAGTCATAAGGCATGCTAACTTTTTGTGGTATAGATGTCACATTAAAGGGGGTTCCTTCCTGTATTTAAAATTTTCTTTTGATAAGTGTGATATCCTTACCCATGGAAAAAATTTTGTCAAAACAAAATGTTTGAAAAAATGTTGGGATCCTAAAGATGCTTAAAAGGGTAATAGAGAAGTCACAAGTAGGCTAGTATGATGGCAACTTCATTCCAACTTCAATAACTATGAAATTTTATGCATGCCTTGCTCATGGGAGATGGGTATATGGCAATTTCTCCAGTGGACTAGTTAGATGAAGCAAAGATGAAGAACTAATGGAAAATGTTTCTTTTGATGTATGATTTAGTGGATGTAGTGAGATGGAAGTGGTGAGTTGATGAATTTTTCTTGGAGAAATAAGCATGCAGATAATTCATGGAGGAATGCAAGATTAGATGGGATCTATTCATCCAATGGTGCTTGGTGGATTCACCCTATGTCATTTGTATGGAATGTGAAGAGATGTTTCTTTATCATATCATTTCTCTATGTAAAATCAGGCAACATAGCAAACAGAATCTAAGCAAGGAGTAGAGGATACATAACAAATATGAGGAGAAGAGAAATTGCTTTAAATTCAAATGAACTAATACAAAGATGACTATGTCCAAACATGTGCTTCCACTATGAAGCTTAAAGGGAAATCTAGACAGATGATAGGTGAATAGCTTAAGGCTAGCTGGAAGAAATTTGACTAGGTGTGAAAGATAAATCGATGATGGCCTGGGAGGGTGTCTTCCTTTTATAGCCTAGGAAGGTAGTCTGATCGGCCTATATGGCCATATTAGGGAGATTCCCTAGTCAATCAAGGAAGAATATTCCATTTACTGTTCCCATATCTCGCAACTCGATGCATTGTCCCTCGGGTTGCTATCATCATAACTACTCTATCTAATCCAAAGGCTAAATCCACAAAGGTCATCTTTTTGCCATCCGGTCAAATAAACCCCATTTGACATAAGTCAGGACCCAACCGATCTCTGAGTTCACACATGACTTCTCCTCATAATAGAGGCCTTACCACTTACATCACCATAGTTCATTGGTGGCACCCTATAAGGGTGGGGCATTGAGGATATCTAACACTTTGTTTATTGCAAAATCTTGTTTATGCATGACAAGATTCAAAGGTTGAGATTGCCTCCCTTGAAGTTGAATACTTCTTTATTAAGAGTAAGAAATTTCAAGAATAAAATCACTAAATTTTGAAGCAAAGAATTCTCCTCTATTGGCCCTATTGAATGATGGAAAGCTGAAAGCTTTAGTTTTGTCAAAGTGGCCAAAGAGTTTGGAGAAGATACTTTAAATTTGTAGATTCTAACCATGGCCAAACACACACCATACATATAAGAGGAAGCTCACTCAAGAACACAAGAAGAGAGATGGAGGCCAAAACGTTTTATTGCTAGTTTCTTCTTCTTCTTCCACACACAACACAATATATACAGAGTATAGATAAGATACAATGTAAAGGAAAGTGATTTACTAAGTCAACTAGTGCATAATTGACTATATTAATCGACTAGCACTGTAACTATGCTAGTTGTAGGTAGGTGCAACAAACTAAATATAATAAGTGATAAGTCAATGTGGCCATGTGAGAATCATAATGACCATCAACATGCTAAGTGTAGACGTGCGGACCCATCTAGCTAGGTGGTCCATCATCAATGTCTACATGTGTTGAGTTTGCCATCTCAACACTCCCCCTTAAGCTCAATTGTATCTTTGCAACTCCAAGTAAGATTTGAAACTTTCAAAGCTTCTCTGTACCCAATGCCTTTGTGAAAATGTCAACTATTTGATCCTGTGTGCTAACATATACCAAGTCAATCTCTCTTGTAAGTACCTTCTCTCTCACAAAGTGATAGTGCGCCTCAATGTGTTTTGTCCTAGCATGGAACACTAGGTTCCTAGCTAGCTATATGCTACTCATGTTGTCATAACAATGAATGACAACTTGACCATATCCTTGCACATCCAAATCACCCAATAACTTTTGCAGCCATACCACCTCACATGCTACCATAGTAGCATCTCTATACTCAACCTCCATACTCAATAAAGCGACTATAGGTTGCCTTTTGTATCTCCATGTAACTGTTGCACTACTAAGGGAAAACATGAATCCACTAGTAGATCTTCTGCCTAACATGCTACTAACCTAATCTGCATCTATATATCCAAACACATGTACATCCTTACCTGCCTCATTAAAAATTCCATAATGTAAAGTGGACTTCACATACCTTAATATACGTCTAACTGCATCCAAATGAGACTTTCTAGGCATCTACATAAAGTAATTGACAAGGCCAACAACATAGCTCAAGTCTGGCCTTGTGATAGTCATGTAAATCAAACTCCCTACTATCCTCCTAAACATAGTAGGGTCTTCTATCTCATTTCCAACATCATCACTCAACTTCACATTTTTCTCTAGTGGTACTGAAAGAGGCTTACATGTTGTCATACCATACTTGAAAAACATATCCAAGCTATACTGCCTTTGCGATAGCCATAACCATCATCACATATGATCACCTCAATACCAAGAAAGTACCTCAGCTCACCAAAATCCTTTATCTCAAACTTCTTTTTCAAAAAGTCCTTAACTTCAGTAATCCCATTGTCACTATCACGTGTAATAATCAAGTCATCCACATAGATGACTATGATGACCAAGCATGCATCTCCCTTTCACACATAAAGTGAGTGGTCATCATCAGAAACATAAAAGCCAATGTTGACAAGATACTCTCTGATCATCTTGTTAGACCATGCTCTAGGTGCTTGCTTTAGCTCATAAAGTGGTTTCTTTAACCTATACACATATGTGGGATGTGCTAAATTCTCATAACCTATTAGCTACTCCATATACATCTCTTCTTGCAATTCATTATACAAGAAGGCATTTTTGACATCCATTTCCTATAAATTCCAACCTTTGACTACTGCCAAAGAAATCATACATCTAACAATTTCCATCCTAGCAACTGGGTTGAATGTCTCTTCATAATCTATATCATATGTTTAAGCATAGCCTTTTGCAACTAGCCTAGCCTTATACCTGCTAACCAAACCATATGCATTATGCTTGATTTTGTAAACCCACTTATAGCTATTAAATTTCTTACCCTTAGGAAAGGGTACTAAATCCCAGGTCTTATTGGCTTCTAATGCAGCCATCTCCTCATCCATTGTTGCGTCCCAATGAGCATGACCAATAGCATCCTCAAAACAAGTGGGCTCAACTACCTTTACTGTGTAAGCATAATGGTGAGCTGCATAACCTTCAAAACCAAATTGTTTAACATGATATTTGACCCTACTAGACTTGTGTACATAATGTAGCCTTTATTACGATGTGCTCTCTGTATACCTGGTGTCTTGATTGAAGCAATACCAAGCTCATCATCCAAACTCTCTGAACCACTAGAATGAATCTCCATCAAATCCCAAATGACTAGCAGATGCATCATTATCATCCAACACTTTCTTCTTTCCTTTCTCTTTACCTACAACACTTGTAGATCCACCTGAAGATGTGGGGCTACTCCTTAGTCTCCCAGGCCAAGGGCTAACTATAGATATAGTACCGGATGATATTTCTGGTCCACTATGACTCCATGATTCTTGCTTTTCTTTCTGCACATAACTATCATGATCATCATCATTATCTAATGCATCACCGTTAGATGCATACCAACTATTCATCTCATAAAAAACAACATCCCTGCTCACTTTAAACTCACATGTGACAAGATTATAACAACGATACCCTATCTGCTCTAAAGAGTATCCAATAAACGTACATTTTTCAGCCTTTGGATCAAGCTTTTTTCACAGCTCATCTAGCACATGAACATATGCAATATAGCCAAACACTTTCAAGTGTGATACATCAGGCTTCTTGCCTGTAAAGCATTCTTCAAGGATCATCTCATGAACTGCATCTATGGGAGTTGTATTCATAATATAGACAACATTATGAACACCTTCAAACCAAATTTTTTTTGACATATTCTTTTCTACCATTAATGCCCATAAAACTTCTGCAATATGCCTATTTTTTCTTTCTACGATCGTATTTTGTTGTGGGGAATACCTACAAGTAAATTGTCTCTTTATCCCATAAGACCTCAAGAAGACACTAAACTCATTAGAGAGGTACTCTCCCCCTCCATTTGATCTCAAGCACTTAACTTTCAAGCGTGTTTTTGTTTCAATAGTAGCCTTGAAATTTTTGAAGTGCTCAAATACATCACTCTTTTCCTTCGTGAAATATACCCATAGCTTCCTTGAACAATCATCAATAAATGTGAAAAAGTATTTGCTACTACCACTAAGAGATATGTTCTATATAGGCCCCCAAACATCTATATGCACAACATCGAGTATATTTTTGCTCATATCTCTGTCATGTGAAAAAGGTTGTCTTTTCTACTTACCAAACTGACATGCTTCACACACTTCATGAAATTCTACAAATCTAAAAGCAAGCAACCTTGTAACTAATTCTTTGGGCTACATTAAGTTCAGTCTTTGCACATTTACATGTCCAATATGTTTATGCTAAGTTTCAATGCCTGTGTGACCACCCCTTTCTCTTTAGTATACATAGTAGCATTCATAGTAGGAATTCCAACATCTAAAGTGAATATGTGGCTAACTCTACTTCCTTTTGCGACCAATCTGCACTTATTATTAAAGTCTTCTATAAAATAATCTTTTGCATTAAATCAAACCTCCAATCCTTGCTCTACCATTTGGCCAACAGACACTAAATTCTTTGATGGCACATATAATACGTCTGACAGACTCTTTGTCTAGCCATCATGCAAGGACAAAGGAGCCTTTCCTATGTGTGAAATTGGGTGGCATGAATCATTACCTATCTGCACATAATCTGGATTTTGTAAATCTTGTATCTCTCCAAACCATTAAGTATGACTGGTCATATTATTAGATACACCTAAATTAACATACCATACATCATCATGTGTCCCCTTTCCTGTAACAACATTCATCATATGCTACATAACAAACAGACGCTCATTTTTATCTTCATTCTATCATGAAGCTGATGCATAGTTTCCTTGCCTCAATTTATCACTACGCATATAATCCTTCTTAGTATAATAATGGGCTATAATATGACATGTTTGGCCACAATAATGACAAACGAGCTCCCCCTGTCTCTAAAGTTTTCACAGCCTCCTAAAACTTGCATTCCACCGAAATGTTGATTTAACTTGTTTTGTTGGTTATCACTAGCGTGTCCCATATCATGGCCTCCCGAAGAGGATTTGCCACACCCCCTTCCTAAACTTGAGTAAAATGCTTGGATCTGTTTACCATTTCTTTCAGATGAGTCACCCTACATATTGATCTCTTTGGTAATCATGGGAGAGACCAACTCATCAAAATTTGAAAATGGTTTTCATACACATACAAAAGTGACAAATGATTTTCAAGCCTTCTTGTTATTAAGGCCACCCAAAGTAGATGGAACTAAATCATCATCAGCCATTGCATCAATCGCTGTCGAAGTATCTGCAATGCTCCTCACCTTCAATGCATACTCATTGATAGATATTTTTCCTTTCTTCAAAATCCAACTCTTGCTTGAGTTGAATCTTCCATGCCTTTGTATTTACGAAAAACATGTTCTCAAAAATTTTCCAAGCTACACGTGAAGTTTCAGTATTCTTGATATACCCTAGCATAATATTATCAATGATTGTAGATAGCCAATACATCACCTTTTTGTCCTTTGCATTTCATTCTTTCCACGCCTTTAATTCATGTGCAGTTTCATCGTAGGGTTACTCAGCTTTGGCTCCTTTTTTTCAATGTAATGAACTCATAAGGGCATTTTCCAATAAGGAAGTTCATCACATGGAACTTCCATGATGGATAGTTATTTTTGTCCAACTTATTAATTATGGGATTTTCACTATTCTTTGCCATTATCACAAAAATGATACAAAACAACAAGCAAGTCTTCTGCAACCTTTCACAAGTGAACAACAATATACCAAGCAACCTTTTTCACTGACTGCTCAACAATACATGTAATCTACAACCTATTTACATATAAAACTTATGTTTTCTTCTCGAAAAACACCTCAAAATTTACAGATTTAAGATTTGTAACATGTGCACCCACTTTCAGCTGACACAACCGAAATTACACTATGCCCTGAAATTGATGTCTGCAATCTTGCGTGTCCAAAACGAGGGCTGTAAATGGCCTCAGGTGGGCCAAAAAACCTATGGACGAGCCCTAAAGGGCTTATCTATAGAATATATAATGCTTTGCTCGCACACCAAATCTCACACCAATCTGAGATTTTCACTCTGTGCCACCTTGCTTCTAGTGCCTCCACAAGCACTATCCAAGAGAAAGAGTGGGAGAGCTTCTTACCCGTTGCTTGGTTGCTTGAATCAATGCTTATTCTCCTTTAATTCAGTCTTCAAAACTAGCCTCTCTCAGTGATGCCGCTTTGATACCATGTCAAGAATCGGATGGTGGGGAGACTTGCTTGATTTAATGTGCCAAACACACACCATACACACAAGAGGAAGCTCACTCAAGAACACAAGAAGAGAAATGAAGACCAAAACGTTTTTTGGATGGTTTCTTCTTCTTCTTCCACACACAATATAATGTACACAGAGTGTAGATAAGATACAACATAAAGGAAAGTGGCCTACTAAGTCAACTAGTGTATAACTAACTATATTAATTGATTGGTGCTATAACTATGCCAAATGTAGGTAGGTGTAAGAAACTAAATATAATAAGTGATAAGTTAGTGGCCATGTAAGGATCATAATGACCACCGACGTGCTAAGTATAGATATGCAAATCCATCTAGCTATAGGCAATCCATCATCACTGTCTACACGTGTTGAGCTTGCCATCTCAACAAAATTTACTATTTGTTGTATGTGATCTACCCTCATGATGAAATTGCTAAGTCTCTACTTGCTACAATTGAAAATTTCCTGTAGGCTAGAGATAAAGTGAAGTTGGAGGTTCTCTGAGTTCAATCTCAAGCTTGTTGGCTCCAAGTTGGAGATTTCCCATCCACTATGTTGTTTAATACTATAAAACAAATAAAGACTACAACATGTAATCGTGCGCAGACAACAAAGAAGGAGATCTTAGAGGTTTTCAACAACTACATGTCCAATATTGTAGGTGATCGCCAAGTGACAGCTGAAATTTACACAGCAAAGACAAAAAAATTCCTTGAACTAGTGTCCAAGGTCATCTTCATTGACAAGGACCTTACTCTTGATAGACCCTTTTCCATAGATGAGGTGAAGGAGGTGGTTTTTAAAATGAATAAATAAAAGTCCCTTGGAAGTGATGGACTACCAATAGGATTTTTCCACTCCTTTCAGGAAGTCTATAAATATGACATTTATGCTCCTCTTAACAATATGAGAAATGAATGTTCACTTTTAAATTGCAAAATTCTTAAATGAAATTTGAAACATTAAAATAGGAAAACTTGTAAAGACTAGTGCCCAATCACTCTTCTCAATGCCCATTACAAAAGCATTTTTTCAAAAAATTAAATATGTAATGGCAAAAGGCATACATGGCATGCAATTTGGGTTTGTGAATAAGAGGAGCATCCATGATGCAATACTTAACCTCACCTTCTCTTTGAATTATGCATTTACAAGGACTTTGTGATGATCAATCTCAATCTTGATAAGCTGTATGATTAAATTAGGTGGGATTTTATCTAACTTACATTGGAGAAGATGGGGTTTGGTTCAATTTTTTTGCAGTATGGTTAAAGTGCTATTCACTGATGTCTCCTCTACATTATGCATCAATGGTTGTCATAAATCCTCCTTCTCTCTTCACAGATTGATCTGACAAGGTTGCCCATTAGTACCCTTGCTTTTTATTTTTGTTTTTTTAATCATTTTTAAAGGAAATTTGACCTTCAAGTAGTCACTAGAGGAATCAAAGTGTTTCCATTGCCAAATGGAACTTCCTTTACAAGTCAGATGTTAATTGGTGACAATGCAAATCTAATTGAAGAAGATGTTGAAAGCATTCAAAATCTATTCAAAGTTTATGATCAGTTTGGGAAAGTATTTGTCTCCAAAGTTAGGGGAGAGAAAATGGAACTGCTTAGATTATCCAACCATGAGTGTATACTTCAAAAGTTTGGATGAATGATTTAGGGTGTGGCATAAGAGTGTAATATTTTTCTTGTCATTTAGGGATAGGTTTATTCTAGAAACAACATTTTCAAAATTACTAGAATATGAAATATTTGATTAGAGACCCACTTACTCTGGTAGGAAAATTGGTAGTTCTTAAGCACATCTTGCAATCATACATCGCCTTCATTGCAAAGTCTTAGAGGGAGTAGATTGAAAAATTATTTGGATATTTTAATCTCATGGTCCTAGGTCACAAGGAAGGAAGTTGGTGGTCTAGGGTAAGGTCCATGCATGACCATGCAACCAAATTCAACATGAAGTGGCTACAGAATATTCAACTATCTAGTTAGCGTGGGCTATTTTGATGAAGTACCATATTGTGTCAGCCCAATAAAGTACAAGTTACGACATAGATTGAAATGGTTTCAAAGGCTACTATTGATTGATGACAATGCTAAGATGGACAATTTTGATGCATAGATACATGGATGATGACGAATACATGGATGAAGGTGTTGTAGTAGGTTCAATGGCATCTTCACTAAAGATGTTAGTGTGGCTCTCTCCCATGTCTACTAACGATAATAGAGCACTACATTGGTTTGGTCCCAAGAAAGCTTTCAATTTCCACTAGAAAAAGGATTAACGATGTGGAAGGACATGTGGAATGCAAGGCCCCTAATTTGGCTCTCAAGCAAGGAGCTATGATAGAAATTGGCATTTTGATAGACAAGGAGAAGGCATGGATTATTCAGATCTCCTCAAAATTAAAGATGATTAGCCTTCATCAATCAGCTTGAACTTTAGCCATCAAGCATTTATGTATTAATGAAATAACTATCTCTAGAATCAGACCTTTACTATATACTAGATTCCAACAACGAGGATTGGGTAATCAAGGCACATAGCTTTTGGGTCAAATTCCATCATACGCTTTCTATTAAAAGCTATGCAACTTGACGTTAGCAATCTAGAAAGCTACTCCCTTTGGAAGAAGTACTTCAATGCTTTGGCGAGTACTTATGGTTTGGCCTAGGGAGTCAATCTATAAGAAATCATCTATATAACATGCATTCAAAGGATATTAAGGAATACCCTTTCTTTACATGCTAGAAGGCCTTAAAATGATCCCTTTTACTTTACTAAACTTACAGTTTTTTTTCAAATTGTAATTTAAAAATCTATTTTGTAAATATAATCTTGTAAATTTTACTGAATGTAATACTCTTTCTTTTGAACTCGCATGGTATCTTACATGTTCTATAAGGTGGACCCCCTCGATGGTTTGGCTCCCAGATCATTACAAGGTGGGGAAGTGGAACCAACTGTGGATAATCACATCCCACTCTACAAGAGGTTTGAACAAAATGTAAATCTGTCACAACTCTATAGAAACAGAATTTGTATCCTTTTTTCATTAATTTGTCTATATAATGATTTATTAAATTTATTTCCTTTGCACTAATTAGATATAAAGAAAAGTGCATTGGAGCTGGCCACTGATGAGTGGTCACAGGTTATGGTGGACCCACGCGATGGGTTAGAGAAAAGATAGTTCACACTTCCACCTATATGGTCCGATTGGGCGCCTGTGACCAGAACCTTGTTTGAGCCTACTTCTATCAAACTTTAGCAAGACATATTTACCTTTTTCAAAAGCCAAAGGTCTTCTTCATTTATCTGCTTGCTTCTTTTGTCGCTCTTGGGCAACTTTGATAGTGGCTCGAACTTGATCCATTGTTGTTTTTAAATCTGAAGCAAACTCATCAGCAGCAAAAATCTTATCTTTGATGGAATAATCTGGATGAGAACCTCCTTGCTGTAAATTTGACCAAACTGCTGCAAAATCAATATCTTCATCATAAGTATTCTTCATCGTTTGAAAATCTTCATGATGAGCCACTGTAATAGTTGCAATGCGAGGCACTCTAGAAAGTGCATCAGCAACTACATTTTGTTTCCTTGGAGTGTACATAATTTGAAAATGAAACATAGACAAGAAATTTTCCCATCTTGCATGTTTCTCCTGTAAATGCCCCGAACAACGTAGTATGCTTAACAATTATGATATTCGCTTGTTTTCGAGATTTAATATAAAAGAGAATGAACACTTAAAGCTGAAAATAAAAATTACTCACAAAATTACAGCCATGAAAATGTAAAGTAATGGAGACAAGATTGAGGGTTGAAGATGGGCAAAACCCCCCCCCCCCCCTCCCCCCCCCGAAGGAATGTATTTCTGCTCAACCCAAGTCCCTTAGGGAAGAGCTCAATTACAATCAACCTGAGAGTGAGGAGAAGTAATTCTCACTCTCACAAGATCATGCAAAGATGTACAAACACACATGCATTACCTATTATGCAATGATAAGAACTGATTTCTTTACAGTATGAGAGAAGAAAGAGGGGAAATCAGCCTTCTCCATTATTGAACAGTAGTACATGGATAAGGCTTGCTTCTTGTTGCTAAAATGGAAGAAAGAGCTCAAGAAGGAGGTGCTGTAATGAATTTACAGGTTTGTTGTCCTGTAAAACAGTAGTGATAGAAGAGGGAATATGGAGGAATTTGATAATGGAGAAGTGTGGGATGATGATGGGGATGGATGGGGCCAGTTTCTGGCTATCTGCGGATGTTGTACATGAGTTTACAGCAAAGAAAAATGATGTTGAATGAAGAAAAACGAGCTCTTATTTATAGGAGAGGAAAGAGCTAGTACAAAAGGGGAAAGTGGAGTAGCATAAGACAAGTGTCCAACCACATGTCATGAGATGTGACAAGTGGTGGGACACTTGGAAACTTGTGTGACAAGTGTCTTGACACTTGTCTCTTCTCTATGGCCTTCCTTTTTGGGTTGAATACTGTCAAGAATAGAAACAACCAAATTTAGTAAGCACAGTCAGAGTACAGAACTTACTATTTTTAGAATGACATCCCTATTTTTTAGGACTAGCATTTTTAGGCTAATTCGAAGCTTCTAAAATTTAGGGACCTCCTAAAATTTAGGGACCCCCCCAATATAGGTGTCATATGAAAGCTTTTTCCGTGTACATCGCAAAAACGGCATCAGAATCTTCATGTGACTTTCCTATGCAAAGAAATGTGCATTTCAAGCTTTCAACCCACACATGCACATTATACAAGCATTTCATGATCATGCCATCTTGTTGATTGTAACTGTCTGTTCTGGTGGATCTAGCCCACACTCCAAGGCATCAATCCTTTCTGTGTGCGAGTCTAACCCTGATATGTGTGAGTTCTAGTCACAGGCGCCCAATCGGGCCATATAGGTAGAAGTGTGAACTATCTTTTCTCTAACCCACCGCGTGGGTCCACCATAACCTGTGACCACTCATCAGTGGCCAGCTCCAATGCACTTTTCTTTATATCTAATTAGTGCAAAGGAAATAAATTTAATAAATCATTATATAGACAAATTAATGAAAAAAGGATATGGTTGGACACTTGTCTTGTGCTACTCCACTTTCCCCTTTTGTACTAGCTCTTCCCTCTCCTATAAATAAGAGCTCGTTTTTCTTCATTCAACATCATTTTTCTTTGCTGTAAACTCATGTACAGCACCCGCAGATAGCCAGAAACTGGCCCCATCCATCCCCATCATCATCCCCCACTTCTCCATTATCAAATTCCTCCATATTCCCTCTTCTATCACTACTGTTTTACAGGACAACAAGCCTGTAAATTCATTACAGCACCTCCTTCTTGAGCTCTTTCTTCCATTTTAGCAACAAGAAGCAAGCCTTATCCATGTACTACTGTTCAACAATGTTGAAGGCTGATTTCCCCTCTTTCTTCTCTCATACTGTAAAGAAATCAGTTCTTATCATTGCATAATAGGTAATGCATGTGTGTTTGTACATCTTTGCATGATCTTGTGAGAGTGAGAATTACTTCTCCTCACTCTCAGGTTGATTGTAATTGAGCTCTTCCCTAAGGGACTTGGGTTGAACAGAAATACATTCCTTCGGGGGGGGGGGGGGGGGGTTTGGCCATCTTCAACCCTCAATCTTGTCTCCATTACTTTACATTTTCATGGCTGTAATTTTGTGAGTAATTTTCATTTTCAGCTTTAAGTGTTCATTCTCTTTTATATTAAATCTCGAAAACAAGCGAATATCATAATTGTTAAGCATACTATGTTGTTCGGGGCATTTACAGCAAGGAGGTTCTCATCCAGATTATTCCATCAAAGACGGTTACCTTCTCATGAACAATCGCCTTTGTGTCACTCTTCCTGTTTGACAAAAGGTGCTTAAAGAAAGTCATGAACCCCCTTATGCAGGGCATAGAGGGAGGGCAACCACTCTAAGTGCAATTGAGTGCTACTTTTATTGGCCAACATTACGAAAAGATACACATAACTTCATTGAGGCTTGTCTGGTATGCCAAAAATCCAAATATGATAGGCAGAAGATTCCAGGATTGTTGCAACCTCTTCCACTACCCAAAGGTCCATGGGAATCTATCACAATGGATTTCTTCCAGGTATTCCAAGAACACCTCAAGGTCATGATATGATTTGGGTCATAATTGATAGATTCAGCAAACAATCACATTTTATTCCATGTCATAAAACATTGAAATCCGCACAAGCTGCAAGACTTTTCATTCAACATATCTTTAGATTACATGGTATGCCTTCTGAGATCACTTCAGATAGAGACTCCAAATTCACAAGTAACTTTTGGCGTGCTTTATTTGAGAATTTGGGAACCACTTTAAAGTTCTCCTCAGCTTTTCATCCTCAAACTGACGGCCAAACAGAGGTGATGAATCTCACTCTTTTGGATATGTTGAAAGCTTATGTTAGTGAACATAAGTCACAATGGGAGAAATATCTTCCATTATTGGAGTTTGCTTACAACAATACAGTGCACTCATCCACAAGGAAAGCTCCAAATGAAATAGTCCAAGGTAAAGTGATTCCTCCTCCAATTATTTGCACTAAAGATAAGATTTTTGCTGTTGATGAGTTTGCTTCAGATTTAAAAACAACAATGGATCAAGTTCGAGCCACTATCAAAGTTGCCCAAGAGCGACAAAAGAAGCAAGCAGATAAATGAAGAAGACCTTTGGCTTTTGAAAAAGGTAAATATGTCTTGCTAAAGTTTGATAGAAGCAGGCTCAAACAAGGTTCTGGTCAAAATTCATCTTTTCCAAAGCTCTCCAGTAGATACTTTGGACCATTCAAAGTGATTGAGAAAATAAATGAACTTTCTTATCGACTTGAGCTTCCTACTCATTGGAAAATACACAACTCTTTTCATGTAAGTTTTCTAAAACCTTACATAGGACAAGAACCAAAGGAACCCATTACTGAAGATCCCCCAGAAGTTGAAGAAACAGAGCAACTCTTGGAACTTGAAAAGATTTTGTTTCTCAATGATCGAACCACGAGAAGTGGCCTTGTGACACGAAAATTCTTACTAAAATTCAAGAATCTACCCACAACAGATGCACAGTGGGTAGATGAAAAATTCATGAAGGATTACCCAAACATTCTTCAGCCATATCAAGAAGCTTTTCAGTTGAGGACAGCTGAATAAAAGCCAGAGGGCTGTCACAACTCTATAGAAACAGAATTTGTATCCTTTTTTCATTAATTTGTCTATATAATGATTTATTAAATTTATTTCCTTTGCACTAATTAGATATAAAGAAAAGTGCATTGGAGCTGGCCACTGATGAGTGGTCACAAGTTATGGTGGACCCACGCGGTGGGTTAGAGAAAAGATAGTTCACACTTCCACCTATATGGCCCGATTGGGCGCCTGTGACTAGAACTCACGCATATCAGGGTTAGACTCGCACACAGAAAGGATTGATGCCTTGAAGTGTGGGCTAGATCCACCAAAACAGACAGTTACAATCAACAAGATGGCATGATCATGAAATGCTTGTATAATGTGCATGTGTGGGTTGAAAGCTTGAAATGCACATTTCTTTGCATAGGAAAGTCACATGAAGATTCTGATGCCGTTTTTGCGATGTACACGGAAAAAGCTTTCATATGACACCCATATTGGGGGGGTCCCTAAATTTTAGGAGATCCCTAAATTTTAGGAGGTCCCTAAATTTTAGAAGCCTCGAATTAGCCTAAAAATGCTAGTCCTAAAAAATAGGGATGTCATTCTAAAAATAGTAAGTTCTGTACTCTGACTGTGCTTACTAAATTTGGTTGTTTCTATTCTTGACAGTATTCAACCCAAAAAGGAAGGCCATAGAGAAGAGACAAGTGTCAAGACACTTGTCACACAAGTTTCCAAGTGTCCCACCACTTGTCACATCTCATGACATGTGGTTGGACACTTGTCTTGTGCTACTCCACTTTCCCCTTTTGTACTAGCTCTTCCCTCTCCTATAAATAAGAGCTCGTTTTTCTTCATTCAACATCATTTTTCTTTGCTGTAAACTCATGTACAGCACCCGCAGATAGCCAGAAACTGGCCCCATCCATCCCCATCATCATCCCCCACTTCTCCATTATCAAATTCCTCCATATTCCCTCTTCTATCACTACTGTTTTACAGGACAACAAGCCTGTAAATTCATTACAGCACCTCCTTCTTGAGCTCTTTCTTCCATTTTAGCAACAAGAAGCAAGCCTTATCCATGTACTACTGTTCAACAATGGAGAAGGCTGATTTCCCCTCTTTCTTCTCTCATACTGTAAAGAAATCAGTTCTTATCATTGCATAATAGGTAATGCATGTGTGTTTGTACATCTTTGCATGATCTTGTGAGAGTGAGAATTACTTCTCCTCACTCTCAGGTTGATTGTAATTGAGCTCTTCCCTAAGGGACTTGGGTTGAACAGAAATACATTCCTTCGGGGGGGGGGGGGGGGGGGGGGGGGGGGGGGTTTGGCCATCTTCAACCCTCAATCTTGTCTCCATTACTTTACATTTTCATGGCTGTAATTTTGTGAGTAATTTTCATTTTCAGCTTTAAGTGTTCATTCTCTTTTATATTAAATCTCGAAAACAAGCGAATATCATAATTGTTAAGCATACTACGTTGTTCGGGGCATTTACAAAATCACACATTCTAGTCATGTTAGGGAATGTATAAGTTATGGAGAAATATACAAGCTTGGCTAGTCAATGTTTAGTTGCATAATATGCTCTCTTGGAGAAGTACTTTACTAGGTCAAAAAGGGAGAATGCCCCCTATAATATTCGAAACCTACCATGTCATAAGAAGTGCAACACTGATAAGAATAAGTGAAGGAAGAAATGATATTCTTTTAAAAGGTAAACCTTGGGTTTTGTCTGATCTAGCACATCATTTTAGCAAAATTTGTGAATGGGTACCATCCTTGCTTAAGGTTAAAGCCAAAGATGTAAGTTGGAAAGTAGCGATCACCAAGTTACAATGCACTACTAGAGCATGAGATTCTTTTGTAAAGATGTTTATATTTTGACTTTATTATACATTTCTCCTTCACATTTTAAAAAACCATATGGATGAGAATCCACGACACATATAGATATTGGCCATATGTGCTAAAGTGGCATCTAGTACTCATGTACTCAAACTTTTAGATTATATTTAGAGCAAGATTGATTTACTTGTAAGGAAGTGGCAACTTTTCTCTTTTCTCTTTGAGAAAAGGAATCAAGATGTGACTTTTATATTCACTTCTATAATAGCTCTTGAAAGACATGTGGCTTGTCTATTGGCAATGATGATGAAATTGTTTGATGGGAAGGTGGCCAACAAAAGAAAAGAGGCAAAAATGTAGCACACAATCTAGTTCCCAAGAACCTCCTTTCCACATCACAATTG
The DNA here is from genome assembly GCF_053477565.2 of Lygodium microphyllum. NCBI lineage: Eukaryota > Viridiplantae > Streptophyta > Polypodiopsida > Schizaeales > Lygodiaceae > Lygodium > Lygodium microphyllum. Next base: position 97,809,207 of record NC_141142.1, read on the forward strand.
TCATGTCTTCTAAGGATATATTGAGTGACTACAAGTTAGTTGAAGCACATGAAAACATAGATTCAATTCATTAATAGGGGTATGGTGCATTAGGTAATCAATTTACAACTTTATATTACGGGTCAAAACAAATGTTTGAATCGGGAGGAGAAAATTTGCTCCAATTTCTTACTAGAACAACCTCATAGAATCATGGGCCTATGACTTTGCTACTCTTATCAAGGAAGTTTTTATGAAATGGCTTAGGGTAAGGAAGCTAATCTTAAGGCATGCTAACTTTTTATGCCATAGGCGTGGCCCAAAAGGAAATTTGTTCATGTTTTTAAATTTTTCTTTTGATGAGCGTGGTATCCTTGTGCAAAAAAAAATGTTAGAAAAAATGTTGGGATTGTAAAGATGCTTAGTAGGAAAATAGAGAAGTAGCAACTAAGCCAGTATTATGGCAACTTCATTCCAACTTCAAGAGCTATGATGGTTTAACATTTTAGCAAATTAGCTTGCTAAAGTATGCTTATGATTGGACAAAAAAAAGCATAATAATGGGGCTTGATTAGAGGACCAAATGCATCTTTATTGGAGTGTAAATCCATTTACTGGCATGTTTACCCTACCCTTCAATGGAATTGCTATTAGGAATCAATTGATTGACATTCTAACGCTCATGATAGCAATGTTTCATGTTATGTGTATTAGCAAATTTTATAAAAGGCCTTCAAAACTAAGGATAGAATGTATAAAACCTTCACAATTTCACATCAAACATGTATATAAGCATCAAGAACACATTTGACCTATGAGAATACCTACATTCATGTTAGGGGTTGCTTGCTAATGTACTAAAGGTTTAGTGAAAAACCCTTATTTTGTCTGGTCAACACATGCTTGCTTAGGCTAGTGTGACAAGCTTTAGGACTCCCAATTTCTTGTTTTCGATACTCGTTATCTTTGTTCATTTGGCTAAGAGATCTTACTTCTATGAGTGCCCATACACTCCATGGAAGGGCCATAGGGATGGATTACTCCAATTGTTGAAGAAGGACTCAGATGTATGTTGGTAGGTGAACAACATGTGTAGACTAGTGAAACAATTTGTATTCGCTTGCCATTTCAAGATCATAAGTTGTGGATTGCCTTGTGCATAAAGGACAATGGACATAATAGCCACTCTTGCTACCCAAATGTTGATGCCCACAAAGGGTGCTTGTTAGATGCTTGTGGCAATGCCTAAAATTGAAGGTTTCTATTTCCAAAAGGCCTTCACTCAATGATGGTGGAGGAAAAAGTTTTCTTGAGAATCTTTGAAGTAAGTTTTAGCAAAGAAGTTGTATGTTTTTTCCAAGGCTTTGAATGTCACAATGTGTAGCTAAAATTTCCTCATTTTACCAATGAGAAACAACTCAATTGGTTGGGAGTGTGTGTGAGTTATGAGAGGTCAAAGGCTCAAAACTTAGAATTGGGTAGCTATGTGATGCTCTGTATTTGGGTGAAAGGTAGGTGTTACTCGGTGTTATATAAAGAAAAGAACCCTTATGTTTAGCAATTCTAAGACCTTTAGTTTGAGTATTTGGGTGGGTTTTCTTACACTTCACTCGACACTCTAGTAATTTTTAGACATTCTAGGGTTGTCCCTCGCCCAAAGTATTACAAGTGACCTGAAATGATGTGCTAAACCTTATTTTTTTGGGGTGGCTATGTGATGCTTCTTCATACTTGGGGAAAGATAGGTGTTATTTGACATTATATAAAGAAAAGAACCCTCGTCTTTGCAATTCTAAGACCTCTAGTTTGAGTATTTGGGTGGGTTTCTTACATTCACTCGACACTAAAGCTTGGTTTCTTTTACACATTCTAGGGCTGTCCCTAGCCCAAAGTATTACAACCTACAAGTGACCTGAAATGATGTGCCAAACCTTAATGTTTTGTAGACATTCTAGGGCTGTCCCTAGCCCAAAGTATTACCAATTAGAAGTGACCTGAACTGATGTGATGTTCCAACTGATGGCCTTGGTCCATGAATGGTCTTTCTATGCTGATGATTCACACACACTCTCTCTTTGCTACTAAGGCCCTTTTTAATCTGTCCCAATGCTCTCACTACTAATATAACTCGCCTTGTGGACTAACCAACCACCGCCATTGGCAGCCATTGTTGTCTCGCAGTTAATAGTGAGCTACAGCTTGGCAAAGACCCACAAAAATAGAGAAAGAAAACTGAACCACCCTCTACTAGCTAATGTGTTTATGTGATAAGCAGTTCTTGCTCTAACCAACCATTCTTTCAAAACACAGAGAAGCAAAAGAGTCATTATCCATGAAATCTTCAGTGAGCTCTTTTGTGAGAGCGTCTCTCCTGCTTCTAATAGCACTCTCCGCACAACTACTTCAAGCTCAAGCGCTGTGCTCTCGCGGCCGATGTCAGGTATCCTAATTACTATCCTATCTTCTTTGGGTGGAATGTATCGGAATTCCTGCAGTTAGTAGTAGATACATATATGCAGTTAACTTGTAGAAGATGGACATGATTTCAGTCAAGATAGGGGTCACTGCAGTTAGCAGTGTGTCATATCTAGTTAGCTTCTCCAGAATGGCCATGTAATCCAAGCAGTGCGAAGAAATGGGGGGAATGGCACACAGTTATATCGCTCTCAAGATTTGATTACATGGCGTCTGATTTCTGTCTTTAGTATGAAGCAATCTTTGCTCATAATGTTCCGAGTTTGCTGAACGAATCTGTATATGCTCGTTTGTTTGTTTGCCTTTGAATGGTTTTATCAGCTCCGGCAAGATTTCCAGTCAGTAGCAGATAGAAAAATATAATTAACTTGTAGAGGGTTCATGAATCCAACACAAAAAGGGGGAACTGCAGTAATTAGTAGTAGTGCATCATGTCTAGTTAACTTCTGGAAAATGGACATGCAATGCAAGCAATGTGGAAAAATGGGAGAGTGGCAGAACCTATATTGCTCAAGCTTGAATTGTAAAGTGATTTTGGCTCAAAATGTCCTAATTTCTGTATTTAGTTTGAAGTAGTTTTGGCTCAAAACGTGCTGATTTTGCTCACTGAATCTGTGTTTGTTTGTTTGTTTGCTTTTGTTTGAATTGAAATGGGGGAAATGGCAAAACCTTTACTGCTCAAGATTGATTTATATTCATCCCTCTGATTTCTGTACTTAATTTGAGTGATTTTGGCTCGACATGCTCTAACTTCTGTTCTTAGTTTGAAGTAATTTGGGCTCAAAATGTTATGGGTTTCCTCACTGAATCTGTGTTGGTTTGTTTGTCTGTTTGTTTTTGTTTGAATTGAATGATTTTGTTATCAGCTCCGGCAAGTTTGTCTGAGAGACTCGGACTGTGCATCTGGGCTCTTCTGCTCTACATGCGTCGCAGACGGTGATGTTCTTCGACGGTGTCATCGATACAAGGCCACCATTCCAACTACCATTGTACTGAGCCGTTCCCCCTCTCTCTCATCTTCTTCTTCTTGATTAGTTTTGCAGGAACCGCGTCAAGCGGACAAAGAAATTAGAACTAGATGTCCATAGAACCATCGCAAAGATATATATATAGAGGAATGATGATGAGGCGACTGTAAGGTTGTGTCACATGTGTGAGGCGTTCATTCAACAATTCAAATTCTATCATAACAAGACATTTTCAGAGGACCATTACATTACTTTATATTTTGGAGTACGCGTCTGCTTGTAATGCAAAATAAATTTCCCAATGGGAGTAACAGAAACTGTAAGAAGACGATAATTGCAGTGTCATTTTATGATCTGCGTGAGCAGCCAACATTCAAATGAATCCATGATGTTGTGACATCGATTTGTTAATTCAACAGACTAAGAACGACTATAAATTATTGAGCTGGTTTGCATGTATTGATGGTTTGCAGGTATGAGGACACCCCTTTCTATGTTTAGAACAAACAATGATGCTCACTATAGCATTTTAAGATAATACACATTGATTCAGACGGCTGCTAACGATTGTGCTAATGCAGAGCAATCAAGAGTGCAAAAGCAATGCTGTTTTAACTGAATTTCTGTAGCAAAATGGGAATGACTAAAGTTGGTGATGTTTGCAAGTATAACGAGACTGTTTTTATTTAGGACAGGAATGGCATTTTGATGTTAGCATATGTCAAACTAACACAATCTATGGGGGTTGTGTTGTTTCTCCCTCTTTTTTGTTTCTGTAGCGTGGGGGTTTGCCCTTCAACAAGTATGCGTGGCTCACGACGCACAACGCATTCGCAATTGTGGGGGAGCCTTCCCATACAGGAGTGGCAAGAATCACCTTTGAAAATCAAGAAGACAGTGTCACCAACCAGCTCAACGTACAACCTGATTTGCCTCTTGATCAGACGCTCAAATTTTGTGTGCCTTATGTCCTGGGTTTCTTTCTTTCTTTCTTGCTTTGGGTCAAGTCCTCTGATATATATACATCCAATTTCTCACGGCTGGCCACTAAGCATAGCCTTCGTTTGATTACTGGCAGAATGGTGTGAGAGGTCTCATGTTGGACATGTATGACTTTTTGGGTGATATCTGGCTCTGCCATTCTTTTGGAGGCGTTTGCTACAACTTTACAGCCTTTGTAAGCATCCAATCCCGTCAAACATTAGCTGAGCAGTTGGCATTCGCAGTGTTTGCAAGTATACCTCATTCCTTAACATTAGCTGAGAATTAATAGGTCATTTACAGCCTCCGGGAGCATTCTCATCTGAAATCTGATAGCTTCTAATGGTATTAATATTCACAAACTCTATCGCATTTCCATGTGCATTTGGCTCCCAATGCAGAACAAGAGCCATAAGTGTTGGATACTGGAAGCTCATTTTTTCACTCTGAATTGGATCTTTACTTAAGATGTTCTGACTGGCTTATCAAGTCATTATGTTTGATGTTTTGCCCCATTTTCTGTTATTTGAGAATCTCGATTTAGCAGCTAGTGGTTGCTCCAATTTCTCATGCATCACAGTGAAAGACCTCCTGTGCACCAAAAATCAGTCTTATCTTAGAACCACTGCAGGAGCCAGCCATCAACACATTGCAAGAGATAGGGGCTTTTCTATCAGCAAATCCAACAGAGATTGTCACCATTTTCATAGAAGACTATGTGAAGAGCAATAAGGGCTTGACCAAGCTTTTCACAAATGCAGGCTTGATGAAGTACTGGTTTCCTGTGTCTAGCATGCCCAAGAATGGTGAGGACTGGCCTACAGTCACAGACATGGTAGCTAAGAACTACCGGCTTCTCGTCTTTACATCTGACCGCACCAAGGAGGCAAGTGAAGGCATAGCCTACAACTGGAGATATGTCAATGAAAATCAATGTGGGTTCTTTCAAACCTGATCACTCACTCGGTTTGAAGCTGATTATTTCCTCTAATCAACAAAATAATTGCAGTCACATCTGATCTTGTTCTTAATTAATCTGCTGTTGTTCTATGTTTGTGTGTGGAGTATCATTTCAACACCACATTGTTGTCAAGCCTGTATGTAGGTAGTGTGACTGCAGATTGCATGGATGTTTATATGTAGCTACATTTCAAGGAAACACGACTCAGATTTTTTGTGTTGCTCTCAGATGGGAATGGAGGAATGCATGCAGGGCAATGCCCGAACAGAGGGGAGTCTTTAGCCCTTAGTGCAAAAAGCAGGTCCTTGGTTCTGGAGAACTTCTTCCCAGATGACCCTGTTCAAGCACAAGCATGCAAGTACAACTCCGCCATGCTCCAGCAGATGCTGCCTGTGTGCTACAAAGCTGCTGGAAATCGGTGGGCCAACTATCTTGCAGTGGACTTCTACAAGGTGAGTTCCAAATGGGCAAGGCAAGGCATTGTAGTAGAACACAATAAGGTTTTGAAGAAGTTTTAGATAATTCCCACTAGTAACTCCCACATTGTGAATTATGATAACATCATGAGCTTCTCCGAGGGGAGAATCTCATACTTAGCGAGGTGTGGTTGGGGGCAGGGGGATCCCTTGTCCCCAACTGCACCTACCTAAGTATGTGGTGCACTGGTGCTTCTCTAGCGCAAGCTCATGATGTTGAATGGTATAGGGAAAATCAAGGGAAAACAATCCCTTTCCCACATCGGAAAATGTCAAACTTCTTGTGGAATTTAAATTGAGTTCCACAAGTAGTCCAATAATACCAAAGTATATTAAGATTGTAATACTTACATACCCACTTACACAAAACATATTTATTTTCCTTTTCGAATACCCACTAGAGTGGACGGATGCCACATAGGTCATCCCATACCTAGTAGCATGCAAGTTAATTATGTTAGAGTGGGATGGCAGTCTTCCTCGAACTACACTCCGGAGCTTGACAAAACCTTCATGAAGGTTTCCTAAGTCTCTGAAAAGCACCAGCTTTTAATTAATTGACAAGAAACCCAGGTATTAGTCAAGTGAATTCTTAAAGTTAAGAAAAGACCTGGGTAGTTTTTTTATAAAAAAAAGTAAGATTGTATTAAGTGGTAGATAATAAATATGTACATCGCCAACCAGTTTCACAGTAATCTTTTCAAAAGCTTCTAGTCAGCTTTATAGGCATGATCCTCCTTTGTAAGTTTAGCGAGCATGCGAATGGGGTCATAGTCCAAGTGGTTTGAGCATGTGGGTGTGTACAGGGTGCGTGAGTTCACACTCTGAAATCTACGCATAGAGTCCCAGACTAAATGGGAAATGTGATCTGAGGTTGAAGGCTTTTGTATTGGCTCCAAGAATTCTTATCCCCTCCAGACTACTAGTGTTCAAAAAAAAAAAAACATATTTGGTAGCAAAAGCCTTCAACTCAAATTTTTGGAGGGTTTTCTGAGTGTATTTTCCAATCTTTACAACTAAAAGTTTTGTCAAGGTTCAGGGTTCTCAACCTTCTTTTTTCAAATAGAATTTAGCGATTCATCGGGTTGAGTGTACACTTCACAGGTTGCCTGAGTACACTGTAGGTATGGGTGAGTGACTGACTGACTGAGTCCTGACTATGACTGGGGAAAAGAAACGCTTCAAGATGGGCTCACGATGGGCATTGATGGCTGCGCTTGCAAGGGAGGTTTCTATAATTATTATTAGGGTTGTTGCAGCACCTTTTAAATGAGGAGGGACCCATGTAATTGGTTGCACAGCAAAAGCAACAGGGTAACCCCCCTTACTGAAGTACACACTGGATCTATCTATCTATCTATTATAGATTATGGACATTAATCTATAATCTACACAATATCTACACATAAGGATTATATCTCAAGCAGCAACCCCTTCTGCTGCTGTTCTGCACAGACTATAATCTGCCAAAAGCCAGCCAAGGACATCTAAAAGTGAATATGATACGACTGGAAAAGGCACGTCATTCATCAGAAGGTGGGCTGGAGAAGGAAAGCTACCTTGGGTTGAGAGGGACAGGTGGCCGGAGGCACCAATTGGACCGGTATAGTTATACGCTAGTGGTGGGGAAGAGGCGTTATTATGTCATGAATGGGGGTGCTGCTTTTTCTCTGTTTTTTTGTGGGTTTGCGTGTGAATCGAGAAGCATTCATGAGTGGGTGAGCGAGCGAGCGAATGGTGCAATCTTATTTGATGATTGAGATGATTTGGGTTGTCTGCTTACTCCATTTGTCTTTTGAACAGCGAAGCGATGGCGGGGGCGTCTTCACAGCCTTGGATACCCTCAATGCAGGTCTCATCTGTGGATGCTCCGATCTAAACATTTGTAAGGTAATAATCGGTTTTTCCCCACGACAAAGCCCCAAAAATAAAAAGTAATATTCAAATTTTAAGGAAGGTTCTATAAACTTCCTTTTCAGACCATATGGACACCACTAGTCTCTGTTTTAAGATATAGATTCTAACAGGAAGCCCTCTCATGCAGTTTCAGTGTTGCCACCTTCATTGATTTTTTTTTAGGGAGAGAGAGAGAGAGAGAGAGTGTGTGTGTGTGCGCACGCCCATGTGTGCATGCACACATGCTGACCAAGACCAAATGCAGTTAGATCAATTGGTAGATTGAATGAGTACTCCACACATGTAGAATATCAAAATTTTGGAAAATTAACAATAGTCAAATGGGAGAAGAACACTTAACATATGTCATAGTTGACTTTGTCTAACTTGCAGTAATTCAAGCACTCTAACCAATTGTGTATATGGACCTTCATAGTAGCAGACCCTTATGAGCAACTATCATAGGAAATATCACATAAACCTTCCATGCTTCAAGAGTCCAGGAGTTCTAGTTTGTTGAAATTTTATGCTAATAAGTTATTCAAAGGAAGGAGATAAGATGAAAGGTGGAACCTATTTATTGATTTTAGAGTTGCCTTGATGAAAGCTCTAGTATTACAATATGTCAAACATGCCTCAAGAGTTCTTGAAGCATTGCAAGCTTAGCTTAAGTTGTTGTTGTATACTTTAATGTACCATGAGTTCCATCATCTACAACAAATCCATCTCAAGGAATATACATTCAAGAGCAAATGTTGTTTTGGAGAAGCTTGACTTGTAACAAAATTCTTGAGAAGCATTACACCCAAACCCAAGCTCTTGTATTTGTGCATGCATCATCTAGGGAGCAGAAAGGAGTGGCTTACATATTAAGTGGGGTGAAGGTGAACAATGAGGGATAAGTTCAATCCTCAATTCAACAACTTTAACCATGCACGAATAAAACTAATCACTCTAGTAAATAGAGCAAATAAGCATGATTTCAGGACTTGGAACATGTAAAAGAGTAAATATTTGAGGAAACCCTTAAGGAGTTAGCTTGAGTCCCTATATCTGAGGTCTCAATCTCTTAGCCGTTTTGTCTTGATTAAGATTTAATAATTTCATCCTTCTGGTAGTAATGCTCCTTTTTCTTTTGGTAGCGTGGTTTGTCATATGGAGTGTGTAACTCTTCAACTCCAAATGATGCAAATGGTAATGCGACGACGCCTGAGGCTGGTAAACCCATGGCACAAAAGGTTGAAAAATCAAATGCAAGCAAACAATCACCATCTCAAAAATTTAACTTTTGGTCCCCTTATATTCTCTTCTTTGTTACCTATGTACTTATCTCATGCAAAAAATAGCAAAATCCCCAGGTTTTAGTAGTATTCCTTTTTTACCCAATCAACAATTAATTTGATTTCTTATGTTATGGAATGTAGTCATCATATGGTGTGCTGGGGTAGCACACCCTTTTATCCTCACAAAAGCATTTTGGCTCCCCTTGTATGAAACATTTTTATGGAGAAGCACTTACATGTGACCTTGTTCTTGTCACATGCATTACTAAAGAAAAAAAATGCATAAGAAAATTATAATCAACCTACCCTTTTTATTGAGGAATATTTACATGTGAGTCTATTGTTGTCAAGTGCTTGGAAAATACAAAAACCAATTCTTAATAACTTTCGAATGTATGTAAGGAAAAACACATGAGTGTTTTATCATTCCATTTATACTTGGTCACTTTGACCTTCAACATGTCCACTAAGGAACTTCTTGCTTTGCGTAATAATCTCCAACATATTTAAAGGATTTTCCCAAGGTTGGGCAATCATTATTTATGAAGAATTGAAAACTTTACCTTACCAATTTAATCCACCTATTTGTAGGGTGGAGTTACCATTTGCCTACTTTCCTTTTACCAATCAAATTAGTTTGGGTTTCTCAATAGTCTTTGTTTTGTGACACATATGTAACATAGAAAAATATCTTAATTGTCTTCATTTCTTTCCAAAAATATCCTTTAATATTGGAAGTGTTATCAAATTATTTTTCAATTATTTAATGAGTTTAAATATCAAAACAAATAAGTACCCTAATCTAATGTTCTTATCTACCATTGTCCTGTATCAACTTTCCAAAAAAAAAAACCTAGTTGGGACACGAGTAACCTACATCTTATTGTAGGGTCTAGAAGGGATTTACTAGCTTATACCCTTGCAAGCTCCTCTTAATGTTTAAGAGAGGTGTACTATATATGTTAGTCATTATTGCATTATAATTGAGAGGTTGATTTTTCCCCTCCCAGGGTTAGGCTAACTTTTTACCTTAAATTCATGATACTCAACAACTAAGTGGAATGTGACATTGGAGGCCACTATTTAGAAAAAGTCCTAGCTATTCTGATTTGCATCCAAAGAATGTGGTTTAATGCATTAGGAACATTGTTTGTGCATGCATTATTTTAACTTAGGCTTGCATTTAAATGCAAGTTAAATTCAAAGACACACTATGCTTCTCCCAAGGGAAACCATGTGAGCTCTTCACCAAGGGTTTCTATTTGTTGCTTACGATGCTAGGACCAACTCCAAGAGCAAGAGGTTTCTTTATAGTAGGGAGTGTAATTAACTAGAGATAGCAAGGGTGCTTTGGTTGGAGTTTGGTTGTAAATCCTTTGAGCATCAAAGACTAGTCTAACTCACATGCGAGCTTGAGATGGCTTCCTAAAAGGCCCTAATACTTGCTAAGAGTGGAAAATTGGTGCTAAGATTTTTTATTTTTTATTTTTCTAAAAGATTGCTTTCATCTTCTTTGTGTCTATACTTAAGATTATGTGAAGGAATCTCGTGCGAACAAGATTAGTTAAAAAAGTCATTTATATATGTTACATTATTTGTGCTAAGTAATTCAATAATTCAAAAAAATCGTTTTAAATAGGAAGTGAGAGAGTGGGTCCCTACAGATCCATCCTTTGGTAGGGTAGTCTTCATAAGTTGATAGGTCTCCCATAAAATGTTAGGTCAATGAATTAGGGAGAGTCAATATGTGACCATCCTAGGAATATAAATTAGGATTGACCTTGTTTTGTTTTAGGGGACCGGATTGACACTTTGCCTTATGGGTAGAGGGATTGACACATTAGCTCCCCCCTTGTTTATCACTCTCTTTGAACCAAGTATGACATAGGTTTGATTTGGTTTGGGATAAATTGGACAAGTGATTGCTTGTGACCAATGCTTGGTGAATTGTTAAATAACTATACTATTGTTTTAGGAACCTTAAATCTATATCGATACTTGTGGGAATTGGGGAGACCTTTCCTTGCGAGGTAGTCTCAAGCAATCTTAGTTAGTAAAGTCCGTGATATTCCAAGGGAGTTCTAGATGGAATTGCTTAGAGAAATCCCTTGATGGACTATTGAATCATGCCATCTAGGGGACATTTAATAGGCATGTTACTTGTGGTATTAGAGAATAATTGAATTAAGTCATAAGGGGATTTGTTTGAAACCTTCTTTAAGGAAAAATTGAGTGCAAAAATGTTTAGTCATCTAACGAATGATGGGATCTCTTTTCAAAATGATGAAGATTGGCAGTGCACTCCCTAGATTTTGATTGGTAGGATCACTTCATGAGACTTTTGGAGTGTATAAAATTTTGCCTCATTGTATCGAGAGTGAAGATGGATGTGAAATGGGATTTACTACTTCATAAATGTTGGTCCACTTGCTTATTTACAAAATAATCTCAAGAGGATCAAGTGAATTGAAGGTCTTAAAGTTTTCAAGTTATTCATATTTGAAGAATCATACCTATACCCTATTCTTAACATAAGTGGAGAGAAAATCCATTACAATCGCTATATCTAAGACTAAGTGCTTTGCATTATTTTAGCTGAGCATGTTGCCATTTTAGGGTGCTTGTGATACCTTATACTGGCCTATCACACCATGAAAATGAACGAGTTCTTTACCTTGTGTTAGCTAGGATTGAGCTTAGAGGCTTTTTACTTAAAATTTATTACACATTGAAAATATGTGCCATCCATGGGCAATGCTCAACAAGTGGCAAAGTTTTGTCATGGATTAAACTTGGCTTGAAGTGACACAACTCATAGATCTTCAGGATGGGTTGCTTCAACCAAGCCTTTGTACTAGGAGATCCAATCTAAACCAAAGGGTGGAAGATATTGAGGGCAAGGCTCCCCGAAAAAAAGACCATGTGCCTTCATTAAGAGAACTTAAGGTTGAGAGCAACTTGATCCAAGGGCCAAGGCAAGTGTAACATGTATTTTTGTTCTCACAATGAGAAAAGTGATACTCAATGGTGCTATCACTATAATGAGCTTAAAATTTCAAGAGGAAGTGTCCAAATTTGAACCAAACTTTCCATCAAGGGCAATTCCATGGCCAAAACAGGGGAACAATAGCCAAAGGCAAAGAAAAGATTGCGATAGTTACCTTCAAGGGACAAGAAGAAGAGAAACCCACTATGAAGGTCGAAATTGAGAAAAGACCTATGTATATTATTCTCCATAAGCATTAGGAGAGTCTTGAGGTCTCGAAAATGCCTTTTAGGATGTGAAGAGAGAGTGCTCTAAACCAATAGGAGCAAAGCCTCCGTAACGGAACTTCTATTTAAAAATAAGTAAAAAATAATTTTACAAAAATATATAAATATAATAAGATTATGAATTTTGTATTTTTATTATATATTTTTAGTCTCTTATATTCGTGATTATGACATCTTTTGCATTAAAGGCATAGAGTCTCGGCTACTTTTATTTAATGATATATCTAGATTAATGATAATGACTGATGTAATCTAAATTCAAAGTAGTGAAAAGCATGGCACTCAGTTTTTTCCCTCCTTTTTTTTATTCCTCTATTGTTTTTCCCTCCGTTGTGGTAGCCTAGTCCTCTCTCTCTCTCTCTCTCTCTCTCTCTCTCTCTTCTACCATGGATACAGAAATTCGACCTTCAACAAGGCGTCCAAGCTCCTAAATCACATCCATATCAGTGTTTAATTCATTTCAAACTAATGGAAGATGGATTCCTACTATCATTAGTAAAGGTAGTTGGATCACCATGCAACAAGCAAAACGTGGAAAAAAGGCAAAGACATGAGAGCTCGTTTATCTCTGCTTGGAAGGGAAAAATCCGAGATTTTAAGCTTGGAGTAAATAAGAATAGCATCAAATAGGTACTAGTGCAACATGTGTTCATGCATAGAAAGCTGTGTTTGGAACCTGGATCTTCAAAGCTTCCAATGCATAGACCAAATTGTAAGAATTTGATTCTTAAAGTTTTTCCTTTCTTAAACATGGTTTAGGTTTTTCCATTATAATATTTGTTTGTCTTGTAGATGTCTATTCCTCTAATCTTGAGGAATGGCAACCAATGGAGTCTATTGTTGATGTTATTGATGTTATATATGGTTCAATTAGAGAAGAAATGTATAGAGGCAGAAAGGAGCTTGCAGAGAATGGAATATTCTTTTATGACTATTCTTATGTTATTCCTATGCGGCGTTGCCAATGGGGATCAATAAATCTCCTTCCTTTGCTAGATTTTTCAAGCTTTGAGTGGCCTTTGCCAAGTCTAGCTACTAGTGAGGGCTATAGATGTAAGATATTTTCTGAGATCTAGAAAGCATTAAAATCTAATATCTCAAGTAGGCTAAGCAAAGTTACTTTGTTTATGCCTATTAATATATTTATTGATTTTTTCTCTAATATGGAGATAAGAAGAACAAAAACCATGCTTTCAGTGAAGAGACTAACATATGATCATGTCATACAATTTGTTGATGAAGGATGGGATACAAGGACAGAAGGAAAATTTATATGTAAGATAGATCAAGACTCTATAGCTTGTAAATATATGATTGCTACTCAAAATTTTATCCTTAGCTTTTACTATAGTCGATGACATTTTGTTGGTAGTAGTCTAGTTGCTTTAGACCAAAATCTTGATGATTTCAGTAAAGATCCTATAGTGGATCTTGATATTTGGTTCAACGAGGATATTATTGCAATCTTAAATATCAAAAAATCATGTACGCTACATCAAGTGAGGATGGATTTACAAAATGAAGACATTGAACTACCATGCTCCTTTGTATTCCAACTTGACAAGAAACGAGTAAGTTTTCACATCATATTATATCTACTTAAATGTATATCAAAATCTCACTTCCTAACTAATAAACATTTGTAATTTATTTTTTGCAGATATCGAAAAGGAGAGAAAAAAATATACACTGCAAGGACATTCAAGAAAAGATATCTTTACTGTCAATATAAAATATATGTACAAATTTTGTAGCAGATGTCTATCTGCCATCTCTATGAGATATACAAGGGTTGAAGGGAAAATTTCTATATATGAAGGCTTACAAGGCGATATGGCAAAGCTATTTCTTTTTTCGAGAACTATCCTTTCTAGGAGTCCTTTTGCATTTCTTTGATGCCTTGGATATAGAAGGTGTGAGTAAAGGTGTTGAAGCTGTGGCTTCATCTTCCGTGGTTATAGGCACCGTATCTCCTTCATTGTGTAAATCCCCACCAATCTCTGTTGTTGGTTGTATACAATTGACCATTATATACTTAAATAGCTTTGCTCTGACGTACCAAACATGCACAGATGTATAGCAATCCTTCAAAAACTGTCACACATTTATAGAAAAAAGAGTTTTAGTTCATTATTGTTCTTACAATAGACTATATTTTTATCATCAATGGACTATTTGCAATGAATATCTATATTAAAGTTTAGCATCTTTCATATTACCTTTACATGTTTATCATCATTAAGATAAACAAAGTTAACCATTCTTCTAGCATTTGCAATCACCCCAAGCCACAAGAATAGCTGTCATCCTGATGAGGACATTGCAACCACCAACACAAAGTAAAACTATGAAATTTACGGATGGTAGTTCATAGAATAAACCTATGTTTCAATTATTTTAATCAATAACTTATCTCAACTTGTATATATTGCATTGTTGCAAGCAAATCAGACGGCATAGGGGGCATTTTCTCTAGCTCTTCAATTAATCTTTTTGCACCTCTATATATGAAATATATTGAAATTTAGAGTACTTACAAAAAAAAAGAATTGAAATATCAAGGAGCCCTTGGATAATATAACTTATAATTTAGCATTTCCATGGCTTCCTTTCATAGAGTTGATTAAAAAACATTGCTTATCTACACAATCTATTGCAATCAAACTCCAATGAGAACTAAAAGCAATCATATCTCAACAAATTAGTAGGATAAAATCTCAAAAACTCTAATAGAATATTGAATCACTTACTTTTCATTATATGGGATTATAAGGAGCTCCAAAGTATTGAAGTCAATCAAATTGAACCACTGCTCAACAAAACTTGTATAAAGCTTGTTTCTCATAAAGTATAAGATAGATGGATCAAGAACCTTAATTTTTAGTTGCATATTCAAAGGAAACTCATGCATTACACACCTAGAAAAGGCATAGAAATAGTGAGTATAAACAAGGAAAATCTTATTGTTAAAAAAATGTCAAAAAGTTGAAGTAATGATGGGTGGATATACCTTAGGCTAGCAAGAATAATACTATCATTTATTTCTCTTCTTTTATCCTTAAGAATTTGAACACAGGCAGCATTAAAGGAGATAATCTCAGCTCTTTTGCCTAAGTCACCAGGTAAGAAACAAAACACATTAAATCCTTCTGGATTAGCTGCTTCAAGAAGGGTGGCCAGCTCATTTTCAAAGGGCTCTAGTTGCTCTGCTTCCCTTTCTTTAGCCCTTTGCCTCCTATACTCTCTCCATTTATCTGCCTGTTCCTCTTTAGCTTTCTCCTCTTTTTCATGTTGCCTTGTATTCCTCTCATGGGTGACATCCTCAACCTTGGGACCAGAATCATCATTCTTTCTCCTAGCTGGGGGCACATTAAGGATATTAAATGTCTTCTCATCAGTGAGGGAAAATGGCTCAAGGATCTTTGAAAATCTATATCTTAGCCTCCTAAGAATTACCATGTCCTTATCCATGAGTATAAGCCTATGAGCATGAGCAGCACAAATATAGGAATGTTGATAAATCTCAACTAAAAAATCCTCTGTGGCTTCTTGTATACAATTAAGGGCTATTCTTGTCCATATGAAACTATCCAAACTATATTTGTCACAAATCTCCCTAACAAGCCTTTGAAAAGGCAGCTTTGGAATTACATTGTTTAGAGCCTTTATTGCCTTCCTAATCTCCCTTAGGCACCTAACATTTTGAGAAAACTTTCTCTTTGACTTTGACTTTCTAGAGCGCTTCTGAGGCTTTCAAGATTGATGAATCTTTGATGCTAAACCCCTAGGATCAATCTTCTCCTTTCTTGCTGTTGCTTTAGTCCTAGCCATCTGCCAAAAAATGACATATTACTTCTTGTCCAGTGAAACGCGAGCTTGAGAAGAGAGACCTCCTTGCAGCATGTTATTTTCGCGTTTCACCAGACAATACATAAATAGCAAAACAATCAATAAAACTAAGGAAAACAAAACATTAACCTAAGAAATACCATAACAATTACCTACAATCTCTACACCATTAAAGCCATAGAAGCAATGTTATAAAACATCAAGGGAAAGATAATTCTTTATACTACCACTAGGTTATATCATAGACATGAATTTTTCAAACGCGAGTCAAAGGAAAAGTGCAAAAACCATACCTTGTCTCGCGCTTTGCTGGAAAAAGTCCGTTTAAAACCAATTTTGTGAATAAGCTCGGTGAAACGAGAATACGTTCTTCACAACCATAGCTCGAAGACCCTGATCGCGTTTCACACGACAATGTTCTGGTACAAAAAAACAAGCATAAAAGTGACAATTACCTATAAGCTCCATACTATCAAAACCCTAGAAGCAATGTCATAGGACATGAAAAGAAAGATACTTTTTCACACTGGTATCAGCTTACCTTACAGACATGGATTTTGAAGCGCGAATCAAAGCCAAATTTTTAAAAAACTCCCGATGAAACGCGAAAATGTGCTTCATGACCACGAAAATGTGCTGCATGACCATGAAAATGTGAAACAAATTTGGCCGTTGTTTCCCTTTATTGGGGGACTTTTCTAAAAATTGATGGTACGTGCATTAATTGGCGGTGTGTTAAGTGGAACACGTGCGCACGTATTCTGAGATATTGTTATTCCCGAAAAAAGAGTGTGCAGGTATTCTGAGATATTTCATGCAGTGGAACACGTGCGCACGTATTCTGAGATATTTCATGCGTGCGAAAATATTGAAAATTTCCTCAAAATTTGCGGTCGCCTTTATTTTGCCATCATTACGTTAACTTTTTCGTTGGAACTATCAACACACGTTTACAATTAATCAAACTCTAAACACACAATATTAATATAAAAGCTTTTCGAAATCATCTTCTCCGATATTGTCTTTCTTTCTCCCGAAATTTTTCTTCAATTTGTCTTCAAGGTCCTTGCTTCATGTTTGAAGAGCACTTCAACAATTTTTGATAGGTAACAAAATTTTGTTATTACAAGTATCTGAACAAAATTTCATTGATTAGTATAGAAAGAATTTTTAACAACACTTGAAAAATCACAGATGTCATGTGTTTTGTGTCTTTCAAAAGGAGCATGGCACTTCTAAAAAGGATTTTATCACAAATTTTTGTGTTTTAATAGAATTAATTCATAGTTCATGTTTCTCTTCTTGTTCTGAATCTATTGACCGATGAAACACGAAACAATGTCTCTGGTTAGTGATGTCTTCCTAACTGTTGCGTTTCACCGGTCAAATGTTGAAATAATGCTTGTTTTCAAGTAGTGTCTGGTGAAACGCGAGTTCTTCATCGGCTTTGGCCTTTGGACACCTGTTTTCGCGTTTCACCGGTCACATAAAAATATTTCTCATTTTTCGATCTTTTGTCTTGTGAAACACGATTTTGAGGCCTCTTTCCATGGTTCTATCGCGTTTGATTGGACATTGTTGTCATTTTGATTTGTTTGCAGGGATAAATCTTTTGTTGGTCAAGATGACAAAGAGAAAGCTATCTTTGGAAGGAATGGATGAGGAAGAGCTAATGGAGACTTCTAATTATAGACTCTTTGATTTCTTACACACAACTAGAAATTCTTCCAAGTTTAGCTATATCAGGGAAATTTTCAATGTTCCTTTTGATTTGAAAGAGTTACTGGAGGATCTTGAAGATAAACTTAAGGAGTACATACATTTTTATGATAGACATGTGCAAGGTTTAGAAGTCAATGGATTTGTTCATTATAGTGATGTCATGGGAGCCACCAGTACAGCCAGATCAACTTTCTAGGCAGGTTCAACCTCATTGATGAGAAATTCAAGAAGAGAGAAACATGTTGCCCTTTCCACAGGGATCAACACCAATGCCTTTTGATCCACAAGGATGTTGGATTTATTGTGTATCTTTAGTACATGGAAAATTCTTCCCCAGATATAGCCCAACAGAGAAAGCTAGAGGATATTGCAAGTATGGATAAGGAGATCGAAGAGAAGGAGGAGATGTTCCAAGAAGATATTGAGAATCAACTTGTCCAAGGTTTTGATGTAGGTTTGTTTAAGAGTGACAATATCACAACGGTGGAAGAAAAGGAGATCGAGCCAAGTGCACAGGTTGATGAAGAAGGTCCTCTTGCATGTGTTCCAACATTTCCCACTTATCTTATCAACAAGAAGAGATATGTGTTGCTAAATGATATTCAACATCTTTTTGATCTTAGAGAAGATTATTGCTTAGCAATCCTTGCACGTTGGGGCCAAAATGACATGAATTTTATAGGTTATGAACAAGAACCACTAGCAAGTCTTGATGTTGAGGGAGAGAATTTCCAAGATAGCTCTATAGCCTTACATACATGTATTAATCAGATCATAGAATACGAAAAGGAGGGGCTACCTACAGAAGAAGAGTTCTTGCAGGTCCAAAAGAGACTTCGTATTGATGATATAGGGTATGAAGAGAGATTGAAGTCTCCATCAGATGAGAAACCCAAGATTTCAATAAATCTTTATGATGATAGTCTTCTCAAAGAAGACGAACACCCTAAGGTATGAAATATAATTCGAAGTTACCCATTGAGTTTATGTTAGACTTTATGGCTAGCCTAGTTTGTTCCAATAGCAATAAGGAAGCATATTATAATATGACCCCTCATTGATAAGTGTATCAGCCAAGATTGACTTAGTTGCTACAAGGTGGATATAGAGGTAAGTGATCGAAATCAAGGGTTCATCGTGTGTTTTTGAACTACTAATGGTGGATTGCTTGAACATTTATGATGTTGGCTGGATTCGATCATAAGGGTGGTATAGGAATAGGTGACTTCTGTTGCTCAAATTGTTCATAGTAAGTCTATTTTGTACGCAGGAAGGGACTTTCGTTATTCACCATGGGTGGTTCATGGGAAAGATGTCCTAGTGTGAAAATAAATTTTTTGTTCTGTTGCCATTAAATGGTCAATGGGTTGGCCATCTAGCATTTCAAGCTTAACACTCATTGTCCTACTAATCGTATGAATGCAAAAACAAGGTCCCCCTTGTCAAAGGATTATTGCTTGACATGCTTGCCAAACCAAACCTTTTATTAGGGTTTCTGAGTTAATAGGGCATGAGTAGCTACTGTTAGAATATCAAGCTCATTTATGTGTGTTGACCGACATGAGCTAGACACAGCTAGTATAGCCATAGTAGTTAGGTACATTAAATAAGTCGGTGCCACTACTGGTGTGAATGGTGTTATGACCTTAGGTTGTACTTTCACTATACAGTGTTGAATGAATAAAAAAGTGTGTGAGAGGAAGCATGTTGCTTCACTCTGTCTGACATCTATCTGCCTCTATGAATTTGAACATGGTATCAGAGCCATGAATCGGCAAAAACTGGGTGCCTAGGAGTGTGGCATTGGACTTGCAAGAGCTGAAGTCAGAGGAAAGGTCATTCTTCTTCAAATAGGCTGAAGCCATTGAACAATGGAAGGTATGCATTGTATGGTTGTATGCTCAATGATCAAAGGCATGATCAAAGGCTTGTTTGTAGCCTTGAGAGGGATGTGTTGAGCACCTTGGAGTGCTTCATTGTCATGATTAACAAGATCGTGAGCTATGCTGCCCCCCTGTCAATCTGCGCTGTTGCGCCAGGTCCAGATTCAGGTCCTCCAGCTTCAAAACGAGGCATTAAGCATCTTATACATGCTCTATGAAGTGTATGCTGACCCTGGGGTGTGACCTTGAAGGTCTGACATGTCAATGGAAGCTTGGGTGATGAGGCATGGACTGTTATGCAGGTATATAGGTCTGAAACTGAATGTACACTACTGAATACAGTGATTTACATCACTGTTTTGATCCTGAAGAGCATTTGAAGCTCCCTAATATGCTGGGAAGATTGCACTGCAAACAACACAAGTTAAGAAGTCATATGTACTTGATGTGAAGTACTTGAGCTGAATTTTCTCATTAAAATATTTAGATCTGAGAACTATTTCACTGCTGAAAACAGTCATATACTGTCAGTGACAAGCATTGGTTACTACTGATGCAATACAGGTCATTTTTAGAGCTCTATCACCTATGAGAGCTGTCATATACATGCTGGATGTATGGAGGCTTGAAACATGCAATGAGCATCATTGAAAACTGAAGTCTGGAGTTGAAGTAAATGCAGACATATTGTCTTGGTCAAGTACAAATGGTTCATGAAGTTTTATGCTTTGGTCAGTGAAAACAGGTTGCCTATGTATACCCAGATGCTCATGTATTGACCTTGTCATTATGAAGTAAATGTATGACATGATTGGAAGACAGTTTGGGGCTGATTGGAACTTGATATGCTGAACTTTGGTTGACTGCAACCTACAACTGAATTTGTTGACACTTGTATGTGCTTGTTATGCACTGTTCTGTGACTCTATGCTCATGTCATGACTGCCAAGTGTACTAGCAGCTATCTGGGAGGTTTTGGGACATGTGTGACATGATTACCACTTAGTTTTGGACTTGAAAGTGCTGCTGATTATTTACAGTTTACAGTTTTCAGACTGCATGTATTTACCCTGGCAGTGAGTTTACCAAAGCTCAAGCTGAAGCAAACATGTAGCTTATGTATTGACAGTGATATCTACAGTTGAGACCACTTGTTTGTGGGTTGTTTTGGGGTGCCAGTAGGCTGAAATACCCTGGTTTTTTTCTGCAATTTAGTGCAGAAAACTGTCATAAACAGTTCCGGGCTGAAGTCAGACAAGTTGTCTTATTGGCTTGCAGGTAGTCAGGCAGTGTCTATAAAATGGCAAATGCTGATAGAACGGACAACATAACCCAGATTGTGGGGGAGAAGCTTGATAGCAATAATTATGCAATTTGGAAGTTTCGAATGGAGAACTTCCTAATTGGGAAAGGATACTGGGACTTAGTGACAGGTGTTGAGGCTGAACCTGAACTTCCAGAAAGGAATCCTACAGTTGATCAAAGACGAGCGCATCGAGCTTGGACGAAAAGAGCTCGCAGAGTTTTACATTGGCTGTCATTATGTATCTCGGATGCTATGGTGATGCAGATCATGAACTGTAAGAGCCCAACAGATGCATGGAACATATTGGTCAAATACTATGGTACAACCACAAGTGCCAAGAAGATACAATTGAAGCAGAAATTCAACAACATGGACCGGAAGAGCAGATCCATACAGGATTATGTCACGGAGGTTAAGACCATAGCAGATCAGTTGGCATCTGTTGGTTCACAAGTTGAAGATGAAGATATGGCTGCAGTGACCTTAAATGGATTGGGTCTTGAATACAAGTCTTTTGACACTTCAGTGTCTGTGCGGGCTGAAATGCCCGACTTTAATGAGCTGGTTGCATTATTGATTCATGAAGAAGTGAAGCTTGGCTTAGCTACAGGGTCAAGCGGTTCAAAGAATAAGGATGCAGTTTTTTACTCGAATTAGCGCGGCTGTGGCAGCCGTGGCAGGGGTTATGGATTTGGCAGAGGAGGCCAGCAGAATGCATCCTATGGCACTCAAAATCGGCAGTCATCAAATGCAAGAGGTCGTGGAAATTTTCGAGGCAGGGGGAGATCTAACTCCCGTGGTAGAGGCTCATGGCAGTAGCAGCGTCAGTCAGACAATCCAAACAAAGACAAGGATTGTCATTATTGTGGCAAGTATGGGCATATTGCAAAGGAGTGCTGGAAGAAGCAGGGAAATCAGAAGGGTAAACAGCATGGACACTATGCTACGTCCAGTCAGGCAGATGACTCTGGTGATAGACTCTTTGCCATGCAATATGTCAAAGATAAGGCTGCTGAAAAATCATCTGATGATGCAGTGTGGTACATTGAATCAGGGGCATCGAATCACATGACCCCTCATGGTGATTGGTTCACTGATATGGTGATTGAAAAGCATGGCTATGTATGCACAGGTGATGACACGCAGCATAGCATTGAGCATAAAGGCAAAGTGCCTTTGGTGGTTCATGATGGCAGGAAGAAAAATCTGCATGATGTCTTGCATGTCCTTTCAATTACGAAGAACTTATTGTCTGTTGGTCAGATGACGGAGCAGAACTTGCAGGTTAGATTCAATAAGCATGGTTGCTTTATTGAAGAGTTTGGCAATGGCTGCAAGTTGATAGCTCGTGGTCACAGGAACGACATAATGTTTACTCTTGATGCTTCTTTGCCAGAGCTGAATTCAGCTATGTTTGCTCATGGTTCTGGCACTGTTAGGGATTTGGAAATCTGGCACAAGAGAGTGGGGCATGTCAATTTGCAAAGGCTGCAAACTATGTAGAAGAAACAACTGGTTACAGGTTTACCCAAATTCCGATATTCAGATATTGGTCATGTATGCGAGGCTTGCCAGTTTGGTAAGCAGTCTCGATTGCCGTTTGTCAGGCATGTAAGGTAGAGTACACGTCCTTTGCAGTTAGTGTACTCTGATGTTTGGGGGCCAACTCATAATGCCTCTATGGGAGGTTCTAGATATTATGTATCTTTCATTGACGACTACAGTCTCTATACATGGCTTTCATATTGAAAACAAAAGATGAGGTCTTTGCTATTTTTCAGCAGTTCAAAGCACAGGTTGAGAAGGAATTTGAATGCTACATCTCTTGCTTGAGATCCGACAGTGGTGGGGAGTATGTATCAAATGAATTTGCTGATTTGTTGGCTGAAAATGGCATTCGTAGGCAGCTAACCTGCAGCTACACTCCGCAGCAGAACGGAGTAGTTGAAAGAAAGAACAGGGTTCTGATGGAGGCTGCTAGGGCCATGATGAATGAAAAACATATGCCACTTTATTATTGGACAGAGGCTGTTACGACAGCTGTATAAATTCTGAACAGGACTCCCACTGTAAGTATTCATGATATGACGCCGTTTGAGAGGCTGTATGGCTACAAGCTTGATATAGGTCATATGAAAGTCTTTGGATGTCTTGCTTATGTGCATATTCCAGATGAGAAAAGAAAAAAGCTGGATCCAAAAGCGCATAAGTGTGTTTTCATTGGGTATTCGCAGGAGAAGAAGGCATATAAATGCTATGACCCCTCTACCAGGGAGACTTTGGTGAGCAGGAATGTCATCTTTGATGAGATGGGCTCTTGGTATGTCTCACCAGTTGCAGTGCCATTTGATATGCCTTCCACTCATGTCTCTACAGTTGATTTGCAGCAGAGCACTGCTATGACAGGACCTAGCAGTTAGACAATATCCCCATGGACAGGGAGATTGAGGAGCTCACCATCCACTGACACCAGTATGTCAGTGAGGGGGAGACATGATATCTTGGACAACAAAGGAAAAGAAAAAGCTACTGAGGATGCATCTGGTATGATGACACCTGGCAGAATGACTTCTGGCTATGAGTCTGCTGATACTTTGGACAGCGAACTTGGTATTCTGACTGTCTATACGCCTGGCACAAGGCAGAGCAGGTATATTCCGCCTCATGAAAGAGGGAAATCGAGTAGTGCACCATAGCTTAGACGATCACAGAGGGTCAGATACCCTGTTGACAGGTTGACATATAGTGGCTACTCTGCAAAGCATTATGCTTACATGACAAAAGTAATGGAGATTAAATAACCAGGTACATATGCTGAAGCTGTGAAATATGAGAATTGGTACACAGCCATGGATACAGAAATGCATGCTTTGGCTGAAAATAAGACATGGGATTTGGTACCTTTGCCTGAAGGGAAAAAGACCATTGGTTGTAAATGGATCTATAAGATCAAATGCAAATCTGACGGCAATGTGGAAAGGTATAAGGCAAGGCTGGTCGCAAAGGGATATGCCCAACAGTATGGGCTTGACTATGATGAAACATTCAGCCCTGTTGCCAAGATGGCAACTATGCGTACTGTGATTGCTTTGGCTGCTGCTAAAGGCTGGAAATTTCAGCAGATGGATGTGAAAAATGCCTTCCTCAATGGTGACTTAGCAGAGGATGTTTACATGGATCAGCCGGAAGGGTATGTTCACCCTGATTTTCAGCATTATGTGTGCAGGTTGAAAAAGGCATTGTATGGGCTGAAGCAGGCTCCGAGAGTCTGGCACGCTAGGATCAGCAGCTACTTGTAGAGTCTTGGTTTTGCTATTGGCAGGGCTGATCACAGCCTCTTTACAAAGAAGACTGATAGTGGCTTGGTAGTGCTGGTCATATATGTTGATGACTTGATAATTACTGGAGATGATGACATGGGAATTCAGCATGCAATGAAGATGCTGAAATCTGAATTTGACATGAAAGATCTAGGAGATCTGAGGTATTTCTTGTTTATTGAGGTTGTACCAGCTGGAAATGGTTTATGGCTGATGCAGAAGCACTATGCCATGGAAATGCTTAAGAAGTATGGCATGGCTGAATGCAAACCGTTGGATACACCTCTTGATTAGAATGTCAAGCTGGACATGAACACTGGGTTGAAGTAGAGGATGTGACTATGTACAGGCAGTTGGTTGGCAGCTTGATTTACTTGACCATCACTAGGCCTGACTTGAGCTATGTTGTAGGGCTGATAAGCCAGTTTATGCAAAAGCAAAGGAAGCCACACTTGGATGCAGTTAGACGCATCATGAGGTATGTTAAGTCCACTGTAGACTATGGGCTATTCTATGTCAGAGATAAGCCCTTGACATTGATTGGATACACAGATGCGGATTGGGCAGGTTGCTCATATGACCGCAGATCTACAAGTGGATATGCATTTGGATTTGGTAGCGGCATGATTAGTTGGAGCAGCAAGAAGCAACCTACGGTTACTTTATCGAGTACTGAGGTAGAGTACATGGGTGCTGCATTGGCAGCATGCGAGATTTCATGGCTGCTCAAGCTTATGGCTGATTTGGACATACAAGTAGATGCTCCAGTGAAGCTACTATGTGATAATCTGAGTAGTGTACACCTGGCTATGAATCCAGTTTATCATGCCAGGATGAAACACATAGAGGTACACTACCATTTCATCAGAGAGATGGTTCTCGCAGGACACGTTGATCTTATGCATGTAAAGACAGATGAATAGGTGGCGGATATCTTTACCAAGTCCTTGGGTAAAGATAAGTTCTGTGGTTTTAGACAGCTGCTTGGAGTTCAGATGCTGTCGTGAGCTTGAGGGGGAGTGTTAGAATATCAAGCTCATTTATGTGTGTTGACCGACATGAGCTGGACACAGCTAGTATAGCCATAGTAGTTAGGTACATTACATAAGTCGGTGCCACTACTGGTGTGAATGGTCTTATGACCTTAGGTTGTACTTTCACTATACAGTGTTGAATGAATAAAAAAGTGTGTGAGAGGAAGCATGCTACTTCACTCTGTCTGACATCTATATGCCTCTATGAATTTGAATAGCTACTAGGCATATTTCAGTTAGGTTCTCAAGCTCTTTGAGGCAATGTTGCCAAGCTCTAGTGCCTTTGCAATGTTTTGGGTTAGCAATGCATAGGTTGGGGAGTAAAAACTCTATATGCATGATAGCGTCTATACGGTACATAAGTCCAATGAAGAAAAACCAAGGAAAAGAAATCTATAAATATTCCAAATATATGCTTATGGGATACTTATTGAAGATGCATACATGTTTTTAAAGGTTTAGAACTGGTCTACAAAAATAGTCTAGTTTCTTACTATTAAGTTCTATTAACTTAATGACAATTTTGGGTGGATAAAAATACATACAATCTTGAGTGCTATAAGGTGTCGCATCTTATAAAGTAAAAAAGAACAATGTGCTTTACAAAAAATGGTTTTTTTGCCAATTTTGGGATGATTTTTGCAATTCTTCCCATGAAAGACTTGTAGACTGGTTTGTTTCCGGTCACGATCTGAGTAATTGAATGACCATACTCTAAGTTTTGATGAGAAAGTTAGAAAGAAAACAAGTTGTAGCCAAGGCTTTGAAAAGCCACATAAATATTCAGCAAGACAGGAGATCATATGCATGAGATGATGAAGTTGTCAGACTGAGAGACTTCATGAACTTCATGAGGACCTATGAAGAGGCCATGAAAAATGCTTTGGAAAAGGTCATATTGTTAGTCTAAAAAGTTAATGATAGAAATATTACAAAGTTTCTTCATGTTTATGTAGAAAAGCTTAAGATGGCTAGGGTTCCAACATATGACATGCTGAGGTATTTTTATAGGGTTGTGGCCCAAGAGGTGAGCACCAGAGTGAATGCAATCTATGCAAATAATGGCTAGACATGGGTTGCATTCAAGGGTGCTTTGAAAGAAGAATACTATCTTGAAGATTCTAACTGAGTGACTAAAAGGACTTTTCTAGATTCGATTTCGAAGCTTGCAAAAGAGCTTACTGATTTACAAAGAGAGTTTGAAAGATGGTATGAGCAGTTAGGATTTTAGAGAAATTGACTCTAGAGAAAGAGAATGCTCTTCTTTTCTTATAGGTTGTGGATCCACCACTTTAGATAGAATTGGAGAAACTTCTTAAAGATGATGCTACAAAGTGTTGGGGGTAAAGGCGCCTCCATCTAGCTGCCCGTGTATTACTACACTGGCAGTCACCACCACTGCACACTACAGGTGGCGGGCGCCCGTCACCATCACTTTATTCTTTATTCTTTTAGTGATAGTTTGAATAAAGGAAGGCCCGGTCACACATTGTGACTGTTTTCCCATTTCTTGTCTCTCTCTTTCTTACTCTTGCTCTCCTGCCATAGCTCTCGCGTGCAAGCTTTGATCATTCTCACCTTTCAACTGATATCAGAGCTCGGCTTCTTGACTCTTGAGCTTGGCTCATGGCATTCTCAGCTTCCCATTGACTCCCCACTCGCATTGGGTCTCCTTCTCCTGGCAGCCATAGCTCATTCTCTTGAGCTCCCGTCACTCCCCGGCTTCTTGAGCTTCTTCCCGGCCTATTGAGGCACCATCAAGGCATTGACATTGAGGCATTGCTTCATTATTTTCAGAGATTTATTTTAGTCCACATATCTAGGTAAACAGGGCAACCACCATTGAAGCTTCCAATCTTCATATCTCTTTGCCACTGGTTGTGGGCTGCTATAGGCATAAGGCCTTGATTATGGGACTGAATGTAGCCTGATGTAGTGGTATCCACCGATTATTGGTGAAAGGGGAATTGAGTTAGTAATCAATCAACTGAATGGGACCTATAGTATGTGGGATCCCATCCTATAGATGTATCATTGTGTAGCCTTAGATATGTTGCATGTTTTTGAGACTGTGACTCGTTAGCTAATTCCTCGACAGGGGAATCGCTTTGTGGATTCCTTAGCCAATTATGCTTTCATTGAAGATGTTTTTTTCAACTCTAGTCCAGAGGAGCTCTTACAATTACCTCCTAACATTAGCCCATAACTACTTTGGGGTCTTCTTACTGACACATCCAATTTTTGGCTACTAATGGTTAGTTTGGGTTATGAGTCAAGTAGCAATTGAGCACCTTCCTACTCTGTCATGGACTCATATGATTGTTTATCATCATATTTGTCAGACACCTCTTGCTATTTATGGAGGGAGGTTGGCCAATAACTTGATGCACTTAGTGTAGGGCATGAGGAGCCCTTATCCTTGGTTAGGCTTGTGCTTTAATAGAGTTATATCAAGACCAAGGGTTTCTTTCAACAGTATGCTGCTGAATGGTAGTGAAGTGGATTATCTCATAAGTCCAAGAGGGCCAGTTTGTTGGTTGTGAAATCTTATATTTCTTTAGGCCAAGAGGGCTATATGTCTATTTTGTGCAGGTACATTTAATGGGTTTATGTTTTAGTGATTGCATTAGATGGGTTTGATGAAGTGCCTGGAGGGAACCTTTGCTACATGGGAGCTTCTTATGGCATTCCAGGTGGTGTCCTCACCTTCCGAGTTTTTTCCTTGAGCTGATAGTGTTATATGTGTATGCGGGGATTATTTTCTTTTCGTTTATTAGGGACCAACAATCAAGGAATGAAGTCCTAGGGTTAGGTTAGGTGTATTTGAGGAATGTTTGAGTAGTTGTCTACCTCTTGTCAAGACATTGCTAGGCATTAAAGACCTATTTTAGAAGGTAGTCCTAGTGACCCTTGTAAAATATTACACGGCGCAGCGAACAGAATCTGAGAAAGAGATAGAGAGTACACAACAGATAAGAGGAGAATCAGTAAAATTCTTTAACTCCAAACAACTGATACAAAGATGGCTCTGTCCACCCGTGCGCTTCCACTGTGTGAAGCTTAGATGGCGATCTAGACAGAAGATAGGTGAAGAGCTTAAGGCTAGCTGGAACAACAACTCTGACTGGGTGAAAGATGAGTGTAAGATGGCTGCGAAGGGGTTTAGCTTTTATAGCCCGCGAAGGTCGTTAGGTCGGCCTGCTGACCGACCTACCATATGAGCCTCCACTAGTCGGCCAGGGAATATTCCAGGGAATATTCCCTTTACCATCGGGCCGGGGGCGCTGCCCCCGGACCCCCGCCAGGGGGGCCGCTGGCCCCCCTGGGACCCCCCAGCCAGGGGCCGCTTCCGCGGCCCCCGGACCCCACAATAGGGGCCCCTTTTAACTCCCTTACCACGCAACTCAATGCAATGTGCCTCGAGTTGCTACCAACTTAACCACTCCGTCTAACCCAAAGATTAGACCCACAACAGTCACCTTTTTGCCATCCGATCACATAGACCTCATCTGATATACAAGTCAGGACTCAACCAATGTCCGGGCTCACATTTGGCTTCTCCTCATAATGGGGGCCTTACAACTTTGAGCACCATGGATCATTGGTAGCACCTAATGAGGGTGGGGCATTGATCATATCTAACACCCCCCCTCAATGTCCACCCATAGGTGAACTATCTCCTCGGCCCAATGCCGAGTCTCTGAAGATGAACTTGAAGCAGATCCTTCGTAAGTGCTTTGGTGAAGATATCTGCTCCATTCTCCTCTGTTGGACAGTAGACCAATTCCACTATCCCATCCTCCATCAAATCACGCACATAGTGATACTGGATCTCTATATGTTTGGTGCGTGCATGAAACACTGGATTTTTGGCAATGGCGATGCAACTCTGATTGTCACATCTCAGCACAGTTGGTTCTTCATCCTGCACTCCCATATGCCATAGAATCCTTCTCAACCATACGGCCTCACATGCAGCAAAACAAGCTGCCTTGTACTCTGCTTCGGTAGAAGACAATGCCACTGTTGGTTGCTTCTTACTAATCCAAGAGAAAATTCCTGAACCCAAAGAGAAACAATAACCAGAAACTGACTTCCTGGAATCAATGTCTCCTGCCCAATCTGAGTCACAGTTCCCCACAAGAGAAGTTCCGAAACTGTATGTGATACCATAGTCAAGAGTTTTCTTCAAGTATCTGAGCACCCGCATCCCAGCCTTCCAATGACTCTCATGAGGTTTGTTTGAGAACCTGCTCAAAACACCAACAGCAAAACTGATATCTGGTCTGGTGTTACACACGTAGATTAGACTGCCGACCAACCTCCTATACCTCCCAATGTCTGCTAGTGCTGATGTATCCTCAACGGATAACTTTACATTCACCTCCATAGGTGTAGCTATCTCCTTGCACTCGGTCATGCCAAATGCCTTCAAGATCTCCCATGCATACTTCTTCTGAGAGATGAAGATCTTTCCTGGCTCTTGCCAGACTTCAATCCCCAAACAATAGTGTAGCAAGCCCAAGTCTGTCATTTTAAACTCAAAACTCAAAGCCTTTCGAGTTTGGTTGATCATATCTTCATAGTCACCTGTAATAAGAAGGTCGTCCACATATAGGACAATCACTACAGACTTTTTACCATCCCTGTAAACATACAAGTTAGCATCTGAGGCACATCTTTTGAAGTTTAGGTTTAAAAAGAACCTATCTATCCGCTGGTACCATGCTCTGGGGGCTTGTTTCAGCCCATACAATGCCTTCTTCAGTTTACACACTTTGTTCTCAGAATGGGGGGCCTCAAACCCTGGTGGCTGAGCCACGTACACCTCCTCCTTGAGGTCACCATTTAAGAACGCTGACTTAACATCCATTTGGTACACTGGCCACTTCTTGTGGGCAGCCACTGCAAGTACCGTGCGAATAGTGGTCATTCTGGCAGTTGGGGCAAATGACTCTTGAAAATCAAACCCTTCAACTTGTGAAAATCCTTGGGCAACCAGTCTAGCTTTGTACTTTTCTAAGGTACCATCAGCCTTGTACTTTACCTTCCAGATCCACTTGGTGCCAATAATCTTCCGCTTTGCTGGCCAATCCACTAGCTCCCAAGTGTCATTCTTCATTATGCTGTCATACTCCGCCTGCATAGCAGCCTTCCATGATGGATCTGCAAGTGCTTCTTCTAAGTCAGTTGGCTCCTTTACTTCTCTCATAATCTCAACCATCAAGGCCATGTTGACTATGTGAGCAGAAGCCCTCCTTTGCTCCTCTATTCTCTGAGACCTCCTTGGTCCGTCTGCCTTCTCCTCAACAGATGCAGGCATAGGATTATTGTGGTCATAGAGCTGCTTCACCCAGCGCGGCAATGGCTTTTCCGGTGGGGTGATGTCAGGTTGGTGAACTTTTTCCTCATCATCTGAAGATGATGCTTCCTCCTCCTTAAGGATAGGGATAGCTCTCGGGACAGGTTCATAGTGGACTACTTCTTCGCTTGATGATAAAATGGAAGACCTTGCCTTCTCCTCCTCCACTGTATGCGGCTCCTCCTTGAACACCACATCACGGCTCGCGATGATCTTCTTTGCCTCTTGGTCATATAACTTGTAAGCCTTCTGCTCATCACTATAACCCAAGAAGATACATTTTCTGCTTTTTGGTTGTAACTTGTTTCTCTTCTCATCTGGAACATGTGCATAACATTCACATCCAAAAATTTTGAAATGTGAAACAGATGGTTTCTTACCAGTGTAAGCCTCATGAGGTGTTTTTCCCTTGAGAGCCTTTGTGTAGCTCCGATTTAGAATGTAGACTGCAGTATTAACAGCTTCAGCCCAAAAATGGTTAGGCAATCCCTTGCCCTTTAGCATGCATCTTGCCATCTCCACAATGGTACGATTCCTGCGTTCCACAACACCATTCTGCTGAGGTGTGTGAGGCGTCGTCAATTGACGCTTGATCCCTTTGCTCTTGCAAAAGCCTTCAAACTCCTTTGAGTTGAACTCACCACCACCATCTGTTCTAAATTTCTTCACACTTTTCCCTGTTTCATTCTCAACAAGTATTAGCCATTCTTTAAACTTACCAAAAGCTTGAGCCTTATCACGAAGGAAGTACACCCACATCTTCCTACTGTAGTCATCGACAATCAACATAAAATAAGAAGATCCCCCCAAGGCCTGTGTAGGCATCTTACCACACAAGTCAGCATGCACCAACTCTAGAGGAGCATGTGCTCTATTCTTGCTTTCTTGTGGAAATGCCTTTCTCTGTTGCTTGCCCATCATACAAGCTTCACATGGTTCCTTCAATTCAGTTATTGTAGGTAGGTGAGCAACCATACCTTGCTTTTGCATCTCCTTCAATACTGCAAATCCGATGTGTCCAAACCTTTCATGCCAAAGCTTACTTGTGCCCACTCCAGCGGTGGCTGTAAGAGCACTTAGCTCATACAGGTTGTTCCTTCTTTCTCCTTTGCCAACAATTGTGCCAGCACTATCAATAATTTCTGCACCTGTCTTCTTGAACCTCACTTCATGACCAAGATCAGTTATGGCAGCAACTGATAAGAGATTTCTCCTGATTTCGGGAACATACAACACATTTGAAAGCTTTTTGACTTCACCATTTGCAGCAACAAAAGAAATAGTACCGGTGCCCGCAGCAGGGCATTTAGCATCATTTCCAACCGTCACAGTGATGGATTCTTGTAGAGGCTGCATAGAACTGTATAGACCTTTCTTGTTGGTCATGTGACGGGAGGCCCCACTATCCAACACCCAAGAGTCAGTGGTAGATTCTTCTTGCGCCGAGGAGCACACTTCCTCAATGGTCGCCATGAATAATTCCAACTCTGCTTCAGCCGTATTGGCTGTCTCTTTCCCTTTAGTTTTAAGGGTACCATTCTTTTCATCTGCCTTCTTGACACGACAATCTGCAATTGCATGTCCTTTCTTCTTACAGTAGAAGCACTCTCCTTGAAACTTCTTCTTGCCGCCCTTTTTCTTTTTGTCACCATCATTTTTGGTGGAGGAAACACCTTTGCCTTTTGCATTGGCAGAGAATGCAGCATCTCCATTGTTGCTTCCTTCTCGGGCTTTCAGCCTCAACTCCTCCTCCATTAATAATGCACAAAACTCCTCAAAAGTCAAAGCTTGAGGTCTCACCTGAGTATTAAGGGCAGTTACTAGTCCATCAAACTTTTGTGGACAAATCCGAAGACACCTCCGAGCTAGCTCTTCGCTAGTCTTTTGTATCCCAGCGCCAGCCATCTGGTCGCGCAGATTCTTAATCCGAGTGATGAATGCTTCAACCGTCTCTCCTTCAGCAAACTTCTCCGCTGCTAGTTGATTCTCCAAGTTTTGAATCCTTGTTTGGTTTCGTGTTTCATACTGACTCCTTAGTACATTCCAAGCCTCTGACGCTTTGGTTGTATGCTGAATCAGAGTCAAAACACTGTCAGAACAGCTTGTAACTAAGGCACACAATGCATCTGCATTCCTTCGTTTCCAAGCTCGTAGAAGATCTGCATTCGGAGGAATCATCACACTAGGATTTGATGGGTCGGGGGTAGGCTGTGGTTCTGCGTCAGTCCCCAGCACAGTCTCCAGAAGCTCATAAGAATCAAGGATAGTTGTAATTTTGAACTTCCACAAGGTGTAGTTTGTACCATCTAACTTGCCTTCGCTGAAGGTTGGTGGACGAATCCTCAGTGTTTGAATAGCCGGTACAGCAGCACCACCTCCTGCACCGCTTCCTGATGCGCCAGAACTGCTTCCCGGAGTCGACATCGTTTCTCTTTGCTGTTGAAGCCTTTGCCTCTTGCACGCTCTCCGATCTCTAGAGCCCCCTGGGCTCTGATACCATGTAAAATATTACACGGCGCAGCGAACAGAATCTGAGAAAGAGATAGAGAGTACACAACAGATAAGAGGAGAATCAGTAAAATTCTTTAACTCCAAACAACTGATACAAAGATGGCTCTGTCCACCCGTGCGCTTCCACTGTGTGAAGCTTAGATGGCGATCTAGACAGAAGATAGGTGAAGAGCTTAAGGCTAGCTGGAACAACAACTCTGACTGGGTGAAAGATGAGTGTAAGATGGCTGCGAAGGGGTTTAGCTTTTATAGCCCGCGAAGGTCGTTAGGTCGGCCTGCTGACTGACCTACCATATGAGCCTCCACTAGTCGGCCAGGGAATATTCCAGGGAATATTCCCTTTACCATCGGGCCGGGGGCGCTGCCCCCGGACCCCCGCCAGGGGGGCCGCTGGCCCCCCTGGGACCCCCCAGCCAGGGGCCGCTTCCGCGGCCCCCGGACCCCACAATAGGGGCCCCTTTTAACTCCCTTACCACGCAACTCAATGCAATGTGCCTCGAGTTGCTACCAACTTAACCACTCCGTCTAACCCAAAGATTAGACCCACAACAGTCACCTTTTTGCCATCCGGTCACATAGACCTCATCTGATATACAAGTCAGGACTCAACCAATGTCCGGGCTCACATTTGGCTTCTCCTCATAATGGGGGCCTTACAACTTTGAGCACCATGGATCATTGGTAGCACCTAATGAGGGTGGGGCATTGATCATATCTAACAACCCTATTCTGCTAAGCCTGCTAGGTAGCTATTCTAGGAGTCCCTGCTAGTGTGAGGTAGTTAGAGAAGCTTGCCGAAATAAAAAAGAAGAGAAAAATCCAAATATACTTGAGATAAAACAATATAGTGGTGTGGAAAAAGGGGTTCTAACCACAAAAAAGAAAAAGAAAAAGAGCATTAGGGCCAAAAACGCTTCAAAAATGGCACTTGTAAGAAAGTGATTAAGTTGCTAATTAGTTGAGGTTTAGGAAGAATAAAACCTCTAAATTTGGTTGTCCAGATGTGATTAATGAGAGAATATTTGGTTCATTGAAGAGGTCGGCCATTAATTTCCCTCATCTTTTAATCCGGGTCAGGGGTCACCTTTTTTGGCTGTTTTTCTCTTGGAACTCAAGAGATTTTGTATTTTCAAGATTTTTGTACGAAATTCGCATTTGTTTGCTCCCGCGTTTTCTTTCTACACACTATTCTCTTTTGCCATTCTTTTTGTTACACTTGCTTCCTATCACTATGAGATTCTTGGTTGGTTCATTTGCTAGAATGTCTAGCAATACCTCTTCAAATAACACAGGCGCAAGCACACGTAAATACAAGCTAATTGTTCAGCTAGATCCGATTTACACATCTTGGAGAAGTATACATCATCGAGTATTGATAGATGAGATCGAAGCCAACAGGTTGCAAATACAAGGAATGAAGCATATAGATTTGTGGGTGGACGGAAATATTTATCCCAGGGATCCTTCTAGAGGTAAATCACCTCCTTTTTTCAATGTCCATGACTATATAAGATATGTTGGAGAAGGTTACAATGGGATGCTTGGCTACTGTATGAGGTTATACTCTGCATCTTACATATATATAGCTCAAATGCACGAAATGAAAAAAACACTAGAAACTACACAAACAAATATTTTAGAGTTGACAAGTCAGATCAATATTTTGAAAAATGTTAACAAGTCATTGCAAGATAAGCTAACACGCTTGAGAGAAACTCCAGTAGGATTTAGAGAGAGGAAAAGACCATTAAAAAATATTACCAACTTGTGTGAGAGAGCAAAAAAAAGGAGACTAAATCTTACAAAGAAATATGTCTCTAACATATTAGGCATCAATATTCGAGAGAATGAGGAAAGAATCAAACTTTTGAAGGAAACCGAGAATAAGAAAGATATTTTGAGGATTCTTAAGTCACCCGAAAATGCGGATTTGAGAGGTCCAACTCTCAAAGAGTTAGTGAAGGACTTAAAAGGCATGGTGAAAGCAAATGAAATTGTAGAGACATATGATACTGTGGGTATAAGTCGAAAAGGTTATCGTGCTATCTCTGGATTATGGTTTAAAAATCTTAAATGCAATAGGGTAACTATATTTGGATTGCCCCGAGCCCTTGCAGTTTCAACTGCAAGAATTGCCATGAATCGCAAGATTCCACATGTTTTTGGAGATTACATTCACATCGAAAGGTCTATGTCCTATGAAAAATAAAAAAAAATGTAATTTTTTATTACAATGCGTTTAACAATATATGGGTTGATCTAAAAAAGGTGCAAATTGCAATGGTTCACATGTATAAAATCACAGTAGAAGAAAGTTATGGTGTTCTAAAGTTTGTCTTGAAGTTGGATGAAGCACAGATTCAAAAGGGACAGAAGATGGAAAGAATTAGCATTTGCCTCATGAACATGGCATTGGACCATAGCAATGGTGAGGGCCAAGCTCCATTGCATAAGATCCAATCCGAGATGGAGATTTGGTGGATTGGTGCAGCCCAGGTACCAATTGAAAATCATCAAATGTTGAAATGGTTGTTCAACCATACAGGTATTCCAAATATCATTAAGTCTCAAAGTAAAGGCGAAATGTTGGTAGTTGATGGGATTGGTAATTTTAATGTGGAATGGCATATGAGTGCTGATTCAAAAACTATCAAATGTATGCTTGGAATATGTAATGGTGCAAATGCAAAATATCCTTGCATTTATTGCATGGAAAGTATTGGATCCAAAGATTGGAGTAGTTTGCGACCAGTAAGAAGAGCCCCAAATAGAGACTCTATAGATTTGAGTAAATTTAAAAACATAGAAGACATCTGGAATCCCATTCTTTCAATCTCTCTTAAGAATGTTCATATTTGTACTTTGTATGCAGAGATTAGAATAATCGATAAGCTTCTCAGGTTGCATATTGACTACACATATTTCATTAAGCCATTATCTTTATCAGATGAGTATATTGATAAATGCAAGGCATTACTATTGAAAATGGGATTTCATAGGGGCCAAGTTCACTTGAGAAAGGATCCAATACTTTCAGGAAAAACAAGAGATATCTTGGCCGATGTCTCTATGGGAGGCTCAAAAGCTAGACGATTCTTAGGAAACCATTCAGGAAAGCAAGTGAATGCGGCTTGGGAGTGTTGGAGAGAGCTATGTGAGATCACAACAAATGTTGCAAGCACGCCAAGGCTTGCGTTTCTTAGAATGGAGGTCTGGATACACCTTGATGTTTTTCTGAAACTCCTCAGGCAACATAAGACAACATATACATATGCGGAAGAGTTCAAAAGATCAATCACAAATCTTGTTCAGGCGATAAAAGAGGCATGGGGAGAAAAATATATCACTTTTTATCTGGTAAAGTAACAATTATTTAATATGGATTTATTTTGACAGGTTTTTCAATTGGTATAAAATTAGTGTTACTTGTATTGCAGCATATTCTTCATATTCATGGGCCTTACTTTGTGGAGGAGCATGGCCCCTAAGCAACTTATAGTGCCCAAGGCATGGAAAAATCCCACTATCAAGCATGCACAAGTTATTTTCAAAGCACAAGGCATGGGGGAGGAGTTACAAAAAGCAATGCTTTGAAGGAGCTATTCAATTGGTTTTTTTTACGACAACTTCAAAGAATGCAGATAAAAGACGGCAATGACACATGAGCAGTCACACTTTTATATATAAGAAAGAATATATACAAAGCTAGCTTTCCAAAACTCTCATATTCTCTTCCTCCTCAGGAATCTTTCCTCTATAACGTAGAAATTTTTTTCTCTTGTAGCCAGCTATAGATTTTACATCAGTTCGGTTTGCAGCCAAGGCGTAAGATGTGAACGCCAAAAAGTATCCTGCTCTAGAAGTAGAGTAACTTGGACCGTAGCCAAAAATCCTAATTGCTGCAGTCTTTTTCAAAAACATTACTTTGTGGGCATTATGTTGTAATCCTGAGAAACCTAGAAGCCTTGTAAGAGCTTTAATACAAAGTATGGGCCATGCTGCATCCTCTGAGAGACTAGTATGAAGTACTAAAAAGGAATCACGGTCAATCATAGCCAAGTAGTGGCCGAATGCAATGTCTTTCAATGTACTACCACCAGCTCTTGATCCTTTGCCACGTCCCAAGAAGTTATCTGAATCAGCAATCTCCAACTGCAAATAAAACCCATACTGAATGAGCGTGAAATGTAAACCTACCAATGTGTAAAAGCAAATTCAAAATTATCTTACCACTTGGTTTTCATCGTACTCCAATTTAACTGGATTTCATAAATTTATTGATGATGATGTCTCATTGGTGTTAATCAATTCTTTAACGTATTCAGACTCCTCTCTTCCAAAATTGGAAATCCCAAGTTGGCTTTGAATGCGATCAAAGTTCTCATCAGTAATACTCAACTCTTTCTCAGCTTCTTTGGCCTTTTCAAAACAAAGAGAGAGGGCCTCACCAGCATCAATAAACTTATCGTCTAGAGTTTCTTTATTAAGTTTGAGTATCTCTTCCTTTGATTCATTCTCTGTGTCAATTATCCCATTTGCAGTATCAGAAGCCTCTGCTATAATTGCTAGACAATAATCTTCCCTAAGATTGAAAAGTTTTTGAATATTTGACAGTAAAATATACTCCTCCTTGAAAGGTATAGATGGTAGAGAAGGAACAGTATGGTGAGAACTCTCATCAATTGCAGGGTTTGTATCTCATTGGCTCTCCTCAATGATAGTCTTAGCTTTGAAGTGAGCAACATCCAACTTCTCAGCAAGCTAGTAGACTTTGCTTCTTCCAACTGTTGCTCATCAGCTTTTAGAGGATATTTGACAAGGGTGAAAACAATAAAATCAGCAGATTTTGTCATCATCTTGTAGTTCTTGGAATGAGTAGAGCACAATATGTCTCTTGCATAAAACCTGTCCAGAGAGTGGGCACCACACTTCTTAGTAAATACTGACTTTTCATTTCCTGTTGACCCAATGGGAACATGGACATATTCATTTGTACCAACTTCAATAGAAGGACCTGCTAGATTTTCAAACTCCAAAAAGTCATCCAAAATATATTTTTTACAATATTTCAAAACACTGTCAAGGTCCCAATCAGGATTAAAGACATTCTTCACAACTCCATAGAAAGAGAGATCCATGCCATTTTGAAGGATAAAATCAAGAAGCCTCTCTGATGGAGTGACATCAGTAAGCTCTGATACTCCAAGACCTCTCATTGCCGACTTTTGCTTCCCTGGAGATGTGCTTGGCATTCTGACACTGGTGGCAAAGCATGGAGAAGAAACAGAATGCATAGGCTTATCACATGTTGAAGCCCTTGAGCCTTTTGAAAGCCTTCTTCTTTTCCCACTTTTTGGCAAAACCTTGGAGCCTAGAAAATATGTGGGTTCAAACATGTTTCCAACTTGTGCTTGATACGGCGCGATAAGACTCAAACTCTAGACATGGATGTTCATACTCGCGCCGTATTGGTAATGCAAACCAGCAACTTTAAGCAAAGGGCTGCAATCGTAACGACGCGAGAAGGCAGAGCCAAAATCAGTGATCACGCACCCTCGCGCACTATTAGGTTAGGATGCACACCGAAGGAAGACTCAGAAGTATAAGAAAGCCCAAAATGACACGAACATGCGAAAGTGCAAAAGAGGAACACTCGCTCTCGCGCCGTATCAGGAGAAGAAACAGAGGTCCACAAAGAAAGCGAAAAAAGCCATACGGATGAGGGACACCCCCTTATGTAGGCGCACAATAATGCCACCTGGCACTAGCCGTTGGGCTTCGACACGTGGCAGTAGCCGTTGGGCTTCGACACGTGGCTGTAGCCGTTAGGCTTCGATACGTGGCACTAGCCATTGGCCAACATGTGGCCGACAAACACGTGGACACGTGGCATATGGACGATAGGCAGACACGTGGCACAATTAGTGCAAGACACATGTCTGATACGTGTCATGGTTG
Source organism: Lygodium microphyllum (assembly GCF_053477565.2). Classification (NCBI taxonomy): domain Eukaryota; kingdom Viridiplantae; phylum Streptophyta; class Polypodiopsida; order Schizaeales; family Lygodiaceae; genus Lygodium; species Lygodium microphyllum. The sequence continues at coordinate 97,848,444 of NC_141142.1, forward strand.
ACGAGGGTATATAAGGGGTTATTTTGCTTATGTGTACACTTTACATTTCTCGAGCTCTCGTGGCTTGCTTGTTGATACAGTGTGATCCCAGTGTTGCGTCTATTGTGTTTCTGTTCTCTCGCGTCGTATCGGTTCCCGTTCTCGATTCAGAGCGAGTGCGTCTCTTTGCTGGTTTCCTCACTTCGGTGGTCTTCAGTCGGTGCGCCGATACGGAGCGAGGATGTCCTTCCGTAGTCTTCGCAATCTCCATCTCGCGCCATATCAGTCTTCTTGTCCTCGTCTCCGATACGGAGTGAGGGCATTCTTCCGTAGTCTTCGCAATCTCCATCTCACGCCATATCGACATTTTTGTTCTCGTCTCCGATACGGTGCGAATGTGACGATTCGTTTGTTTTGTTTGTTCCTTCTCACGCCGTATTGGGCCTCCTGCATTGTTGTCAGATTTTCGAGAAAGTTCCTATATCACTTTTTGTCTTTCTGGGTCTTCTATTTTCTCCTCTGTATGGCAAGGACAAAGCAAACTGCAAGAATAGTGTATGTGGATAGGAAGGACAGTGGGGGTAGAAGAAAGTTACAATTTGATGAATCTGAGGAGGAGCCCTCTTCAAATATTGCTGAATCTGGGCCATCAGAGGCCCCATAGTATTTTTCTGCCACAGAAATCTCCCCTACACCAGGTGTTGGTCTAACATCTTCCATGGAGTTAAAGCATTTCAGTGCAGTGAATGTTTCTTCTCCTGAAGTTGAAGAAGCAAAGGGTGAGACTTGTCCTGTGAAGGATTCATCCCCTCTAATTGCACCTGAGCCTACATCTGCTGAAGCCACTGAGCCTCCCAAGCCACAAAAGAGAAAGAGGAAGTCCCGGTTCTTCTACATGCAGAGGTGTTTCAGTGAGATTAGAAAAGCCCAGAGAGCTACAGAGCACGTGATTCCAAAGGCTGCTTTCATAAGAGTTGTTAAAGAGATCTCTGATAGATTGTCTCAAGTGGCAACTGTCTCTGGTCTAAATAAGAAGTGGAAACTCTCAGCCATTCTTGCTCTACAAGAGGCCGCATAAGTTTTTGTTATTGATTTCATGAATGATGCTTACATTGCTGCTGCGCATGCTCATAGAATTACCCTTATGAATAAAGATTTCAGCATCATCAGCAGAATCAAGTATAGGTTCGATAAAGTGTTGAGGTCCTTGCCTTCCAACGATCAAAAAGCCCTTGAAATCCTTAACATTTCCCCGAAATTGTCCAGGAAAGGGAAAAAGCTAAAGGTTGAGGATGTAACTCACCTTTACTCTACAAGGGGTGCCACTAGTAGGAGTCTATCTTGAGTGAAAAAATTCAGGAGGTGTTGAAAACTGAAGACGAAGTTTACAAGAGGAAAGCCACATCACTTGCTCCCGTCAACAACGAGCGGATGGATAAAGTGTATGGGCAAATACTTGTGAATGTTTCTGTGGAACCTGAGGAGGAATACCTTAGTATATCTCCCGAGGACAAGCCCATGTTGGAGAAAAGGGATGTTCAACTATCTGACTTCGTTATTTTTTGTTGCATAAGGTAAGGCTTATATTTTTTGTATTTTTTGTATAAGGTAAGGCTTATAGGTTCAAGTATATTTTATATGTAATTTGTATTGATTTTGATTGATTCAAATAGCTTTTGCTATTGACTGCAGGGCATTCGTCTCCTTTCTCACTCTTGATATCCGTAGAACCATATATATTGTTGATCCACTTCTCTCTGTGGAACTATTTGCAAAATCTGGGTCTAATATTGCACCATTCTTTTGTACTTTCGAGAGTGTGACAAATTACCACATCTTTTTCCCTTATGTAGAAATGTATTTTTCTTTTTTGTAGAGGAAAATTTATATTCATTTGCTTTCACCTTTATGCTCACCTCTATTTTGAATTTGCAGAGGGCATTGGAGTCTCATCTATATTAACTGTCTTACTAGAGAAATTATCTTTATGAACTCTCTCAGCGGTGTTCATGGCCAAGCACGAATGTATGTTGAAAGAAAATTACTTGCTTTGATTATATTTATAAAAAATATTTTAAACTTACAAAGCTTCCTTTTGCAGTGCTAGTAGACTTGTTACTACATTTTTGGATACTACATATGAGGATCTCACTGATCCTCAAAAGCCTTATACGTTTCTTCTGCAAGAAGTTCCATTGCAAAGTGATGCGCATTCTTGTGGATGGAGAGTTATATCAAATATTTGCAGAATAGTGGATTCAAAGTTGTTACAAATAGAAGGAGTGAATGTAAGTTAATTTCATTTGATTTTTGTGTAACCCTTATCATGATTTCTTTTCACTAACTTATAACATTTATTCTTATAGTGTAGAGACTATCTTGATTCATATGTTTGGTGGATAAGGGAGAGATGCATTGAGCTGATTTTGGACAAGGCAATCACACCATATGATCCAGACTCCCCTCTTCCTCCCAAAACTTCAATGGCCAAGGGCACAAGCAAGGGAAAGGGCAAGGAAAAAGGTAAATGCAATGGTAAGGGCAATGGAAATGGAAATGGCAAGGGCAAGGGCAAGGGCAAGGACAAGGGCAAAGGCAATGGCAATGGGACCACTGTTGCAGAGTCTAAAAAAAAGGAATGCCAATGCTTTCTCCTCTGAAATTTGATTCATCCTCTCTTAAACCCCAAGAAAAGAGAGTACCTGTAAAGGTGAAATTCTTTCAATAATCAATGAAAGGCCCTATGAGAAAAAACATCTTTGAAGAAATCGATAAAGAAGCCACAAAGCCAACAAAGGAGAAGGTAGCACATAAAGAATCAAAAGAGCAAACATAAGTATACACAAGCCTTATTATTTTAACTTTGTACATTTATATGATATTTTTTTAATCTCATGATGTAATGAACTTTTTCACTTATAAATAGAATGTAATATAAATTTTATTTATATACATTCGAAAGGCAACTTGCTTCATGATAGCTTATGAGTTTCCACTAAAAAATATCTTAAGGACAGTCTATTAAGATAAATTCCTGCAAAGTTTTCATTCTCAAGGCTCAAAACTCACAATTGTGGGAGACAAACAACTCGTACAAGAGAAAGAGTGCTCGGATCTTTTACCAATTGTTACGCCATTCACTTTGAACTTATATCTAGGGGATGTATTGTCTAGCAATTCCAAGGTATCCCTCACATCTTTCAGACTCCAATTGGAAGTAACATTCATATTCTTTACTTCTTCATGCGGCAAAACGTGCACCGCAAGTTTATATGGTGTGCAATCTATATCAGAATCCAAGGGAACCCAAATACCCAATCTTAGTTTGTATCTCCTGTAATCAAAGCCCAAAGTAAGAGTTTGGCGAGGGATACTGTAAGCCAAAGCCAAGGATTGAGGGCATGCACTGCACCTCAAGATATCACCCTTATGGTCGCACTCTGTAGATTTCCAAAGCATCCCTAGTGTTGTCCAAATCCTCTTCCGAAAAGTTTCTACTTAGCCAAGATACCTTCGTTCTTTGTAAATTTGCTGTTTTGAAGCAAGCCACGAAGATATGGAGGGGTATAAACCATGATAAATGTATTCTTCTTGAGATCCTTCCAGCTGTCATGGACTTTTGAATATCTTGAGATATTTTGAATTTGAAACTCTGCACCGTTACCTTGTCAGGAATCTCCCAGTTTAGAGATGAAAGGCTTGGCAATGGCAAATCTTCGATATTCCCATATCTATCCGCTTTAGAGGGAACCACATACTGTGCATAATATATAAAAACCGTGCATTCACTAAAAAAAGACACAATTTAATCGGCATAAATAATGTCTGCCAATACCTTATGAATGGCATGGAAAGTCCCACTTAGGCTTTCCACAGGTTGCCATTCAATACTTGTTGACGGAAAGATATCTGCAATGACGAATCGGTTGTTAGAATTTTCCTAAATGGAAAAGAATTATATACGTTATTCAACTAATAACTTACAATGTGTTTGTTGGGGAACGCATTCGTTTGGAGGCAAGTGCATATCCTTGGCCATGTAAACATGTTGCACCTTGACAAACCACCCTTCGGGCATAATTTTGAAGGTAATGATACGCCCCTTTCAGTGATGTTTTATATCATCTCGTTTTCTTCTTTTCACCTTATAAGAGCCCTTGCAAGATGGCAGCATGGTAACCCAATCGTTTACAGTAAAGGTTTTGGGCTCCCAATTTCCATATGCTCCTTGGCTATAGACTGTGCAAGAGTGTATTAAACGAGAAGGTCTCCTAGAGGAAGACATGAAAAGAACGAAAGCACAGAGAAAGAAGCTCAAAGAGGGGTGAATGAACTAAAAAGTAGCGCCAAGAACACAAACGAGTATGTATTGGGTGCCAAAAAGAATATTGAAAGATCTCCCGACTTTCAAAAAACTCATTATTAATTTCATCACATCTCTGTCACGTATTTTTTCAGATTTGTAAGTAAATAACGTCTTTGGGACTCCAAAACATGTCAGACTTTAGGGATTTTGGCTAAAAAAGAAGAGAGAATCACAAAATGGACTCCACTATCTCTAAAAAAGAGGAGACAAGAATACCATATTCTTGTACACGTGGCAAACTCTCTTTGGCCCTTTCCTTAATCCCATGATTAACAAAAGTGCATTTTTTGAAGTGTTTTTGGCCCTAATGGGTGTGTAAAAAGGGGTTCTAACCCCTAAAAAGAAAAAGAAAAGAAAGGAAAATTAGTTGATTATTGCCTTGTGAAGGCCTGGTAGGTTTGTGGGGATGAGACAGACCTAGGGTCGATGCCTTGTTTTCCTTAGGGTAGTAGCTAGCCAAAATAAAGAAATAAGGAAGGTTGGAGCGAACATAAATGTGAGTGGGAAAGAAAATGATTAAGTGTTGCCTCATGAGAGCTTGGTAGATTCTTGGGTACCGAGTCAGGATGATATCCTGTTCTCCTTGGGTCACTCTACGCTCAGCTCTCTTCTTTTTACATGTTCGAGTATGGAACCTTTGAAAGAAAAGCGTGTTAGAAAAAAATTGTGATGATTAGGCTATAAGAGTCCTTGCCTAGTAGGGGATCCTAGTCTAATTATCCTAGTTAGGTAGGTAAGTTTAGGCCACCACTAGGATGACTTCTTTAATGGTTCTGTTTAGCTAGTTTGTGTTGGAGAAGTTGATTAGCAACTCGCTCTGGATTTCTATCATATTATGTTGGGCCTATTACTTGAGGATTTTCATGCCTTGATTTTGTTAAGGGGGTAGGATGAGAGTTGTTATTATGTTTTGTTGAATATATTTTTTGTGGTAGCTTGATACTTTTTATGGTTGTTTTTGGTGTAGATTAGTTCATGGGATTTGACGAGTTGAGTTGCCCTATCCCGTGGTTGCCAATGAGGGGATTTTAGAGGCCATATTTTGAAGCAGAAAATTAAGAGCTTGGGAGGCTGTCAACGACCAATTTTTCATACAAAATGAAACTGTTGCAGATTGATGAGCTATAGTTTTATAGATGGAGTTCGATGCTAGGAGACCAATGCAAGTCTCGGTTCATCAATAGGAGTCTGTTTGACCCCCCATTTAATCCCTACAAGGTTTCATGTGTTATGAAGTAGCTATGTGATCTGGGATCCAAAAAGTGCATGATAGAGGCCAACTTCATAGATTTTGATGTTGCGAAGTCAATCGGCTAGTTAGATCTGGAAACCGAGCTCGTTTGCCTTGCCAAAATTGGAAAAAAAACACTTCCTTCATAGTGTGAACACAAAAAAGTTGAACTAGTTTTTTTAAAAAGACAAGCTCAAGCTTGTTTAAGCTTAAGAATCCAAGAGGTGCAATTTTATGAAACATTGGAAGGGGGTTTGTTTTTTTTCAGTGCCCCCAAAATCATGAGATTTTTGCTGTGCATCATTAAGAGAATGCTCCAGGCACAACAAGATCTCTAATTGCTAAGAGAAAGAGGTGGGCTAAGCAAAAAGATTTCGATCGTGCGATGATGCAGGAGTAAAAAGTGACATGAATCGAGGTTGAATGGATAGTCAGTAGTGGCTGTTGAAGAGTGTTAGCAGGCCTCCAATTTTAAAATACGTATGTCATAATGCTCGATTTTATGAGTAAGTCATCAATTTCATAGATTTATAATAAATTTTGATTAGAAATGGTTGAAAATGCTTGTATTTGATTGCCAATGTTCTGATTTATAAGCTATGTTGAAGAAATCACAAAAAATAAGTTGTATAATAATTTTATACTAAATACATAAAACCCGAGATTATGCGGTACAGTTTTTGGATTTTTGTCATACACAATCTATTTCTATGGGTTGAAACATGATAAGAAAATCATTTTCAATAAGATCAATCAATCTGAATCAAGAAATTAGTAAGTATCAATATTTTTTAATAAATAAATTAAAAAATAGATTTTTTACATTCAAAAAAAATATTAATGTTTGTGAATGCATGGTAGAGCTAAAGCATGAGCTTTAGACTCAGTTCAGCCCTATCTTTTTGTTAAAGTGTATTTTAATCACTTTTGTAAAAAAAAACATGAAAATTACACCTTAAACCTACCAACGAATGCATAACTCTAAACAGTAGGGAGAAGGGGATTTTTGAGTGTTTAAAGTATGTAAATTTTGATGTTTCATGATGCATGCCATATAGGGTTCGTTGTTTTCTAAAATTAAAAGGGTCTAGTAGCACGAGAAAGCTTGGTACTAGTAGCACGAGAAAGCTTGGTACTAGCCCTAAGCAATGAATCACTCTGAGTTAAAAAAAAAACATGAAAATGAATGTCTTTGCACTTTCACATTGTTGATTATTAATGAATAAATTTATTTGAGTACGGTAGTCATACACAATTGCATTGCACGCACCATATGATATCATGTCCTGGATGCATAGCACTTGTTTGTATGAGTGATGATCTACATTGAGTGTGCTAGGTATCCCAAGGTGTAGGGTTAGAGATTTGGTTCTTTGGGGGATACTCAGTGAGATTTATCTATTATCTCATGGATCGATCAATCAAAAGAGTGGAGTTTGTTTTGAATGTCTTCTATGTTCATGGCATATCTTGGGGCCAATCGCGGAAGTGTAGGAGAGTCATAATGAAGCCGCGGTGATCAATCGAGGGGTGCTCCCTTTGTATGTGCCTATGTAATGTATAACACCAACATGTTTAGGGACTCCCTCTGAGGAGTGTGGAGAAGAATATTTGTTGGACTAAAAAATTGTACAAACATAAAGTTCTTAGATGCTCCTAACCAGGAGGTTATGTGGGGTGGTTTGAGGTGAGTAATAGAGGCATGAATAGTGCCTTAGAGCTAGTGTCAGGCCCATTTTAGTTCCCGACATTCTTGGAATGACCTCCAAGTACTTTATAAGTAATAAGTCCAATGTATCACACTTGAAAGTGTTTGGTTGTATTGCATATGCTCATGTGCCATGTGAGCTGCAAAAGAAGCTTGATCCAAAGGTTGAAAAATGTATTTTCATTGGATATACTTTAAAGTATAAAGGGTATCATTGTTTATCCCTATCATATGTGAGCTCAGAATGAGAAATAATGTTATTTTTTAATGAGATGAGGAGTTGATATGCATTTAGTGGTGATGCATTGGATGATGATGATGATGATAATGGTTATGTGTAGAAATAAAAGCAAGAATCACAAAGCTATAGTAGACAAAAATATCATCTGCTATTATATCTACAATTATCCCTTACTGAGAAGTGGTTCCACATCTTCGAATGCATCTAGTAATATCAGTAGTAAAGACAAAGATAAGAAGAAAGTGTCTGATAGTAATGATGTATCTGCTAGTCATTTGGAATTTGATGGAGATCCTAGTGGTTCAGAGAGTTTGGATGACAAGCTTGGTATTTCTTCTGGTTGTGGACACTAGGTGTACAAAGAGCGCATAGTAAAATAAAGGCTCCACTGATTGATTCAGTAGCTTATAGGCCTAGTAAGGTTAGATACCCTATTAATAGATTTAGTTTTAAAGTTTATGCAATTCACAATTATGCTTGTATGAAAAAGGTGATTAAGAATATTGATCCAACTTGTTATGAGGATGTTGTTGGTCATGCTCACTAGGATGCATCAATGGATAAGGAGGTGGCTGCATTAGAGACTAGTAAGACTTGGGATCTAATACCTGTCCTAAGGGCCAGAAAGCCACTAATTGTAAGTGGGTCTACAAAATTAATAATAATGTAGATGGTTCTATTGGCAGGTATAAGAGTAGGCTAGTTGCAAAAGGCTACGCTGAAACATATAGCATAGATTACAAAGAAACATTCAACCTTGTTGCTAGAATGGCAATGATTAGATGTGTGATTGCTTTTGAAATAGCATAATTGATGCCATGCATCTAGCTAGTCATGTGCTTAAGAATATATGGATGTTAATTTTCATTGTCATAAACACACTCCATGGTAGAGCTCATCAAAGCAAGTTGTGGAAGATGGGCATGACAGATAGAGTCAAGGTAGAGGCATTGGGCCTTGTGCATGGTAAAGGTTGTTCGCATTGAAATGTCTATCTATGTTATTAGAGACAAAGAGGTGAGAGGTTTAAAGTCACAATATGGTCATGTTGGTTTCTAAAGTTATGTATCACACTTGGTAGTTCCATTTACTAATTGAAATTACTAAAATTAGTATTTTATGATTTAAATGTAGGTATATGTGATATATTTTCTAGCGTATACATGCTTAAATGTCGATTATGGAACAACTATCTCTTTGGAATTCACAAAGGATAACATTACTATGGATGAGTGGATGCAAGATACAACAAGAGCTACAATGAGACGTCAGTATGGGATCCATTGTTGTTAAACTATTATAGAGTTATTTTCTAGACATTTAGTAGATTCTTAACCCTAAGTATCAATACCACCTACTATAGGTGGCATGCAATATGATAGGGCTTTTTGATTCATTTTTCTTCTTTGTCTTCTTGGCTCTCATTCCATCTCTTATTTGAATTTTTCAAAAAACTTTTTCTAGTAGCTTTACTTTTGTACTTTTTCACTATCTTCTTTTTACATTGTCTTCTAAATTAGTAGCATTATGCCTCGTAAAATCATACATGTGTTATAAGCTTCCTTAGCACTTGTAATTACCTCCATCTCTGGCAAATCCTATTAAAACAAAAGCCAATACCATAGGAAGAGCACCTACAATCACTTCTTTTGGAAGGAGTTACATGAAGCCCCCTTTTTATGAAATGTTTCGATAATATTGATGGGCCTATACTTTTGCCCAATAATGACACTATTTGTGGATGATAATGTGGAGAAGATGCAAAGGAACCCACCCAGTACCTTTATATGCCCACACTCATTTAAGGGAAATCCCATGGACACTATCCTCTTGGAACATATGCTTCCCTACTTATCTGAGCTAGCATGTTTTCACAAGATAGTCGAGGACTTTGTTAAGGATCACACATTCCACCTTCTAGTAATGGATCTACATTGATATTTGATGTGCTCAATGAATATGTATATTTACTTCATGGACAATGATTCACCATCTTGCAAATGTAGTTGTGTACTTAGTACACCTGTTTGTAATTATTTGACTGTTGACAATTTCAAGTGTTGAATGGTACAAAATTAGAAGCAATAGTGGAACATATAATGAGTAATATATAACTACACTTTACAAAGGCTTTTTAGTAATTGCAAGGGTTATCACACGTGCAATCAAATGAGGATAAGAGAAAATAGGAGAAAGAGAGAAGCATATGCAAATGAAGCAATGTGTATGTGGTTTTACTCATGTGTATGCAATTGTAGTACTATTACATTAAGATGTGTAAATAAAGCACGTACAAAGAACCAAAAGAGGGGTGGAATGTGAATATATACATGTATGTGAATGTATATGTGTGCAATTAATCGAGTAATAGTGAGATAATATTATTATCCTAATATTAACTACTTGAATAATTTTAAAAACGACAGATATCACACATTTTTATTGTAAGTTCGTGTAATAATGCAAAATCTATTAGCATATCAAATTTTTTGATATCGCACATTCTTGTGGTAAGTTCACACAATAATGCACAATTGCATCCAGTGAAAATATTTCTATTATGGTTTAGCTCATGTGTGCACAAAATTGAAGTACTAATATATCATAATTACAAAACATGTGTAAATAATTAAGAGCGTAGAGGAATGTGAATGTATATGTGCATGCGAGAGTACATGTGCACAATTAAATAAGTAATAATGTGATATTATTATTTCCAAGTATTAACTACTAAAAGTGCTTGACACAATGCATCTCATACTAACCCTTAATCCTTGCAAAATTAAAAGCGTTGTTTTTTGTAAATGGATGTATAACTTGAATCCATGTGTGAGTCTAGACAAATGAGGATGAGAGTAAGCGAGAGAGAGAGAGAGAGAGAGAGAGAGAGAGAGAGAGAGAGAGAGAGAGAGAGAGAGAGAGAGAGAGAGAGAGAGAGAGAGAGAGAGAGAGAGAGAGAGAGAGAGAGAGAGAGAGAGAGAGAGAGAGAGAGAGAGAGAGAGAGAGAGAGAGAGAGAGAGAGAGAGAGAGAGAGAGAGAGAGAGAGAGAGAGAGAGAGAGAGCTAAAACAGGATACCCTCTGTAAGGAAAAAAGTTTGGATAAGATAAGGAAATATGTGGACAAAAGAATCCCATAGATAAGTTTGGATAAGATAAGGATAAGCAAATATGTGGACAAAAGAATCCCATAGATATCCACTTTGTAAATATCTCAGATATTAAGAGAAAAAGCTCATCTACCTCATCTAATGTACCATGTATATATACAACTACTAGCAATGAAATGAATAACTGTAGTTCACTCCATTTTCTATATTGTCTCTATCTCTTTCTCTTTGTGCACAATATTCTCTTATCTATGAATTCTTGGTTTTCACTAGATGGTATAGGAGCACATGTCCTTTTTTTCTAGCTTATCACATTCTCCTCAAAATCATAACCTACTAGTCCTTCTTTACTCTCATTCTTCTAGTGGCTCTTGTCAATGCCACTACCTCTTACAACCGACACATCAAGATTGACAAACTCAATGGAAGCAACTATCAAGTATGGAAGCTAAGGATGAAACTTTACCTATCTCAATAAAATTTATGGAATATTATCAATGGAAAGGAAGACTGCCCTGAATAAGAAGGATCAAACAAGGAAGATTGGATGCAAAGAGATGCAGTTGCGAGAATGGAAATACTTGTCCATTGTGGAGATAGACAAGTACAACTAGTAAGAACAATACTCACTGCAAAAGGTATTTGGGATTTCTTCAACAATAATTATGAACACACAGATATTATTTATCAAACAACCATGTTTAGAAAACTATCTAGTGCCACTATGCATGAAGATCAGTCTGCTACTAAGTTCCTAGAACAGTGGCAATCCCTGCTAGATGAAACCATAATATCTGGTTTAGTCATCTCATAAGAATTACAAGCCATATTTCTTCTCTCCTCCTTGCCTCTATCTTGGAGAGCTTTTATTAGTACTCAAGCCTTCACTTATAAACTCAAGCTTTGTGAGGTGTCCGTTAGACTCATTCCAAAGCACATCTTTTTGTAGTCCATCAGTAGGTTTTCCAAATGATGCCACCCGACACTCCCTTGGAACATCACGAGGTTTGTCACTTAGATACCACTGATTCTACATTACAACGAAAGTGTTCTGACCGAACCGACTAGGATCAACCTGAATTTCTAGGTTTCTAAAATCAGATGGGTCTCCTAGCAGCCAGCTTCTAGCATCAATAATTTTGAGTTCCTACTTCTACAGGATTACTCGATCTGAAGCAGACTTGCCATTGCACTTGTTTCAAAGAAAATGGGAGATAGAGGGGAGTGCGGTACTGTAACGTGTCCACTAGAATCATCTAGGACACGTCTTGGCAGTCCATCAGAAAGGATGTCTAGAAAACTCCGCCCGGCACTCTTATGGAATGTTACGGGTTTTGCAATCTAGGTCTTCCCGCGTCTGCCACGTAGCGGAAGTATCCTGGCCGTTTCCCACTTAGGATCGACCGGAATTAGGGTTTTCCTGTTTGGTCATTAGCTAACAACAACTAGCGTCAGACCCGATCGAACTACTTTACGCAGAAACGCCAGGTCTGAAGCGGATTCACGCTGCACTTGGTTCAAGGAGAATGGGAAATGAGAGGGATGCAAGGCTCAACCTCTCTGCCATAAGGCATAGTCCCATTTCGTTCCCCTAAAACAACGTAAATCGGGTAAGACGTAACTCTAGGTTATCGCTCTCATTATTCGCTTTGATAATGATGATCATCCCGCTGTTCTTCGAGATTTTTGAGAAAAGTTCCCGGCTAACCGAGACCACCCAACCGTAGGACGGACCCATGGTCCATCCTCCGCACTTTCCTCGGTTTGTTTTAGTTATGTAATTATCTAACACATTTAATTTGACATATAGCAATCAGCTTCTTTAATTAATCCTGTTAAGCACTGGTTCCTTCACGTAATCTTATCACGTGACATAGAAAAACAATATCAGACAAATTCTTTATTATCATTTCATCATTTTATCTTTGAAATACAAGGAGTTCCGCCGTAGGCTTGTCCATAATCTACCCGAAGGCTATCCAGTAATCCGCCAGGGATCACTATTCCAAGCTTCTGCCCGTAGACTAGTATGCGGGCCTCGAGATCCAATCCCGAGTCACGTTAGCCTCTTGTGCAGGACCCGGAAGGCGAGGGATTTACGGCCAGAGCCCCCCCTGGCACCCAAGCGTCCTTCTGCTCCAAGTAGAGCTCAATGGAAATACCTCTCGCGGCGGGTTCGGTCCACGTTCCCGGCGCGGTCAACAACCCCCTTGGTTAGGGTCAGGCAGGCAGTCGGGGGTAACTGAAGCTGCCACTCCCTTCAGGCCTTCAACTTGAAGCATTTAGATATCTTTTCATCTTTTAATTCCTTGAGAAAACAATGCAAACAGTGCCTTCTAAACTATTACAAGCACAATCAATTTCCAGTGGTCGTTTATTTGGCCAACTGTTAAGGAGTGAATCCTTCTCTCCGAATGCATCCAGCATTCGATCTGGGATCAATTTTGACTTGGCAAGAACCTCAAGGGTTTGTTCGTTCACCCTTTTTGTCCTTGAGTTAGGGCCATACCCTGTTAACCCAACTTAACCAATACCTTAGGTTTTGTTACTAGTAAATCCTGGCGGCCATGTCGCTTTAATTTATTGATTGATCATTTGCCTCCAAGCAAATACCTAACTTCCCTTAACTTGGCAAATTATCCCAATGAGGGTGATGTAACAGGATGACTACTCATCCTCTTGCAAGTTAAACTTGCGCAAGAACTTGCCAACCTCATTTCAAGAATTGGCAAAACTCTCTTGTGAACTAACCCCCAAGTCTATGCGATGTTGCAACTTGTTTGCACAAGTGTAGCCTCTATTCCAAGGGATCATTTCACCCATTGAACGGTGTTTTCTGGTCAAGGAATTATGATTAGGCTAGAAGTAGGGTTTAGGGTGTCTCTTACTCAACCCAATCCTAATCGCACTAGGCCGACAACGTTCGGTCCTAGGGATCCCAACTCAATCCAAGTTCTAGCATTAGGTCGAATGATCCTTAGGGTAGAAACCCTAGATCATTATTTGCGTGAGCGTCCAATTGACTCGACATTCCGGAAAGGTGGGTAGGACCTTTGGGTTTGAGGACTTCGACTTGGCATCCAAGTACGATACTTGGCTACATTTCTAACGTGCCAAGCCCTAGCTAGTACTGGAGGTTTTTATTGAATCGGCTAGTTATGCCTATACGAAACCCTAACAGTCATGATACCACAAATGACTTGGGTAAATTGACCTACTTGTCTTACGACAAGGACAATTCTTTCCTAGAGATGATAAACTTGATCTAAAGTAGAAAAGTAGTTGCAAAATGTTACAATACATGTAAACATGTAATTTATTACTTCTACGCACCATAAGATCCGCAATAGCCCTATCCCTTTTTGCTAAGTCAAAAGGCATGATAATTTGAAGAATAACTTACATAGGGCCTACTAGGATTTACATCAAGGAATAACACCTACAACCTTTTGTCTAAGTATTTGCATTTCATGCTTTTATATGCCATGCAATCATTCCTAAATGCAACTTGATGAAATGAAATTTGCGATAGTATAAGTGCGACCCTTAGATACAACAACATCGTGAATGAAGTTCATGCAATACTAAGGCAAGTGTCGATTTAATCTAATTGCAAGCATCTTTTCCCATGCAACTTATATAAGATCGGGGTTCTTTTTCATGCCGTGCAAGAGGAATTAACAATTTCCTCATGCGAATCCTAACGAAGGGAGTTATTGCAAAAATACTCATTTCCTTCATGACCAATGCACTTAGCAATTTCCTCTTTAACCCTAGGCAATATGTGGCTTTCCTTTGAAAATGCACGACAAGACAATTTACTATTAAGGTCATAAGATGGATGGACAAATAGCGTTTATATTGAAAATACCAATTTTTCCCAATTGCATTTAACTAGGCTAGGTGAATTTGAACATGCACGGGTGCTTCCTAATCTGTGGAGTCGTCATGCTTAATGAATTACTTTAGTATGAAATCACAACAGTAAAAAAACCTGGGTCTGTGGGCTCGAGGAGATGTCCACGTGAATGCTAGGAGAAGAACCTCCCGCAGGCGCGCCTTGCGACTTCTTGGGAGCCATCGCTAGCGTGCTTACGGACTTCCGGTTTGCCTTTACCCTTACGCGATCGGTGAGTCTTCTCCAACCGTTGCGAGCAGCTTCAAGATCTTTCCCCTTTTCCCTCGTACGCCGGAGATCCCTTCCAAAGTGCGGATCCTTGAGAGTACCGGGCTTGCGGGTTTTTGGGCTTATGGAAGGCCCGGTTTTAAAACCGAAAAGGCCGCGTAGGACCAAGGCTTATGGGCTTATCCTTAGAAGCTTCTTAAAGAAGCTTCTAAGAAGCTTCTGGAGATCAGCAACGACGTCGTGGGAGGCCCAATGATTGGAAAGGAAAAGGCGTCGAGGACAAGGGAAAGGACTTGATGGCGATGGCGAGGATGGGCGGCGGCTTGGTGGTCTCCAGTAAGGAGGCGGCGTCCTTTTTCTCTCCCAGCGTCGACAGCAACTCCCCCTCCTCTCTCCACGTAGCCTCTGGCCTCCGTGTACTTGATGGCGATGGCGACAGCATTCGTCTCCCTCTCCTCTAATACTTCAACCCTTAGAGGGTGTATATATAGGCATGAGGGGGGAGAGAAGAGCTCCACCACGTGGCCCCCTACATGGGTTCCCCTCTCCCCATGCAGCCCACGACTCCCACAAGTCCCATCCCCCCACACTCCCTCTCCTCCAGCCGTGCATCGGCTGGGGAAAAGGGATAAAATAAAAAAAATTGCCTTGATAATATTCAATTTGCCCCTCCCAAGAGGGTGTTTACGTGTGATTTGCGGGTTTGAACTCTCGGGTTTGCCTTGCCAATGCGGAGGTCCCGATTTCTCGCGTGCAGGTCACAGATTACGCTGCCGGCAATTCCAATATGAAAGATAACCTTTGCACGAGGTTTACGCAGTGTGCGGGAAGTCAATTTTCATGAGTGGGAATATTACATTCTCTCCCCCTTAGAAGAATCGAGATGTCCTCATCTCGAGATAAACTGGGGATATTGAAGGTTGAGAGAGCTTTCATCCATCCAGGTAGCATCCTCTTCGGGATAATCTTTCCACTGGACGAGGCATTCTTTCAAGGTTCTAGATCTTAACTGTCTCTCCCTAACATCTAAAATCTTATCCGATCTTAGTTCAAGGACTCCTTGACTAGGCATTACAATTTGTTGGTCATCAAGTACATGATTAGGGTTGGGTATATATTTTTTTAAGAGACTAATATGGAATACATTGTGAACTTTTAGGTTATCAGGAAATTGCAATTTATAAGCATTGGGTCCCAGGCATTTGAGGATTTTATACGGCCCACAATACCTTGGACTTAGCTTCTTGAATTCTCCTAGAGATAGAGAACTCCTTTTAGGGCGTACACGAATGAAGACCATGTCTCCTTCTCCGAAGACCCTCTCTTGGCGTTTCAAATCCGCATATGCCTTTTGTCTATCTTTGGCTGCTTGTATGTCTTGTCTTATTGACCTTATTTGGTCATCCATGTCTTCCAACATTTGTCTTGAAGCTTCAACTCTTAGGGTTGGATCAGAAAAGTTTAGGGGACTTCGACAATCATGACCATACAATGCCTGGAAAGAGGTCATTTGAATGCTCTGCTGGTAAGAAGCATTGTAGGCAAATTCTACTAACGGCAAGTATTGAATCCACCTCTTTGGCTCTCAACAGCAGTAAGCCCTAAGCATATCCTCAATAATTTGATTCACTCGCTCTGTTTGTCCATCCGTTTGGGGATGGTAGGCGGTGCTAAAACAGAGTTGAGTCCCAATAGCTTCAAAGATAGCTCTCCAGAAGTGTGATGTGAAAAGAGAATCTCAATCACTAATGATTCTTTTAGGTAACCCATGTAGCTTGAATATTTCCTTGATAAACAATCTTGCAATGTCAGAGGCTTTATAGTTTGTCTTTACTGGAATCAGGTGTGCAACCTTGGTAAGCATGTCAACCACAACCATAATGGAATTGTATCCTCCTTGGACTTGGGGTAAGCCCACAACAAAATCCATACTGATGAATTCCCATTTCATTTGGGGAATGTCAAGTGGTTGCAATTTTCCTGGCATCATGACATGTTCAGCCTTGATACGTTGGCAAGACAAACATTCAGTGACATATTTGAGAACGTCACCTTTGAGCCTCTCCCAATGGTAGCTCTTCCTAACTGCATTAAGAGTTTTTGCATAGCCAGGATGTCCTGCGAAAGGGGAATCATGAGCTTCCCATAATATCTTCTGCTTAAGTGACTGGCTTGTTGGTATACACAGCCTTGTTCTGTAGTAGACAAGTCCATTATCAATGGAAAATTCCTGATACTTAGCTTGTGACTTCAGATTCTGCTCCTTGGTAGATATTTCTTTTATCATGGATTGGTAGGCCAAATCATGGCGTGCTTCCTCTCTAGCTAGTTCGAGTATAGGGTTGCTTGGCATAGATACCTTTGTAGCCAGAGATCTGGCCGTTGATGGATTCTGCAAGATTAGGGAATTTAGGAATGCCTTGCGACTGAGTGCATCGGCAACTACATTCTCTTTCCCTGGTCGGTACTTGATGTCAAAATCATACTCCTCCAATACTTCAATCCATCGACGTTGCCTCATGTTGAGCTCGTTCTGGGTAAAAATCCATTTGAGACTCTTATGATCGGTTACTAGAGTAAACTTGTTACCCAACAGGTAGTGTCTCCAAAGATTTAGAGCATGGATGAGAGCTAATAACTCCAGATCATGCGTGGCATAATTCTTTTCATGACTCTTCAATTTCCTTGAAGAATATGCTACTGGATGACCTCCCTGCATAAGTACACACCCCAAGGCAAGAATGCTGGCATCAGTTACTACCTCGAACTCCTTATTGAGGTCAGGAAGTTTTAGTATAGGTGCTGATACCAAACATTGCTTCAATTGGTCGAAGCTATTTTGTTCGGGAGTTGACCATGTAATAGAAGTCTGCTTCTTTAGTAAGTCGGTAAGAGGTGCTGCAATCAAAGCATAGTTTTTGATAAAGACCCTATACCATCCTGTCAAGCCAAGAAAGCTATGTATTTCTTTGACGGATACTAGTATTGGCCATTCAAGCACATCTCTGACTTTGGCTGGATCTACTGATATTCCTTCTGATGATACTATGAATCCTAGATATTCAATCTGACGCTTGAAGAATGCACACTTCTTCATTTTAGCATACAGCTTATGAGACCTCATTGTCTCAAGAACAATCCGTAGTTGAGGTTCATGATCTTCTTCCTGTTTAGAATAGACTAAAGTGTCATCGAAGAAGACAAGCACGAAATCATCAAGATATGGTCTAAAAATATCCTGCATTAATCTATTGAAGGTGGCAGGTGCATTTGTAAGACCGAATGACATAACCAAGAACTCAAAGTGCCCATATCTTGTATTGAAGGCCGTTTTTGGAATATCTTCTTCCTTGATCCTTATTTGATAGTAACCTGATCTGAGATCAATTTTGGAGAAGATCTTTGCACCTTGAAGGCGATCCAGAAGTTCATCTATTCTAGGAATAGGATACTTGTTCTTGACTGTTGATTGATTCAACCCACGGTAATCAATACATAGTCGAAGTGTCCCATCTTTCTTTTTCTGGAATAGTACTGGAGCTCCCCATGGTGAGTTGCTAGGCCAAATGTAACCCTGATCTAACAGTTGCTTGAGTTGTTCCTTCAACTCAATAGCTTCTGGTATGGACATTCTATAAGGTCTCTTTGCAATTGGTGCAGCTCCAGGCACTAGCCTTATTTCATGATCGACTTCTCTTGGAGGCGGAAGTTCAGTCAATTCCTCAGGGAATACGTTAGCGTATTCCGTTAGCCAAGAGGGTCCCTCATGAGACTCTTGCTTTTGATCTAACTTGTTGAGTTTGATCAGGTAAACAGGTAATCCCTTTCTAACTCCTTTTATGATCCGCGATACTTTGGCTAACTGGATTCTTGGCACTCCTGCTTCACCTTGAGTTGTAACAAACTCCCTTTCAGAGTTTCGAAAGGAAACTTGACCCTTTCCACAGTGGATGTGGGCGTCATTAGGCTTAAGCCAATCCATCCCGAGTAGACACTCATGGATACCTAAATTCATGACTCTGAATTTGACTGAGGTTTTCTTTCCTCCCAGAAAGAACTCTTCCTTAGCAGTTTGCCTGGTACAAGTTACCTCACGACCGTTTGCCAATTCCACAAGTAGGGTAGGTGCTTCTACTGTGGCTATTCCTAATCTTTTAGCACACGCTGGTGAGATAAAGGAATGTGTACTGCCACAATCAATCAAGGTTTTGAAACCTTTACCTTGATAGTCCGACGGTGTTTGAATCACCGAGAACTGGTGATTCGGCCCCTTCTTGTGTAAAGCGGCATGGACTGTCGCTCTTTCGAATTCTGCTTCCATAGTCGGATCTTCCTCTTCTTCTGCTTCACATCTTTGCCTATTGGTAATGCAGGCAGTTCTTCCTCTTCCACGGGTGGCGGCTCCTTGACCGCGGCCTGCACCTTAACGATGTCCCTCGCTGAGCTTGGGACATTGTCTTTTGAAGTGACCGAGTTCGTTGCAGTGGAAACATCGGAGGTTTCGGCCATTACTGTGAGTAGGAACAAAGTTGTTGACGTTATTTGTCCTTGCTTTCTTCCTTTGTCCCTGATTGTGGCCTTGAACTCTCTTAACTTGGGGTCTGAATGCTCCTCTGTTCGGGTCGCTATAAGACCAATTTTTGTTACCCCTTGGTCTAGCTTGCACTTCCTGAATTATAGGTGCCGCTCGAATGAGTGCATCCTGAAGATCTGATGGTCGCATAGATTCGAGACGGGTATTTACGGGTGGATTTAAGCCCGCGCAAAATTTGGACACCTGCTACGTCGTGTCCATTTGTGGCGCATACTTTAAGAGTGAGAAAAATTTAGAGTAGTATGCGTCAAGGGTGAGTTCTAACTGTTTTAGCTCATAGAACTCATTCATTTTCTGTGTACGATATGCAGGTGGCAAATATCTCCCCTGCACGGCTTGCTTTAACTTCTCCCAGGTAACGGACCCCTCTGAAGTCCCTTGATCCCTGCACCATTGTTTCCACCATAGTCTAGCTTCACCGGTGAGTTTTAATTTGGCGAGCATGGCCTGATTGGTAGGTGCAGTACCAGCTGCTTTGAAGTAATCCTCCATTGAATCAATCCAAATTTCAGCATCAGACTGGACGAATCTGCCTCTCCCGTCAAACTCGGGTGGCTTTATCTGTTTGAGGAGGAACTTCTTCTCCTGGATCACAGTAGTACTTGATGTAGGGGGCAAATTTGGAACCTGTACCTGGGGTTGTGCCTGGGTAAAAGTTTTCTTAGCGTTATTGTATGATAATTGACATTAGCTTATCTTTAGTTCAGCTATCTCGTAAATCATGAAGCTACTTAACTTTTTGTAACAACCCTGATGCACAGTCGGATATTGATAAAAGAAGTCCTTATTTATATTTACATGGGCGTAGCCTTATACAACATCTCGTGTGATGATAATCCAATCATTACATTTAGTTTGGGGAGAACAACGTTGTATTGCATTTGTCTACAGGAACTGTGTAATAGTAGGGTTTTGGGTCATGGATCTTTAGGAATCGATAATTCATTGGAAGTTTAGGATATCCTTTCTGCTAGAATCCATACTTCTCATGGCGGCCCAACACCTTAGTCCTGTCGGTTGGGATTACACGGGTTACTTCCTCATATACATATGAGTTCAATTCAACCCTCCGACCTTGAATATGCAAAGTCGAATTTACGTGAGCTTCCACAAAAATGAACAGCTTCACGACTTTCAAGTCTTCCAACCACTTGATCCTCTTTAGGTTGGTTTGTAGATAAGCGAACCGGTGGGCAGCTATGTAGTAGATTCCTGAAGACCCAGTCCATCTTCGTTCTATATATAAAGGTGATGGATTATAAATCTGCTCCAGGATGTTTATCATTTCAACTCTCTGCCTATAATGCAGAGAATGCATTGCAGTCATAAACATGATCCGGAACACCAAAAACTTGTTCCACGCTTCATAGTTCTGCAAGACAGTATTGAAGATGAGGAAATGTTTGGACAGCAACAATTTCTTTACTTCATTTTATTGAGATCTCACGAAAACAATTTCCGTTGTTGGTCGGCTCTGATACCAACTGTAACGTGTCCACTAGAATCATCTAGGACACGTCTTGGTAGTCCATCGGAAAGGATGTCTAGAAAAATCCGCTCGGCACTCCCATGGAATGTTACGGATTTTGCAATCTAGGTCTTCCCGCATTTGCCACGTAGCGGAAGTATCTTGGCCGTTTCCCACTTAGGATCGACCGGAATTAGGGTTTTCCTGTTTGGTCATTAGCTAACAACAACTAGCGTCAGACCCGATCGAACTACTTTACGCAGAAACGCCAGGTCTGAAGCGGATTCACGCTGCACTTGGTTCAAGGAGAATGAGAAACGAGAGGGATGCAAGGCTCAACCTCTCTGCCATAAGGCATAGTCCCATTCCGTTCCCCTAAAACAGCGTAAATCGGGTAAGACGTAACTCTAGGTTATCGCTCTCATTATTCGCTTTGATAATGATGATCATCCCGCTGTTCTTCGAGATTTTTGAGAAAAGTTCCCGGCTAACCGGGACCACCCAACCGTAGGACGGACCCATGGTCCATCCTCCGCACTTTCCTCGGTTTGTTTTAGTTATGTAATTATCTAACACATTTAATTTGACATATAGCAATCAGCTTCTTTAATTAATCCTGTTAAGCACTGGTTCCTTCACGTAATCTTATCACGTGACATAGAAAAACAATATCAGACAAATTCTTTATTATCATTTCATCATTTTATCTTTGAAATACAAGGAGTTCCGCCCGTAGGCTTGTCCATAATCTGCCAGAAGGCTATCCAGTAATCTGCCAGGGATCACTATTCCAAGCTTCTGCCCGTAGACTAGTATGCGGGCCTCGAGATCCAATCCCGAGTCACGTTAGCCTCTTTTGCAGGACCCGGAAGGCGAGGGATTTACGGCCAGAGCCCCCCTGGCACCCAAGCATCCTCCTGCTCCAAGTAGAGCTCAACGGAAATACCTCTCGCGGCGGGTTCGGTCCACGTTCCCGGAGCGGTCAACAACCCCCTTGGTTAGGGTCAGGCAGGCAGTCGGGGGTAACTGAAGCTGCCACTCCCTTCAGGCCTTCAACCTGAAGCATTTAGATATCTTTTCATCTTTTAGTTCCTTGAGAAAACAATGCAAACAGTGCCTTCTAAACTATTACAAGCACAATCAATTTCCAGTGGTTGTTTATTTGGCCAACTGTTAAGGAGTGAATCCTTCTCTCCGAATGCATCCAGCATTCGATCTGGGATCAATTTCGACTTGGCAAGAACCTCAAGGGTTTGTTCGTTCACCCTTTTTGTCCTTGAGTTAGGGCCATACCCTGTTAACCCAACTTAACCAATACCTTAGGTTTTGTTACTAGTAAATCCTGGCGGCCATGTCGCTTTAATTTATTGATTGATCATTTGCCTCCAAGCAAATACCTAACTTCCCTTAACTTGGCAAATTATCCCAATGAGGGTGATGTAACAGGATGACTACTCATCCTCTTGCAAGTTAAACTTGCGCAAGAACTTGCCAACCTCATTTCAAGAATTGGCAAAACTCTCTTGTGAACTAACCCCCAAGTCTATGCGACGTTGCAACTTGTTTGCACAAGTGTAGCCTCTATTCCAAGGGATCATTTCACCCATTGAACGGTGTTTTCTGGTCAAGGAATTATGATTAGGCTAGAAGTAGGGTTTAGGGTATCTCTTACTCAACCCAATCCTAATCGCACTAGGCCGACAACGTTCGGTCCTAGGGATCCCAACTCAATCCAAGTTCTAGCATTAGGTCGAATGATCCTTAGGGTAGAAACCCTAGATCATTATTTGCGTGAGCGTCCAATTGACTCGACATTCCGGAAAGGTGGGTAGGACCTTTGGGTTTGAGGACTTCGACTTGGCGTCCAAGTACGATACTTGGTTGCATTTCTAACGTGCCAAGCCCTAGCTAGTACTGGAGGTTTTTATTGAATCGGCTAGTTATGCCTATACGAAACCCTAACAGTCATGATACCACAAATGACTTGGGTAAATTGACCTACTTGTCTTACGACAAGGACAATTCTTTCCTAGAGATGATAAACTTGATCTAAAGTAGAAAAGTAGTTGCAAAATGTTACAATACATGTAAACATGTAATTTATTACTTCTACGCACCATAAGATCCGCAATAGCCCTATCCCTTTTTGCTAAGTCAAAAGGCATGATAATTTGAAGAATAACTTACATAGGGCCTACTAGGATTTACATCAAGGAATAACACCTACAACCTTTTGTCTAAGTATTTGCATTTCATGCTTTTATATGCCATGCAATCATTCCTAAATGCAACTTGATGAAATGAAATTTGCGATAGTATAAGTGCGACCCTTAGATACAACAACATCGTGAATGAAGTTCATGCAATACTAAGGCAAGTGTCGATTTAATCTAATTGCAAGCATCTTTTCCCATGCAACTTATATAAGATCGGGGTTCTTTTTCATGCCGTGCAATAGGAATTAACAATTTCCTCATGCGAATCCTAACGAAGGGAGTTATTGCAAAAATACTCCTTTCCTTCATGACCAATGCACTTACTAATTTCCTCTTAACCCTAGGCAATATGTGGCTTTCCTTTGAAAATGCACGACAAGACAATTTACTATTAAGGTCGTAAGATGGATGGACAAATAGCGTTTATATTGAAAATACCAATTTTTCCCAATTGCATTTAACTAGGCTAGGTGAATTTGAACATGCACGGGTGCTTCCTAATCCGTGGAGTCGTCATGCTTAATGAATTACTTTAGTATGAAATCACAACAGTAAAAAAAACCTGGGTTTGTGGGCTCGGGGAGATGTCCACGTGAATGCTAGGAGAAGAACCTCCCGCAGGCGCGCCTTGCGACTTCTTGGGAGCCATCGCTAGCGTGCTTACGGACTTCCGGTTTGCCTTTACCCTTACGCGATCGTTGAGTCTTCTCCAACCGTTGCGAGCAGCTTCAAGATCTTTCCCCTTTTCCCTCGTACGCCGGAGATCCCTTCCAAAGTGCGGATCCTTGAGAGTACCGGGCTTGCGGGTTTTTGGGCTTATGGAAGGCCCGGTTTTAAAACCGAAAAGGCCGTGTAGGACCAAGGCTTATGGGCTTATCCTTAGAAGCTTCTTAAAGAAGCTTCTGGAGATCAGCAACGACGTCGTGGGAGGCCCAATGATTGGGAAGGAAAAGGCGTCGAGGACAAGGGAAAGGACTTGATGGCGATGGCGAGGATGGGCGGCGGCCTGGTGGTCTCCAGCAAGGCGGCGGCGTCCTTCTTCTCTCCCAGCGTCGACAGCAACTCCCCCTCCTCTCTCCACGCAGCCTCTGGCCTCCGTGTACTTGATGGCGATGGCGACATCATTCGTCTCCCTCTCCTCTAATACTTCAACCCTTAGAGGGTGTATATATAGGCATGGGGGGGGGGGAGAGAAGAGCTCCACCACATGGCCCCCTACATGGGTTCCCCCCTCCCCATGCAGCCCACGACTCCACCAAGTCCCATCCCCCCACACTCCCTCTCCTCCAGCCGTGCATCAGCTGGGGAAAAGGGATAAAATAAAAAAATTTGCCTGGATAATATTCAATTTGCCCCTCCCAAGAGGGTGTTTACGTGTGATTTGCGGGTTTGAACTCTCGGGTTTGCCTTGCCAATGCGGAGGTCCCGATTTCTCGCGTGCAGGTCACAGATCACGCTGCCGACAATTCCAATATGAAAGATAACCTTTGCACGAGGTTTACGCAGTGTGCGGGAAGTCAATTTTCATGAGTGGGAATATTACAGGTACGTCCACCCTCCTATCCATAAGACAAAATCCCATTCCGGCCCCCTAAAACAATGCAAGTCGGTTCTACCTAATGACTAGTTGGCCAATTTATCAACTTTCTATTTTTTATTGCCGATTTAGAAAAGCTCCTAGCTAACCGTTGACCACCTTACCATTGGATGGACCCATCAGGGGTTATGCCCACTTGCTTTCCTTGATAGAATCATCTTTAGTTTTTTAATTACCTACAGCACATATATTGGAACATATACAACTAGCTTTCTTAATTAGTCTATTAAATCACATGTTTTTTCATGTAATTTATATCACTGACATGCATATAATTCAAACTAGCCTTGAATAAAACAAACTTCCTTATTATATTGAAAGTATTACAATTTCCATATTTCTGACCCAGCAGAAGATACACGAAATTCCACGAGGATATTCTCTCCACCAAGATTCCACCCTTGTAACTAGTACTTAGGGTTCTAGGATCCCATCCTGGGTCATGAAGGGGCTCGTCAGATTCTAGAAACAATGCAAAATTTATAGCCAGAGCCCCCTCTGGCACCCACATTTCCTACTGCCCGAGACTATCCCTAAGGACAGACCTTTCGCTTATGGAGCCGGTCTAAGCCTCTTGAAGTGATAACCATGACCCTCTTGGAGTAGGGTCTTGTAGCTAGCTTGGGGGTAGCCTAGTGTGATCTTTACTTTTATTATATCTATCAATGTTTTCAATTAGAGATCTAGATTCTAGCAAACACAAACAGTCCTTTCAAACATATATCAAATGATGCAATGAAAATCATACCATCGTATAGCTCACAACTTCATATAGCCAAGGTAGACCTTATCTTAAGGTAACCTTACATTCTAATGAGGATTCTCCTCCCCATAAAGAAGTGTTGAGTACATCTCTTATAACATGTTAAGCAAGGCATGGATTTTTCATTTGAGCTATCTTACCCAACATAAGAAAAATTCCTTAAGGAAATATATTGTGCCAATAACGTAACGAGATGACTTACAGATCCTTTAAATAGTTTCACTTTTTAAGCGTTAGTCAATACTTAACCTTGTTGCCTTTGACAATAATTATATCGAGTTATTTTACTAATCTCAAGTGCACATAAAGTCATATGTGTAATAACCTCTTGCAACTATTTTCATCATGATTCCATGATTTAGAATCTCAATTAATCTAACTATAAATCGTAGTAGCAATTAATTTTTTATGCATGTACTAGTATGCTTTCTAGATGAAATAGTCAATTTGTGTAAATGTAAAATATAGAGCTAATATTTTACGTAATTAATTCTTATACAGATGCTGTCCGTGCAATCTAACAAGTAGCTCTTGTACCATTTGATGCAAAGGCTAACATTTATTTTTTATAGAAATTTGGCATAAACCTTATTATTTTATGTGGCGAAATAATTGTCAAGTAATGAATAACCTGGTTTGGCACGACGACATTGGAAGTTTCATCTTTGCTCGCGCTTGCGTCCGCCACACTTGATGTTCCATTTGGTAGTGGCAACTCTAGAAACCTTGGGCACTCACATATCTCTGGCAATACCCGTTCCTTAACTGGTTGTAGTGGTTGCCATGGCCTTTCCAACTCATTGCTTTGGAGCCCCCATGGCCTTTCCAACTCATTGCTTTGGAGCCATTGTTTGCAAGTGGATTCGAGAGATAGTGAAGGTGGAATAAATTTGAGGTAGGAGAGCATAAGAGAAGATAGCTTATAGTCAAAGACCGAGACATGGGGGATTGAGCTAACTCTCTCCCTCACAGCCTCTCGGGGTAACTCCTCCCTCTCTCTCTCTCTCTCTCTCTCTCTCTCTCTCTCTCTCTCTCTCTAGCTGCGTCTTGTAGCCTCTTGGAGGAATATCCTTCTATCTCCTTCTCTCTACCTCTCTCTCACAGCCTCTTGGGGTTTTTGTGGAGGGGATCTTGGAAAAATCAATGATCTGAAACTTCACTAATGACTAATATGGCTCATAACTCTCGTTTATGTGGTAACTTCTATGATGGGTGGCCAGAATCCTTGTCAATTCGGAAGAAATGTCGAGTTACGATCCTCGATTTTTTAATTAAATAAAAATGGTTAGTTATTAACATTAGTCATTTTTACTTTAGTTAATCTTTAGTTAGTAATCTTACTAAGTTATTAATTGACTAACTTTTGAACTAACGAGCTAACTTTTTATTGTGTGGAAGTATTACAAGCTTTAGCCACACAGATTAATAGAATTAAGTAAGAGAAAGTCATGAGAGAAACTCTTTCTACTTCTTCTAATTAAGAATCCAAGGCTCTAGCTGTAATTTCCTACAACACAAAACATCCTCACAAAAGAACTCAATCCCTTCATCAAAAGCCTGAGTTTTCTCCTTGGTCTAACTTCAAAGGAATTCTTGGTAATCCTCCAACTCTTACTAGTCATTTCAATCCCTATCCTTGATAAGAAACCCTCATTATCATCAACAAGGTCATATTGAAAAGGACTGTCATAAAAAAAAAGATTCAACAAACATCACTCAAAAGGTCAAGCTCACTTTGCTAGCATTAGCAATTATGACATGGAAGAGCAACCATAAACTATCATCAGCCTAGACACAAGTGTTTGTGCACCTTCTTCAAACTCCAAAGAAGAATATACATGGTTTCTGGACTCTGTAGCTACTCATCATATGACTGTTCATAAGGAATGATTAGTTGACTTCAAAGAGATGTCCACTCCACTCAGTGTTGCCATGGGGGACAACAACATTCAACAAGCTCAAGGTTACTACACCATTAAAGTGGAGCTTCCCTCCAGTCACATAATAAAGGTACATAAAGTCTATTATGTTCCCAATCTTAATAAAAATCTGTTAAGTATCAGTGAGCTCACTTCTCAATCCTCTCTCACTGCTTACTTCTACAAAGACCAATGCATTCTAGAGCTACTCTCACCTTCTCTCAAACTCACTTGCCCCAAACTAGGATGGCTTTATACACTTGGCTATTCACTTCTACAACCTTCTTCAAATGTTTCAGCTAACTCTGTTGAGATTCAGCAATCACACTCACTAAACAGCCTCTTTGTATGGAGCTTCAGGGTCAAGGATATGCAGGCTAACCTATCCCATATGCACAATGGTGCCTACTACAGTTTCCTACTTTCCTATAAAGCATTGTACTTGCTTCCTTTTCTTAATGCAATGATAGTACTCTTTTCTTTTCAGTGAAGTGTCAATGTCATTGTCTACATACACAAGATTGTGTTTATGAGTCCAAGTCTCAATCTTGGAATCTAATTCACTTGTGTAACAAACAGTGTCTTTGTCTTCCCCATCATGAGTCCACACTTCTCCTTTCATCCACCATAACTCATTGCCATGCTCTAGATCCCGCATTTCTCACATGGTATCAGAGCCTAGTCGGCACGGCTCAGCTCAGCTTAGCTCTCTCTTAGCTCATGATAATCTCTGGTCAGCTTAGTTCCATCCCATGACTTCATCTCCCAACTCTACCCTCACTGAAGCTTCCATGGCAGCCATAGCCAGCAGCACCCTGTCAGATTGAGCTGCTTATATCTCACTCCACAGGTCAAATCTCTTGGAGTTTCCTTCTAGAGAAGTATTCTCCAACTCACAAAGCTTCCCTGTATCACATCAAACCATGACACTTGGCTATCTGAAGCTCAGCATTGTGAAAATTCCCAGTCACTGCCATAGTCTTCAACTGTGACCTGCAGGACATACCCTCCATGGAGCCTTCATATCTCTCTCTGTAGAGCATATCTTCATAAACTTCCTTCTAGACATATCTTCCTTCACTTAGGGCGCTCCCTCCTGGCACAACAAACAACCACATTGGTGATCTACAGCCCTGGCATTGCACAAATTCGATGTCGCTGCCCCAAACTGCGCCGTGGCTATTCGCGCCCTCTGCTTGTGTCGTGCTGTCCACGATTTGGACAATTTTCATAGGGATTTGATAGCCCTTGACATAAGCTTCCTAGACATGTAAATTTTTTTGAAAATGATCAAGTATAGCTCCTGCAATCTGAGAAAAATCAGGCCCCTTTCTCAGAAACCCTAATTCCACCATAGCCAAAATCTCTCAAGCTTTTTTTTCCTCATTTTTTCTCACTCCTGACACTAAACCAAGCTAAAGCCCACTCTAATCCATTGACCCAGTATCAAATCAAGGAGGGGAAGGACCTGAGAAGATTGAGGAATGACCAAATGATCCCGAACAAGAAGAATCAAGCTCAACATCAACACTGACATAGTGTGTTTTCACACTGTCACTAACTGTGTCTCTTGACACACTGCATTCTGCTCTTCTAATGATAAAATCTCAGAATTCTGGTGTTGATTTGCTGCTGATCTTGCAACCTCAACATGGGAAAAGACTCTCCAAATGCTCGATTCAAAGGAGTCGGGTTTCACACCTGGCAAACCCGCATCAAGCTCATCTTGATGAAAAAGGGTCTCTGGGCCATCACAAATGGCAAAGAGAAGAAACCTTGGGACGCGGACCTTGCAACTACTTGGCAAAAGAATGATGACAGAGCCCAGGCCATTATGAAATTGGAGCTAGATGACAGTTATATCCACCATGTGGATAACTGTGAGACCTCACAGGATACATGGAAAAGACTTGACACCTTGTTCGGTGCACAATCTAAATCATCAAAGTATGGTCTCCTGATTGAGTTCTTCAGGCTTGAAATGAAGTCCAGCACATCACTTTCCACACATCTCAATTACATCGAAGGACTCCTAACCCAACTTGCAGGAATTAACATTAAAATGGATGAAGATGTTTGCATCGGTGTTCTACTTAAGAGTTTGCCTCCTGAATATAATAATGTATCAACAACTTTAATCAACATGCCAAATCCTGAACGTGTTGATATCCAGGCATCTCTGTTAGAAGAAGAAAAGAAATTTAAAAGCAAAGAAGAGCCCAACACTTCAAAGGATGAACAAATGTTATATGTAAACAACAGATACAAAGGTAAAAAGGAACCGCCCTTCTGTGACTTCTGCAAAAGGACCGGACACACCGAGAAGTTCTACCACGCAAGAAAGAGATCCCAAAAGGCCTATCTAGTCGCAGCCAAAGAAGAAGAAGAAAATGGAGCAAAGGAAGAAGAAGATGAAGATGAAGACCACCAGGATCGGAAGGACAAGACTCATCAGTCCTTCTACTCTCATAACTTTGATATACTGTTTTAAAAGCCTTGTATTTCCTTGCCCTAAGCTTTGTAAACTCCTTATGTAACTTGGCATTACAGTCCCTGTACACTTTGTGAGGCCCCTGTTACAGCCTCTGGATGTCCATCATATTTTGGTGCCCACACTTAGCCTTTTCTGCAACAGCCTCTGGTGTCTACCATGTTTGTGGTGTGCCCACACTTTGCAGGTGGTTCTCAGTACAGCCTCTACACACTTTGTGCCTTTCTAGTTGTGATTGAGGAGGGGTGTTGAGATTCAGTAATCACACTCACTAAACAGCCTCTTTGTATGGAGCTTCAGGGTCAAGGATATGCAAGCTAACCTATCCCATATGCATAATGGTGCCTACTGCAGTTTCCTACTTTCCTATAAAGCATTGTACTTGCTTCCTTTTCTTAATGCAATGATAGTACTCTTTTCTTTTCAGTGAAGTGTCAATGTCATTGTCTACATACACAAGATTGTGTTTATGAGTCCAAGTCTCAATCTTGGAACCTAATTCACTTGTGTAATAAACAGTGTCTTTGTCTTCCCCATCATGAGTCCACACTTCTCCTTTCATCCACCATAACTCACTGCCATGCTCTAGATCCCGCATTTCTCACAAACTCCACTTCACTCGCAAGTACACCACAAAACACCTTCCTATGGCACTCTAGACTTGGTCATGCCTCTCAAAATGTTCTCTAACAACTTATTCACAAGAAACTTGTCCGTAGCATTCCACCTTCCCTCTCTCAGCTTCCAATTTGTCAAGCTTGTGCTCTCAGTAAAGCCATAAATCTTCATTACCCCAAATCCTACTCCATTATGACTCAACCTCTTCAATTAGTACATTCCGACATTTATGGCCCTATCAATCTTGTATCTCTCACTGGAGTAAAATATTTCATGGTGCTTATTGATGATTATTCAAGATATAGTGTTGTATATTTTCTCACAAGGAAGTCACAAGTCTTCTCCAAGTTCTAAGAATATAAGGAAGCAGTTGAAAATAAGCACGAGTTATGACTCAAAGCTCTTTGTATAGACAATGGAGGAGAATATACATCAAATGAGTTCGAAGATTATTAGAAAGCCTTCGGCATTCAACATGAGCTTACAATACCACATCATCCATAGCAAAATGGAGTTGTTGAATGCAAGAATCATACTCCACTAAATGCTGCAAGAGCTATGATATCTCTAGTTCGTCTGGGAAAAGAATGTTGGGAGGAAGTAATTGCTGCAATAACATATCTTCAAAACATGTTGTACTCAAACTTTCTACACAATAACACTCCCAACCTATCACATCTAACTGTCTTTGGATGAACTGCCTTTCTTTTCACCAAGGATCACAAATCCAAATTCTCTCCCCTAGAGCCACACAATTAAATTTTATGGGATATGGTGACCCCCATGGCCACAAAGCCTATTGATTTCATGATCCACACAACAAGGTCTTTATGTATGGCAGAAGCACCATATTTCATGAAATTAATCTTCTTCCCGTAGGCTCTACCACCAGACAACCTCAATCTCTGACACTTTATCCCATTGTCCATATGCTAGCACATTATCCAATCTGACATTTGACATGGCTCAATTCGGGCCCACCACTATAGCTCCTATGCAATCTTCTCTTCCTGTTTCTCTCCATTCATGTTCTTCACTACTATCATCTCCCTTATCCATTAATGAGTTAATATCCAGCTCCTCATTAAAATCCAATGATTACAAATCGGTGCCTTCTTCAATAGCATCAATCACAATGGCTTTAAAGACAACGTCAGTAGGAAATGCTCCTTCTTCCCATGCCACATAGCACCTGCAGTAATCACTTGCTACAACTTGGTCACCATATCTTACTGACAATAGCCATGTTAGCAAAAAATGTCGTTCAAAACAGCCGCCTTGCTGATACTCCAACTCAACAATACATTGTGAATGATACTCTCTCTCCCTCTGCAATTTCCATCTCACTCTCCATAGTTGAAGAACTACTTTAGGCATCAACAAACTCTTGTCCTTCCACTCCCACAAGTCTAGTATCCTCCAACAAATTTAGTCCCTCTCAACAATTCCTCTTCTCAGAATTTAGCTCAATCATTTTCCACTGAAGGTCACAAACTTCGAAGGTCTGCTCGCGTAACAGCAATGCCATCCACTTCAAGTAATTCTTCCCCTATTGCTCTCATTGTTACCACTCTTAGGCCTCCATCTCCAACTTCCCCTTCAATGCCCATTACTCTCTTAAGCTTTTTCAACTTCGACATTGATGAAGTACACTTCCAACCAACTCCTTGCTACAAACGTTTACATGACCTTCATCTCCGAGCCAACATTGCCCTTGGACAAGCTCAAGATTCACTTCCAACCACCATTCTTGAGCCACCTAACTGCCCTTCTATCAATCAAGCACTTCGTAGTCATGAAGCCTCTCAATGGCAAGCTGCAATGCTCTAAGAATACAAGGTTCTTCTTCACAACAACACCTGGACATTGGTTCCCCTTCCTCTTGGAGAATCTGCAATCAGCTGCAAATGGGTACTTCACAAAA
Organism: Lygodium microphyllum; assembly: GCF_053477565.2. Taxonomy (NCBI): domain Eukaryota; kingdom Viridiplantae; phylum Streptophyta; class Polypodiopsida; order Schizaeales; family Lygodiaceae; genus Lygodium; species Lygodium microphyllum. The sequence goes on from NC_141142.1 coordinate 97,880,792, forward strand.
AGCTCAAACCAAATGATCTATTGACAAGGATAAAGCCAGACTTGTAGCTTGTGGTTTCGAAGAAATTGAAGGCCTCCATTACGGAAGTACATTCTCTCCCATATTATCTTTAGCCTCCTTATGGGTATTACTCTCCATAGCTGCTCATTTCAAATTAATTCTTCATCATGTTGATATCAAAATCGATGCCTTCTTACATGGTCACCTAGAAGAGAAATTCTGTATGTCTCAACCCCCAAACTTTGTTGATCCAAAATTTCCTACTCATGTTTGTTTATTGTATAAAGCTCTTTATGGCTTGAAACAGGCACCAAGGCAATGGTACACTCGCATTTATTCTCACTTAATACACCATGGTTTTCGGTGGCTAGACATTGATCATAACATTTATATTCTTCTTTAGGCCAACACCGTCATTATCCTAGGCCTCTATGTTGATGACATTCCCATTCTTACCAACACTCCTCATGCCATGTCCAAAGCTAAATCTATCATATTTTCATAGTTTTCTATCACAGACTATGGTCCTATACATTACTGTATTGGCATTGAAATCGAATAGGCATATATCAAAATTCATCAACATACCTACATTATGTCTTTTCTCTCACATTACTCCATGCTCCACTGTAATCCCATGGTCACTCCACTTGCCCAGAATCTCCAACTGAATCCATCCTCATCCCATTCTCTTTTGACTAAGCATGCTTGTGAAATGGAGACTATCCCTTATATGGAATCACTTGGATATCTTCGGTATCTAATTACTTATACTTGTCCAGATTGATCTTATGTAGTAGGACATATTATTTTCAAAGCCATGGATCAGCCCACTTATGAACATTGGAAGCATCTCAAACGGGTCTTATAATATCTCAAGGCAATATCCAATGTGGGGATATGTTTTAAAAAAGACAGCAAGGATTTTCTTTTAAGACCATATTCAGATGCTATTAACCTCAGCACAAGAAGAAAGCAAAAAAATTAAAAAAACTTGTTGGGTCACTTAAAAGAAGGGCGGCCTCTAATAATCAAGTCAAAGGCAAAAGCACATTTTTAAATGCAAGGCACCCCTAAAGCTATTGTAAAAGAGTGCCAAGCTCCTCCTGTGAAAATTGTAAAAAGAGTAGACGGGAATAAGCTAAAGAAATAGAACAAGTAGAAGGGAATGGAAAAAGGACCTTGCCACAATGGCCGGTCATGTAAAAATGGGAATGGGTGACCATGGGATTTTAGGGCATATATATAAAGTTCAAAAAGTGAATGAGAGCTCATTCTTTGGTGTGTGGCAAAGTGGACTTTTCTTTTTCTCTCGTTTTCTTTTTCTTGCTTGCTTGTGAGTGCTTGAGGGAGCGAGTGTGAATGAGTGAGGAAGTGAGTATGTGAGGGTGAGGGATTTTGGAAGTGAAGCCCTCCACCATCTTCTCTCTTCTTCTTCTCTTCTCTTTTCTTCTCTCGTCTCGCGTGTGGCTATGGAGGATGGAGCTTGGAGGAAGAGGTTTGAGGATGCTTGACCTTGCATGATAAATCGTTGAGCTAGCAGAGTGCTTGAGAGAGAAAGTAACTCAATTGGGCTTTAAAGTAAGCTCACTACACTTGTACACAGAGAGAGAGCACGTCAGCTATGTGAGAGGTAGCCATTAGTGCTTGCTTGAAATGCTTGAATGAATAAACTATTGAGATGACAAGCTCAACACATGCAGACATTAATGATGGACCGCCTGGTTAGATGGGTCCACATGTCTACACTTAGCATGTCGGTAGTCATTATGAATCCTCATGGCCACTAACTCATTACTTATTATATTCAGGTTGTTACACCTATTTATAGCTGGCATAGTTATAGTGCCAGTCGACTAGTGTAGTGAGTTATGCATTGTTTGACTTAGTAGGCCACTTTCCTTTATGTTGTATCTTATCTATACTTTGTGTACATTGAAAAGTGTGTGGAAGAATAAGAAACCAGCAAGAAAACGTTTTGGCCTCCATCTCTCTTCTTGTCTCTTGAGTGACCTTCTCCTTTTGCATTCTATGTGTGTTTAGCGCAGCATTTTGAGCAATTTCCCCCACCACGTGATTCGTGACATGGTATCAGAGTGCACCACTGATTGAGGCTAGTTTTGAAGGCTAAAGAAAAGGAGAGGAGCCAAGGATTCGAGCAAGCAAGCAACGGGTAAGAAGCTCTTCCATTCTCTACTTCTTCTCTTGGACAGTGCATGTGGAGGCACCGGAAGCAGGCAGAGCAAAAATCTCAGATTGCAGTGATATTTGGTGTGCACGAAGAGCGCTATGTATTCTGTAGATAAGCCCTTTTGGGATTGTCCGTTGTTATTTTGGCCATCCGAGGTCATTTCAGGTCCCATTTTAGACTTGTAAGGTTGCAGACAATAGTTTGAGGTATCCTACAATTTCAGCAGTGTCTACCATAGATAGGTGCACAGGTTACAGATTTCAAATTTGTAAGTTCAAAGGTGTTTACTAGCAAATAAACAAAAGGTTTATCTGCAAACTGGTTGCAGATTGCATGTATTGTTGAGCAGACAGTAAAAAAGGGTATCTAGTGTATTGCTGTGCACTACAGGTTGAGGGTTACAGAAGATTTGCTTGCTGTTTGGTATTAGTTTTGTGATAATGGTAGAGAATAGTGGAAACCCCATCATTGAGAAGCCCGACAAGAACAACTACCCTTCACAGAAGTTCCGTGTCATGAACTTCCTTATTGGAAAAGGCCTCTACGAGTTTGTTTTAGGTGAAGAAAAGGAGCCGGAGGTGAGTGTTCCTTCAATTTGTAGAAGAGACAAAGACTCGAAAGGAATGGAATACAAAAGACAAAAAGGTCATGTATTGCATGTCTGCAGTAATTGACAATAATATGCTGGGACGTATTAGAAATGTAGAGAATTCATATGCAGCTTGGACCATAAGAAAAGGAGCCGGAGGTGAGTGTTTCTTCAATTTGTAGAAGAGACAAAGACTCGAAAGGAATGGAATACAAAAGACAAAAAGGTCATGTATTGGCTGTCTGCAGTAATTGACAATAATATGCTGGGACATATTAGAAATGTAGAGAATTCATATGCAGATTGGACCATACTTGAAAGTATGTTTTTCGTAAATACAAAGGCACGAAAGATTCAACTCAAGCAAGAGTTGAATACATTGAAGAAAGGGAAGATGTTTATCAATGAGTATGCACTCAAGGTAAGGAGCGTTGCAGATGCCTTGGTAGCGATTGATGCAATGCTAGATAATGACGATTTGGTATCGTCTACCTTGGGTGGACTTAACAATGAAAGTCTTGGAAGTCTTTTGTAACTTTCGTATATGTGAGAAAGCCATTTCCAGATTTCGATGAGTTGGTCTCCCTTATGATCACTGAAGAGATCAACATGTAGAGTGAGACATTTGAAAAAAGTGGTGAACAGGTCCAAGCTTTCTACTCCAGTTCACGAAGGGGACGTGGCAGGACCTCTTCAAGAGGCCGTGGTACAGGACGTAGTAGTGACAACCAGCAAAACAGATTGAATAAGCAATTTGGCGATATGCAGGTTTTAGGAGATCGTGGTAACTTTAGAGGTAGGGGGAGCTTTAGAGGAAGAGGTGGATGGCAGAATAGAGGTTCTAACAACTCTGGTATTGTGTGTCACTACTGTGGCAAAATAGGTCATATTGCAGTCCAATGTTATGCTAAGAAAGATCATATTCGCAGTGATAAGTTGTAGTAAGGAAACTATGCATCGTCTTCACAACAGAATGAAGACAAAAATGAACGTCTATTTATTATGCAGCATATGCTGAATGCTGTTACAAGAAAGGGAACACATGCTGATGTTTGGTATATTGATTCAGGTGCATCCAATCATATGACCAGCCATGTAGAATGGTTTGGAGAGATGAAAGATTTTCAAAATACAGGTTATGTGCAGATGGGTGATAATTCATGCCACCCAATTTCACACATTGTAAAAGTTCCCTTGTCCTTGCATGATGGTAAGACAAAGAGTCTTTCAGATGTATTACATGTGCCATCGATTACAAAGAACTTGGTGTTAGTCAGTCAAATGGTAGAGCAAGGGCTACAAGTCAGATTTAATGCACAAGATTGCTTTGTAGAAGACTTCAATGACAAGTGCAGGTTGGTTGCAAAGGGAAGTAGAGTTGGACGTATGTTTACTCTGGATGCTGGAATTCCTACTATGAATGCTACTATGTGTACTAAAGGAAAAGGTGTTGTTGTTGAAATTTGACACAAACGCATTGGATATGCAAATGTACAAAGGTTGAAATTAATGCAGTCCAAAGGGTTGGTTACAGGTTTGCCTACATTAAAAATTGTAAAATTTCATAAGGTATGCAAAGCATGTCACTTTGGTAAGCAAGCAAGACAACCCTTTTCACATGTTAGAGATGTAAGCAGAAATATCCTTGATGTTGTGCATACAGATATTTGGAGGCCTACACAAAATGTATCTCTTGGAGGCAGTTCATACCTTGTCACATTCATTGATGATTGTTCTAGAAAGCTGTGGGTATATTTTATGAAGAAAAAGAGTGAAGCATTTGAGCACTTTAGAACTTTCAAGGCTGCAGTTGAAAGAGAAATAGGCTTGAAAGTAAAGTGCTTGAGGTCAAATGGAGGGGGAGAGTACCTCTCGAATGAGTTTAGTGATTTTTTGAGGTCTCATGGGATAAAGAGACAGTTCACATGCAGGTATATCCCAGATCAAAATGGGATTGCAGAAAGGAAAAACAAGCATATTGCAGAAGTTACACGCACCTTGATGGCTGAAAAGAATATGCCTTAAGCATTTTTGGTCTAAGACTGTTCGTACTACTGTTTATATTATCAACATAACTCCCACAGCTGCAGTTCATGGTATGACCCCCGAAGATTGTTTTACAGGTAAGAAGCTTGATGTCTCACACTTGAAAGTGTTTGTTTGTATTACATATGTTCATGTGCCAGATGAGTTGCGGAAGAAACTGGATCCAAAGGCTGAAAAGTGTGTCTTTCTTAGATGCTTTTTAGAGCAAAAAGGGTATCATTGTTATAACCCTGTCACATGTAAGTTCAGAGTGAGCAGGGATGTCATCTTTGATGAAATGAGCAGTTGGTATGCATCTAGTGGTGATGCATTGGATGATGATGATGATCATGACACTCATGTGCAGGCTGAAAAGCAAGAATCACGGACTCTTAGTGGACCAAAGACAACATTTGACAGTCCTTGGTCTGGGAGACTAAGGAGTATCTCTACATTTTCAGGTGCATCTAGTAGCACTACAGGTAAAGACAAAGGAAAGAATAAAGTGTCAGATGGCATTGATGCAGTTCTTGATGGAGACTCTAGTGGCTCAGAGAGCTTGGATGATGAGCTTGACATTCCTTCAGTGATGAGGACTCCAGGTATGCAGAGAGCACGCGTCAATGCAAAGACTCCATTGAGTGATCCAGTGGTACGTAGGTCTAGTAGGGTGGGATTCCTTGTTAACAGATTTGGTTTTGAAGGTTATGCAGCTCACCATTATTGTAACGTGTCTACGTGTTATCTTCAGGACACGTCTTAGCAGTCCATCTGAAATGATGTCTAGAAAGCTCTGCCCGACACTCCCATGGAATCTTATGGGGTTTGCGATCTAGGACTTTTTGCGTCTGCCACGTAGCAAAAGTATTCTGGTCGTTCCCACTTAGGACCACCTGAATTAGGGTTTTTCCTAATGGTCATTTCCTAAATGGTAACTAGCGTTGAACCTGAGCGAACTACTTTACGCAAAAACGCCAGGTCCGAAGCGGATTCACACTGCACTTGGTTCAAGGAGAATGGAAAACAAGAGGGATGCAAGGCTCGACCTCTTTGCCATAAGGCATCGTCCCATTCCGTTCCCCTAAAACAACGTAAATCAAGATTATTATAACTTAGACTCTAGGTCAGCGCCCTTGCTATTCGTGTCCTTTGAAACGATCTTATTGATAGAGATATCCCTTAGTATCTTTTGATAGGATGGATCATGGCATGATTCTTCTCTAGCTAGCTCAAGTATTGGATTGTTTGGCATGGACACCTTTGTAGCTAGAGATCTAGCTGTTGATGGATTTTGCAAGATTAATGAGTTAAGGAATGCCTTGCGACTGAGTACATCGACAACTGGATTTTCCTTTCGCGGTCGATACTTGATTTCAAAGTCATACTCCTCTAGTACTTCAATCCACCGACGTTGCCTCATGTTGAGCTCGTTCTGGGTAAAGATCCACTTTAGAATTTTATGATCAGTCACTAGTGTAAACTTGTTACCCAACATATAGTGTCTCCAAAGCTTTAGCGCATAGATGACAACTAACAATTCTAGATCATGGGTAGCATAATTCTTTTCATGGCTCTTTAGTTTCCTTGAAGAATATGCTATAGGATGACCTTCCTGCATGAGCACACATCCTAAGGCAAGTGTGCTAGCATCAGTTACTACCTCAAACTTCTTACTGAGGTCTAGAATTTTTAGGATAGGTGATGATACCAAACTTTTCTTCAATCTCTCAAAGCTGGTTTGTTCGACAGTTGACCATGCAATGGATGTTTGCTTCTTCAGTAAGTCCGTCAGAGGTGCTGCAATCAAAGCATAGTTTTTTTATGAAGATCCTATACCATCTTGTCAATCCAAGAAAACTACATATTTCTTTGACAATTGTTGGTATTGGCCATTCTAGCACATCTCTGACTTTGGCTGCATCTACTAAGATTCCTTCCGCTGATACGATGAATCCCAAATATTCAATCTGACGCTTGAAGAATGCGTATTACTTCATCTTAGCATATAGCTTGTGTGACCTCATTGTCTCAAGGAAAATCCGAAGTTGGGGTTCATGATATTCTTCTTGTTTGGAATAGACTAAAGTGTCATCGAAGAAGACGAGCACGAAGTCATCAAGATATGGCCTAAAGATATCTTGCATTAACCTGTTGAAGGTGGCAGGCACATTTGTAAGCCCGAATGACATAACTAGAAACTCAAAGTGCCCATATCTTGTGTTGAAGGCCGTCTTTTGGATATCTTCTTCCTTGATCCTTATTTGATAGTAACCAAACCTGAGGTCAATCTTGGAAAAGATCTTTGCACCCTAAAGGTGATCAAGAAGCTCATCTATTCTAGGATTAGGGTAATTATTCTTGACAGTTGATTGATTCAACCCTCTGTAATCAATACACAGTCGAAGCGTTCCATCTTTCTTTTTCTGGAACAGTACTGGAGCTCCCCATGGTGAACTGCTAGGATGAATGTAGCCCTGATCTAGTAGTTGCTTAAGTTGTTCCTTTAGCTCAATTGCTTCTGGGATGGACATTCTATAAGGTCTCTTCGCAATTGGCGCAACTCCTGGCACTAGCTTGATCTCATGATCCACTTCTCTTTGAGGCGAGAGTTCTGTCAACTCTTTAGGAAATACGTCCGCGTATTCCTTTTGTCAAGATTGTGGGAGAGAAGGAAGGAGTCTCACTTGTAGCTTTCTTGCTTGCACAATGGGGGAATACACACAAAGGTGGAGGCTGAAAACAGTTTTCCTCTTCTTAGTTGTGTAAGCCAAAAGAACTCTAGTACATAGAAATAGAAAAACCCTATATATGGGTCTCAAACCAAACTCAACTAACTAAGGTGGTATACTAACTGAGCCACGAACTAAAGTAGATAAGGATAGCTTTCATCTAGCTATTATTCATGGGCGGTGTACCAACTGCATCTGCAACTGACAAGTCGGTGACATAAATGCACAACGGTCATCCTGGCATATCACGAGTGGAGCTCGATATCTCAACACTCCCCTTCCAGCTCAACCCCAATTCCTGCACACCAAGTAGGTCTCTAAACTTGCACAGCTTCTCTGCACCCAATGCCTTCGTAAATATGTCAGCTACCTGATCCTCTATGCTAACATTAACTAGATCAATAAGACCTCGTAAAACCCTCTCCCGCACATAGTGATAATGCACCTCAATGTGCTTTGTTCTAGCACGATAGACTGGGTTATTTGCCAAGTGTATACTACTCATGTTGTCACAATAAATGACAACTGGCCCATCTGTAGGGCTGATGCATATCATAAAGTAGCTTATGCAACCAAGCTACCTCACATGCAGCCATTGCTGCACCACTGTACTCAGCCTCTGTGCTTGACAAGGCAACTGTAGGCTGTTTCTTGCTGCTCCAAGTGAGTGCAGCACTCCCAAAAGAGAACACATATCCACTAGTAGATTGTCTATTAGAAATACTACCAGCCCAATCAGCATTAGTGTATCCATGCAACTGTGTCTGAACCCTAGTCTCATAAAGTAGTCCATACTACAATGTGGACTTCACATACCTGAGTATGCGTCTAGCCGCATCCAAATGCGGTTTCCTTGGAGCCTGCATAAATTGACTTACCAATCCAACAGCATAGCTCAAATCTGGCCTGATAATAGTCATATAAATCAAACTTCATACTATGCGTCTGTACATAGTAGGGTCTTCCAGAAGCTCACCTGCATCTGCGCTCAGCTTCACATTATGCTCCAAAGGAACTGAAATAGGCTTATAGCCTGTCATCCCATATTTGGACAGCATGTCCAATCCATACTGCCTCTCCAAGAGCCGTATCCCACTTGGTGATCTAATCACCTCAATGCCCAAGAAATAACGCAGCTCTCCCAAATCCTTCATCTCAAACTTCTGCTTCAATAGCATTTTCACATGAAGGATATCTTCATCACTGTCACCTGTCATAATCAAATCATCAACATAAATGACAAGTAGCATAATACATTTCTCTGTTTTTCTCACATAAAGTGAAAAATCTGCCTTAGAAATCTAAAAGCCAATAGTGACAAGATACTGTCCTATCTTATCAGACCATGCTCTAGGTGCTTGCTTCAAGCCATACAAGGCTTTCTTCAACCTGTAAACAAACTCAGAATGAACAACATGCACATAACCTGGTGGCTGCTCCATATAGATCTCTTCTTGCAAATCACCATGCAAGAAGGCATTCTTTACATCCATCTGATGTAAAGACAATCCCTTTGATGCAGCCATAGCAATGACTGCTCTTACGGTTGCCATCCTTGCAACCGGACTGAATGTTTCTTCATAATCAATGCCATATGTTTGTGCATACCCCTTGACTACTAATCTTGCCTTGTATCTATTCACAGAACCATCTGCATTGTGTTTCACCTTATAAACCCACTTACAACCAATTGCATTCTTATCTTTAGGCAAAGATACCAATTCCCATGTAGCATTTGCTTCCAAGGCATCCATTTCTTCATCCATGGCTTTCTCCCATTTTTCTTTTTCCATGGCTTGCTCAAAAGAAGTGGGTTCTGGTTCCTGTATCACTCTGACCATATATGCATAGTGAATGACTGTAAATCCATCATATTTCAGCCTATCCACAGGATACCTAGCTCTGGTAGACCTGCGCAAAGTAGGTTCACTCCCAGGTGCTCTCAAAATATCCCTGCTCTTCCTTACTCCAGGTATAACAATAGAAGGAATACCCAACTCATCATCAATGCTCTGTTCTGAGCCACTGGATTCACCATCCACATAAGATTGACCTGCATTCACATCAAACATGGGCTGATCTACCTTCTCTTTTCCTTTTCGTGAAACCTACATACCACTATCTGCATTATTTTGAGGAGATTCTCATGATCTCAATCTTCCTGTCCATGGTGAAGAATGTGAACCACTACTAGAGGACGCTCCATGTCCACTAATATCTTATGACTGGTGTTGTGAATTCTGTGCAGCATTACCATTTTGTGCATCTACATTATCAATCACATTTACTGGTTTATACCAGCTACTCATCTCATAAAAAACAACATCTCTGCTCACTATAAACTTACGAGTAGAAGGGTTATAGCATCTATACCCTTTTTGCTGCAGAGAGTAACCAATAAAGATGCACTTCTCAGTTTTTGGATCCAACTTGGATCTCAACTCATCTGGCACATGAACATAGGCAATGCAACCAAAAATTTTCAAATGAGAAATATCTGGTTTCCTACCAGTATACCTCTCCTCTGGATTCATACCATGTATTGCTGCAGTGGGAGTCCTGTTCATTATGTAGACTGCTGTAACAACTGCCTCAGCCCAGTAAAAATCTGGCAAGTCTTTTTCGTTGAGCATGGCACGAGATACCTCTCCAATATGCCTGTTTTTTCTTTTTGCAATTCCATTTTGTTGTGGGGTATGACTGCATGAATATTGCTACTTTATGCCATGCTCCTGCAGGAACCTTGCAAACTCATTTGAGAGGTACTCTTCCCCTCCATCTGACCTTAGGCATTTTATTTGCAGGCCTGTTTCTTTTTCAACCATAGATTTAAGAGTTTTGAAATGCCCAAAAACTTCACTTTTCTTTTTCATAAAATACACCCAAACTTTTTTGCTATAGTCATCAATAAAAGTGATAAAATAATGGCAGCCTCCAAGAGATGCAGCTTTACTAGTCCACACATCAGAGTGGATTAATTCCAATGGCTTCTTACTCTCTTGAATATGTCTAGGAAATGGTTTCCTTGCCTGTTTTCCAAACTGACAGGCTTCACATACCTTATGCATTTCTGCAACCTTGAATTTAGGAAATCTTGCAACAATATTTTGGGCTTGCATTGATTTAAGTCGATGTACATTAACATGACCAATGCGTTTATGCCAGATATCAATATCTGCAACTACATCGGTCCCATGTGCAAACATTGCTGCACTCAATTCAGGCATGTCTGCATCCAACATAAACATTGTGCCTTTCTTCTTTCCTTTTGCTATCAAGCGACCTTTATTTTTCATATTCTCAACAAAGCATCCATGAGAATTAAATCTAACTTGCAAGCCCTCCTCAACCATTTGACCAACAGAAACCAGGTTCTTGGTGATATTCGGGACATGAAATACATCCGACAGGTATTTCTTTTTCCCATCCTGCATAGACAAAGGAAATTTTCCAATCTGCACAATAGGATGTGCAGTATCATCACCAGTCTCTACAAATCCTAGTTTTTCCATTTTCCTTGCATCCTGCATCCATTCTGCATGACCTGTCATGTGGTTTGATGCACCTGAGTCAACATACCACACATCATTGCTTTCTTCTGCACTTGTCACAGAATTGGTCATGTGCTGCACCATAAACAAGTGCTCATTTCTATCATCACCCTATCTACTAGAAGATGCATAATTCCCTTGTTGCAATTTTTCATTCATGATGTCATTCTGCTTTTTATAGTAGTCTTTAGCCATATGACCCATTTTACCACAGTAGTAGCATTCAACATTGCTGTTTGCATTTTGGCCTCTTTGCCATCCACCATGACCTCTTTGGCTCCCCCTGCCTCCAGAGTTACCACATCCTCCTGCATAGGACTGGTTTTCTTGAGTTTGTTGCATATTCTGATTTCTACCATGGCCTCCAGATCGGTCTCCTCTACCTCTGCCTCTACCTCTTCCAGCATTTGAGTAGAAGACAACTTCTTTTGAAGTTCCTCCTGAAGAAGATGCACCACCATTTCTCTGCTCCTCAGAAATTAGAAGAGCAATCAATCCTCAAAATCAAGAAATCTTTCATGGACGGAAATGGATGTTCGGAACTGTGCATAATCCTTTCCTAGACCATTCAAGGTCACAGAAACTAAATCATCATCTTCCACTGGCGACCCAATGGAAGCAAGTGCATCTGCAATCTTCTTCACCTTCATGTGGTAGTCATTGATGCTCATACTTTCTCTTTGCACATTGTGCAACTCTTGCTTGAGCTGCATTTTCCTGGCTTGCGTATTTGTGCTATATATTTTTGACAAAGTATCCCATGCCTCCTTTGGCGTACTTGCATCTTGAATATGCACAATCATAGAGTTTGAAATGCTGATAGACAGCCAATACATAACTTTCGTGGCTCTCTCATGCCATGCTTTAAATGCCTGCATTTGCTATTGATTGGGAACATCAAGAAGAACTAGTTCTTCTTCATTTCCTGCAACGAATTCCCAATATCCTTTTCCCATAAGGAAATTCGTCATTCTAAAATTCCATGCTTGGAAGTTGTTTTTGTCAAGCTTTTCAGTGACAATCTGTGAAAGAGAATCAGACGACATTATAGAACACTGCAAAAAATTATGTCACTACAAAGAACACAGCTTCAGCCTCACAAGGGCAAATCTGCAAAACTGTTGAAAGTGGTATTTGACCACACAGTTACTTTCTAGTGACGATTTTGCATCAACAGGCAACAAGGATGATTTTGTAACTCCCAATGTCTCTGCGCACAGGTATACGATACAATTTCTATAGTAACTTTTCACCGACCTGTAGAACAGTGGTCGCACAACATAAAATTGGGCCTTCTCCTGAGTGCGTGCAGAAAACTTCCACCTCCAAAATAGGCCCCGAAATGGCCTCAAATCAAAAAAATAGAGCAACCGAAGGCTAAAGCCCCTACCTGCAGCATATACTACCCTCTTGCTACACTGCAAAGGGCATCTCAATCTGAGACAATGCACTCTTGCACTTTCCGGCTGTGCTACCTGTAGAGACTTGCTCCCAAAATAGAAAAATGAAAGCAACACTGGTCCTCTTACCAGAACACCGCGAACTTGATTTGCTTTCTTGAGCTCCTTACCATGAACAAGGCTCTGATACCATGTCAAGATTGTGGGAGAGAAGGAAGGAGTCTCACTTGTAGCTTTCTTGCTTGCACAATGGGGGAATACACACAAAGGTGGAGGCTGAAAACAGTTTTCCTCTTCTTAGTTGTGTAAGCCAAAAGAACTCTAGTACATAGAAATAGAAAAACCCTATATATGGGTCTCAAACCAAACTCAACTAACTAAGGTGACATACTAACTGAGCCACGAACTAGAGTAGATAAGGATAGCTGTCATCTAGCTATTATTCATGGGTGGTGTACCAACCGCATCTGCAACAACTGACAAGTTGGTGACATAAATGCACAATGGTCACCCTGGCATATCACAAGTGGAGCTCGATATCTCAACACCTTTAGCCATGAAGGCCGTTCACTAGACTCCTACTTCTGATCTAACTTGTTGAGCTTAATCAAGTAGACAGGTAGTCCTTTTCTGACTCCCTTTATAATATGAGATGCTTTGGCCAATCGAATTTTTGACTTTCTAGCCTCACCTTGAGTTGTGAATAAATCCCCTTCAGAGTTTCGAAAGGAAATTTGGCCCTTTTCACAATGAATGTGGGCGTCATTAGGTTTAAGCCAATCCATTCCGAGTAGACACTCATGGATACCTAAGTTCATGACTCTGAATTTGATCAAAGTCATCTTTCCTCCCAGAAAGAATTCCACCTTAGCAGTTTGCCTGGTACAAGTGACCTCACGACCATTTGCCAATTCCACAAGCAAGATAGGTGCTTCTACTGTGGCTATTCCTAATCTTTTTGCACAAGCTGCTGAGATAAAGGAATATGTACTGTCACAATCAATCAAGGTCTTGAAACCTTTACCTTGATAGTCCGACGGTGTTTGAATCACCGAGAATTGGTGATTCGGCCCTTTCTTGTGAAGAGCGATATGGACTGTCGCCCTTTCAAACTCTGCTTCCATGGTCGGATCTTCTTCTTTGCACATTTCCCTATTGGCAATGCAGACAGTTCTTCCTCTACCTCAGGTAGCGGGTCCCTGACCATGGCCCGTTCCTTGGAAAGGCGCTTGGCGATGTCCTCCTCCAAGCTTGGGACATTGCCTCTTGAAATGTCCTGGCTTGTTGCAGTGGAAACAACGAAAGTTCCAGCCATTGCTTTGGGTAGGGACAAAGTTGTTGGCATTATTAGTCCTTGCTTTCTTTCTTTGTCCCCGATTATTCTAACCTTGAACTCTCTTCATTTGAGGCCTAAATGCTCCTCTGTTCGGGTCATTATAAGACCAAGTTCTGTTACCTCTTGGCCTAACCTGCACCTCCTAAATTATATATGCGCAGCTCAAATGAGTGCGTCTTGTAGATTTGATGGGTGCATAGATTTGAGATGGGTATTCACTAGTGGGTTTAAACTAGTACAAAATTTTGATACTTGCTGTGTCATGTCCATCTGTGGCGCATACTTAAGAAGTGAGACGAATTTAGAGTATTATGTGTCAAGAGTGAGTCCCAACTGTTTTATCTCGTAGAACTCATTCATTTTTTGCTTGCGATATGCAGGTGGTAAGTATCTTCCTTGCACAGCTTTCTTCAGCTTCTCCCAGGTAACAGATCCTTCCGCGATCCCTTGATCTCTGCACCATTGTTTCTAGCAAAGCCTGTCTTCGCCGGTGAGCTTTAGCTTAGCGAGCATAGCCTGGTTGGCAGGTGCAATACCGACTACTTCAAAGCAATCCTCCATAGACTCTATCCAAATTTCAGCATCGGCTTGGACAGACCTGCCTTTCCCGTCAAATTTAGGCGGCTTAATCTGCTTGAGAAGAAACTTCTTCTCCTGGATTATGGCAGTACTTGATATAGGAGGCGAACTGGGATTCTGTACCTGGGGTTGTGCCTAGATAAAGGTTTCTTAACGTTATTACCCGTTAATCATTACGATTTATATTTCATCTCCATTTCAGTCTATCAACCAAGCAATCTAACCACTGAACTTCTTATCAATTCTCATGAAAAAAACAGACATTGATAAAAAGAAGTCTTATTGCATTTATATGGGTCTAGGCCTTTCGGAGTACAACATCTCTTGGTATGGCAAAGCAACTGTTACATTTAGTTCGGGGAGAATAGTGTTGTATTACATTTATCTACGGGAATTGGATAATAGTATGGTTTCGGGTCATGGATCTTCAGGAATCGGTAAGTCATTGGAAGATCAGGGTATCCTTTTCTTTGAAACCCATTCTTCTCATAGCATCCCAACACTTTGATCCTGTCGGCGGAGTTTACACGGGTCACTTCCTCATATACATATGAGTTCAGCTCAACCCTCTGACCTTGAATATGTAAAGTTGAGTTTACGTGAGCCTCCACAAAAATGAACAGCTTCATGATCTTCAGGTCTTCCAACCACTTGATCCTCTTTAGGTTGGTTTGAAGGTATGCAAATCGGTGGGTAACTATATAGTAGATTCTTGAGGCACCCGTCCATCTTCGTTCCATGTACAAAGGCGATGGATTATAGATACGCTCTAGGGTAGTTCATCATCTCAACCCTTTGTTGATAATCTAGGGAATGCATCGTAGTCGTAAACATGACTTGGAACACTAAGAACCTGTTCCATACTTCATAATTCTACAAGACATCATCAAAGGTAAGGAAATGTTTGGAACAACAACATTTTCTTTACTTGTTCATTTAAAATTTCTTAATAACAAATCCTTCATTGGTTCGCTCTGATACCAATTGTAATGTGTCCACCTGTTATCTTCAAGACATCTCTTAGCAGTCCATCGGAAAGGATGTCTAGAAAGCTCCGCTCGGCACTCCCATGGAATGTTACGGGGTTTGCGATCTAGGACTTTCTGTGTCTGCCACGTACGGAAGTATTCTAGCCGTTCCCACTTAGGACCGACCTGAATTAGGGTTTTCTCTAATGGTCATTTCCTAAACGGCAACTAGCGTCGAACCTGAGCGAACTACTTTACGTAGAAACGCCAGGTCCAAAGCGGATTTACACTACACTTGATTCAAGGAGAATGGGAAATGAGAGGGATGCAAGGTTCGACCTCTCTGCCATAAGGCATCGTCCCATTCTGTTCCCCTAAAACAGCGTAAATCAGGATTATTATAACTTAGACTCTAGGTTAACGCCCTTGCTGTTCATGTCCTTTGAAACGATCTTCTTGTTGTCCATCATGATTGAGGAAAGTTTTCGGCCAAGAAGGACCACCCATCCGTAGGACGAACCCATGGCCGCATCTACCACGCTTTCCACATATTGTTTTAGTTTTCTAATTACCTACCACATTTAGTTGGACATGCATCAATTAGCTTCCTTAATTAGCCCGTTAGGCACTGGTTCCTTCACGTAATTATAGCACTTGACATAGAAAAGAAATGTCAAACAAGTTCCTTTTCAACAGGTTATCATATTTATCTTTGGAATACATTTATAAAGTCCAGCCCCGAGGCTTATCCATAATCCGTCGAAGGCTATCTAGCAATCCACAGGGATTACTAATCCAAGATTCTGCCCATAGACTAGTATGCGGGCCTCGAGATCCAATCTCGAGTCACGTTGGCCTCTTGTGCAGGGCTCAGAAGGTGAGGGATTTATGGCCAGAGCCCCCCCAGGAACCCAAGCGTCCTCTTGCTCCAAGTAGCACTCAACGGAGAGACCTCTCGCAGTGAATTCGGTCCACCTTCCTGGTGCAGTAAACAACCCCCTTGATTAGGGTTAGGCAGGTAGTCGGGGGTAACTGAGGCTGCCTCTCCCTTCACGCCTTCAATCTAAAGCATTAGATATCTTTTCTTCCTTAAATTCTTTGAGCAAACAAAGCAAGCAGTGCTTTCTAAACTGTTACAAGCACAATCATTTCCAGTGGTCGTTATTTTGGCCAACTGCTAAGGAGTGAATTCTTCTTTCTGAATGCATTTAGCATTCAATCTGGGATCAATTGCGACTTGGCAAGATTCCCAAGGGTTTGTTTGTTAACCCTTATATCCTTGGGTTAGGGCCGTACCCTATTAACCCAACTTAACCAATACCTTAAGTTCTATTAGCAGTAAATATGTTATTCCAATTTACTGATTGGTCTTTTGCTACCAAGCAAATATCTAATCCCCGTATCTTGGTCACTTTACCCCAGAAAGATACTATATCAGGACGATTATTCATCCTCTTGCAAGATAAACTTGCGTAAGAATCTGCCAATGTCATTCCGAGGAATTGGCCATTCCCTTGTGATCAAATCACAAGATCATGCGACACTACAACTTGTTGCTCAAGTGTCGCATCTAATCCATGAGACTATTTTACCCATCAACGGTGTCTTCTAATCACGGTATTATGATTAGATAGGAAACAGGGTTAGGGTGTCTTCATAACAATCCATTCCTCATTGCACTAGGCCGACATTGTCGGTCCTAGTGGTTCCAAATTCAAACCGAGTTACATCTTTTTAGCCATCCTTAGGGTAGAAACCCTAGATTGTTTCTCGCAAGTATGTCCTATTGTCCCTACATTCTGTGAATGTGGGCAAGTCTTTAGGGTATAAGAGTTTCAGCTCTGACAATAAGAGTGATTAGGTCATGTCCTCAATGTGCTAAATCCCAGTTAGCACTTGGGATATGTTGCATTGCTTTAACCATTCTTGAACGAGTCCCTCGCGGTGTCAAAGGATTTATGAAAGCAGAGTCGCAACCACAGAGGATCTTGATAAATCTCAAGATGGAAGATCAATCAAGTGAATAATCCAATATTAGAGTCATCATCAAACTGGCCTTCAACTCTGAATCATGTAATTTCTAATAGCCACAAAGCAATTTCAGAATACATTCAATAAAGTCTCTCTCAACAAAAACAATTATAAATTATGTTATCCAGTTTATAAGGTTTAAAATGGTAACTAAGCCACTCTTGAAGATATACAAGGCTTCAGCTTAAACAATACACCCTCGGTTGCTACAGTGTGGAGGACAACCAGGGGAAGACAGTGATCACTGGCTATTGAAAATGAATAGAATCACAAGCCATGCTGGGATATAAGGCAATGATTGAAACAAGCGTCAACCTCAAGATCATCTCTCCAAAAGAAGGGCTTCAAAGTGGCTTCATGCTCTTTCCATTGTGGCCACCAAAACACCTATTGAAGCAGGTTGAAACTACATCATGTCAGGATTTTGAACCCAAGCAGTGTGACTGCTGTACACTCTCAACCATACCTCAGAACAGAGTCAAATTTGTTGTCACCCCAATCATCATTATGCTCCAGGCTCGTGTTATATAATGGTTATGTTGTAAACGGTCAAGTAACTTCCATCAATTTGTTGTGAGCTCTAGATTTTACCACAACTGTTGGTTTGAACTAATCTGGCCATGAGACTGTGGAATTTGTATCTTCAGCCTTACTATCAGTGCCAAATTGGTTGCTCTCACAGGAACACCAAGAAGATCATGACCATTGTGATTATAATGATGATTCAGTTCTGATCATTATGATGATAAAGATGATTCAGTTGTAGAGATCTTCACCCATTTGGAGTCTGCCCTGTAGGCATTTCTTGCTTCATCTTGCCTTTCATGGATTCCTCTGGTTACCTGCGTTACTTTGATTAATACAAACTAATCCCTTAGTATTAAGTAAGAAGTTTCCTCTTGTAGCCTTCCTAATGTTTTTGTACCAGGAAGGCTTACAATGTTTCAGCGCTATTCCATTCACTGCCAAACCACCTGAAACACAAACAGAATAAGACCAGCAACCAAAAAAACTCGTCATTGTGTCAAAAAACTCATGCTCACATAGATGACAAGATATCCACAGCACCACACCAATGACAATGCTCAAGCTTCCGTCTCCAAACCAATACTCTCCCTTTGTTTTAGTCTGAATTGTCTTCTCCCTTTGTTTGCTTCTTCAGCATGATCAACATTGCTTCGATTTCCTTCTTCAATTGTCGGATGATTCTTTCGTCTTCTCAGCTTTCTACGGCATCATTATCTTCATAGTCCGCCTTCATCACCTTTCGTTGAAACAACACCATCTTTACATTTTTCTCTATTCATCATAGTAGACTTTTCGACTATAGATTTGTCCTTTTAAGCACGTTCATGGATGATTCAGTTGTCTTCCTCATCGTTACTCTGAATGCTGAGCTTCCCCCTTCCAAGACTGTATCGAGATGGATTGATGCAACCAATCGAACATAGCTTTTTTCCCTTTCTTTTATTCTGAGACCCTGTAGGTAGAGACATCGTTGAACACAGTGAGGTTCAGGTACCTGAAGTTAGGAGTTTTTGTTTCCCGCATGGCCCTCCTCTCCGGGCAAGTATTTGATTTATTTTTATCTGAAGGCTTATGCAAAGATGAATATGAATCCCCATGAAATGTCGCAAGTATCCGATGATGCTGTATCTGAAGACGTAATCAAAGCTGAATATGGATCACCCTGGATTCATCAAGCTCTTCTCTTGATTCATGCATGTCGCCTCTCCGGCAAATCTCGGATTTGGAAGCTAATCGGAGCTTAAAATCGCCATGGATAGACCAAGCTCCCCTCTCTGCGCCTACTCAGTGACTGCTTTCTTTCTTTTTTTCCAAATATTGCCAGTTTCCCCTTTTTCTCCACGCTCACAGGGCATCATCCTTTCTTTTGTTTCTCCCTCCAAAAAACCCACCTTTAAAAATAGCCATACATTTCAAAATAGCCTTCCCCAAAATAACGTGCATCAAATGAAAAAAAATTATAACACCACTTGTACACATGGGTCTGCCCAAATATAAAACAAGGCACTGAGGAGCTCCTGTCTCTCATGCTACACGTACAAAACCAACTCTCTGCTTCAGATAAGCTACCTCACGGTCATGTTCCATAAAGAGCATCTCTCTAACACCTCCAAGAATCAGAACACAGCTATAACCATCTTTTAATAAATCACAAAGAACCTTTCTTGAAGCAGAAACTAGTCGCAACCAAGTCCATATGTATCAAAAACCGCACTACTTGCCAGACCCTTAACATTTCAACTGCAGAAACCTCCATTGCAAAATCCAAGGTAGACGGTAATTGATCTTCTAGTGCTTCTGAAACTGATCCAAACTTCCCAAACATTTCCATTTCTATGCTTCCAAACTTCTCTCCACTATACTTGCATGCAGAAAATAAATGTAAACACAACGACTAAGTATGTACAAAGTAACAAATGTCACACACACAATATTTTGGTGGATTCCACACCTCGAATGCGCAGCAATACAACATTCACCTTCTCTAATCCTGCGCATCCTCCGGATGGGCCAACTACCCATGATCATTATCATCAAGATCCACAAACAGATCAATCTCTTCATTGTGCATTTCTGGTATATCAACAAGATTATCTGTCATATCATCTATCTCTTCCACTGGAGTTTCTTCTCGTTGCTCTTCTCTTGCAAATTCTTCCAATGCATAATCTTCATCATCTCTTTTCTTGAAAATCTTGATTCTTTTTCCAGCAATAGGCACTCTAAGCACTGTCCCATCCAATTCTGTCAACTCATATGTTGCATTATCAAAGACATGTCTGACTATGTACGACCCAAACCTTCTTTTCACCATCTTCAAAAAAATCTACAATAACTTCCTCATTTTCCGCATGGCTCTAGTGTGGCTCTCATCCCAAAATAATTTTTGCCCCTTTCGAAACAGCTCATATAAACAATCTGCTATGTGTGCAAAATGAGGTATCCAAATCATGTAAAACACACAAGCTCCAATGAATCTCTGTATCTTTGAAATGGTAGAACAATACTCCATAATCTTGCCTATAGCATCCACCTTCTTATCCATAGTCTTGTATTTCGTGTCAACCCTGGCTTCATTATGATCCTCTGCATTACTCAAATCTTGCTGTAAATCAGCAATTCTGCACTCTGGTGGCTGAATATCCTCAACCCTCTGCTCTATGGACTGCATAGGAACAGCCCTAAACTCTGGATGCTGAAATATTTCAGCAGTAAACTCTGTTGGCTGAAAGTTTTCAGCCCTCTGTGTCTCTGTAAGCTGATCATAATCAGCCGAAAACTTTGTTTGCTAAATTTCATCAACACTCAACACTTTTTGCTGAGTCACCTCAGCCTCTGACTCAATCTGTGACACAAAATCTGCAATTTCATGAAACATGTCCAGGGATTGCACTAGTACATTACTGTGACAACTCTGCATATCAGTTTTCAGCATATTTTCCATCTCTGTCATCGTATCTGCACAAATCATACTATCATACATCCCATCTATATGCTCATCATCCTCTAAAATTCTTGCATTTTTCAAATTTTTCTCCTTCCTGCATATGTACTGCCTAGCAGCTCTAGGCAACTTTGAAGTCTTCTGATAGCCAGACAAAACCGGAGGAGAAAACACTGCTGCCAGGAGGCGAGAACTCCAATCTCCTCTGCTCTGTACCACCGTCGTCTCGCGAAACGGCGGTACCTAATGAAAACCCAAATCCCTCACAATGGGCAAAGGCGCATCTCTAAGAGTATCCCTATTTCTAACATGGTTCACACACACAGTCATAAACTGAACTGCTCTCATGCCATCTTTACTGCGAATTCGTGCATAAGCAGATCCATCATCCATTACCTTTGTTTCCATGCGCATCTCTGTGATGAATGGCTGTCCAAGAATTATAGGATAAGAGCATGAATCCTACACAAAGAAATGGAAATCCTCCTCTACATCTCCAATAGAAACCCTAACACTGGGACAGGCAGCATACAAATCACCTGCAGTGTTGTTAGCGGCTCTCATACACCACCCATGCTCTACATCCGTAGGCCATCTGTTACTCTCATAAACTCCACGAACTATGAGATTAATCTCTGAACCATGATCCACCAAAGCAACATAAGGCACCTGTTTCTCTCCAATTTTTACCATCATCTCTGTAGTTGCCCTAGCCCAATGACTCCGTGAAAAGTGACTACGCGGTATCAAGACAGGCTCATCAGTTTCAGCATAATGCATAGGCTGAACCCTCTTCTCTATCTGTGGAAAAACAGAAGCATTCTCAACCATAACCTCATCCTCATCCTCATCCAACTCCCCAATCAAAACTCCCTGTGTATCAGTAGTAGGCAATGCATGTCTCTTCCTCTTCAGGACCTCCTAAAACTGATATTGAAAACTCTCTTTTCGAGATGCCCAAAACCTCAGAAATAGTGAAAGTCACCTCACTGCCAAGTATCTTGTCATTAAAGATTTTCTTCATGTCCGTAGATGTCTCAATATCAGACATCAATCTAAACCCTGGTTGCTTTCTCTCTCTAGACTCTTGCCTCTTTTCTCTCTTTTGAGCATCTTCCATGTGTCATTTTGGCCCTGGTCTCAAAGACGGTCTTGCAGTAGGTGGAGTAACAAACTCACCCCCTCTAGTCTTTTTAGTTGCACTTGGATTTTCTTCATCCCTCTTACGCTTTTCCTCAACAAGTACATCTGCTCCCTGAGACTTAGCCAAGTAGGCATAAATAGAGTAACTGTCAACAAGCGAATCCCAACCTGTCTTAGATCTGATGCTAGAGACTACACTAGTCAAAACAATTTGCTGAATTTTTCCCTTGTTTGCAGTCTCCATAGCATAAGTCCATAGTGCTGACTGATTCTCTGATCCTTTCTCAATCTAGACTCCATATGCAGAAGCATCTCCTCTAGCTGTCACATAAGAAGTACGTGCAGCCATGTCATCCACTAACTTCTTCATTCCGCCTTTCCCAAAGTTGGTAGCAAGCGGAGCTCCTGTTTCAGTCAATCAAATCTTACCATCTTGTCCCCAATATACCAAATTCTTCCTCCTTGCATCCTGAAAAGATTCACAATCCCTGCAATGCTGATGGTCCGTACTATCGCACCAAATACATCTCCGATCTCTCCTAGGTGCACTAGGAGCACTCCTAGGTGCAGTAGAAGCACTAGAAGAAATAGTAGTGATGGAACCTAGAACGGGCCGGCACTGGCTCGTGCACTAGCCGGACCTCTATCTCACGCGCTCAACAACCCCACGGCCTCGTGGCTAGGAGCGTTGATGACACATATATTGCCTCCTAGACATCTTGCGTTTGTATTACGTCGCTTGTAGTCCACTCTTCTCTCACCCACTACTCCTCAGAGGGAGTCCCTTACATATCTCCTAATGGCACGAAGCACAGACATAGGGGGTCCTCCAACGGCTGAGTGCCGCCACCCCTCTGCGACTCTCCTACACCTTGGGGATTGGCCCCTCGATGCGTCGCTCAACATATAAACATTTCGCACAAAATCCACTCAAGGTACCATTTAATCGTATACAGGAATGTACCATTGTCCTTCTTCTCTTTCCCCTAGACCCCATGACTAGCCTATGGCTTAGGGTGTCCTGTTTCTCACTCAACGTGGGTCAAGGTCCTAATAAAAGCAATTGCTGTGCATCCAGGATTTCTGATACCTTTAAATATTTCCATGATTTATGCATATTGTGGATGCTAAGTGCTCAAACAATTATGAAATCAATATTGTGCACATGTGGAAAATATCCTTTTAATGATTTTCAACTACCGTTCTTATGCAGCGCTGCATGAACCTAGCACCGAGGAAACCCTCGTGCTACTAGGCTCTCATTCTATAATTATTCACCGACCTATATGGCATGCAAACAAAAGCCAGCAATCTTTTCATCATTTTACTCCGCATTTAGACACATTTTAACCACTCTACCCTCCCATCGATCAAATGTTGCATTGTTGTATATATTTATAAGGCATTTGGCCATCATTTCATGTGTAAAAAGCGGGAAAAACACACTAGAACAAGAAGGTGGGGCTGAACTGAGGCAAATCCTCATGCTTCAGTCCCTACAAACATTCACAAACATTGTTCTTAATTTTCATTAATTTTTCGCACCCAAAATGCATTTTTTCCCTATTTTTAGTGTTTTTTCTCTATTTTCCTTGTATTTTTCCTTTTTTTTGCATTATTTTATTATAAAAATGCAAAATAGGTTATAGGCTGTGGCCCTTAGTTTCTTCTTGCAACAAAAATGAAAATTTAGTTGGTGTTCCTATTTATTCTTCCATTTTTATGCTCAAAAACATCATTTTCCCTTGATTTTTCATATTTTACGTGTTTTAGTGTATTATTTTGAGCCACAAGATGCATATTTTTCTGATTTTCTGATTATGATCAACAAGTACTCATGGAAAACAGCAACATAAACAAATTTTAGCCCACATGAACAACATTTTATCAATCAAAAGCCATAAAATCTCAAATTTCCTTTGAAAAAATTGAATTATCGCTTATTTGCGTGTTTCGAGTTTCATGTCCATGGCTGCAAATCTGAAAATCAGCAGCACTTCATGCTCATGACGATCACAAGTCACCATTTCCAGCCCGTGGAGCAATCCGATCGATGCCGGACAAGCCTCCACCATTCTTTCTTGTTCCTTTTTCTTCCCACATGAACTCCCCCTTAGAGGAGAGAGAGGGAGGAGAGAGAAATACTAGATTTCTATCTCAGCATTCAGGCCACCAATGGAGGAGCGACGACAGGCGATAGAGTCCATAGACAGAGGGGAATGAAGCCTCATAATCCATTAGGCAGGGTATGTGTAACAACCATGATGCCCTCTCTCCATTCATGGCACAATTTTCGGCGCAATTGCTGATCACGCTTTCCTTCTCCATCCCACGATTTGTTTCATTCAAGTTTCATGCCTTTTGGTTGGGGGGTTAAAATTCCCCCAAAGGGCACCCCCCCTTGGTCCATGTTGTGGCCACCCTTTCAAATCTTGACCAATTCTTGGCCCCTTTCCCATCCGGACTCGAAATTGAGCTCTGAAAAATCCTGGGCATCCGGCTTAGCATCCTGCATTGGCCAGTAGCTCATGTCAACCCGCAGGACTGTCTGAAAAATTATGAAAAATCAACAAGTGTCGCTCGGGCGCCTTTAAAGCACTTTGGTGCTTAAAATCGTCCTAGGTCAAGCCGCCGCCTTTGACATTGGATATTTTTCCCTTGATATTCATAAATTTTAGCTATTTTTAAGCACTTCTCGGCACCAAAATTCCGCTCTCAAGTAGGCGCAGTCGAAGCAAATTGCTCTTTCAATTTTCCCACCAACTCCGCTTTAACTGACTCCAATGTCAAATCCGTTATGCCTTTGATTATGTCATCAAGAGAGGTAGGCACCGATGGAGTGGATGGTTTTGGAGCAGAAGGTGCAGGCATCGGTCGTGGAACAGGAGGAATAGGAGGAGTGGAAACAGTAGGCACTGGCATAGGCAAAGAAACTGGCTGAGGAGGAGAAGAAATAACAGGGATAGAAGCAGGCATAGGAGCAGAAGACAGTGTTGGTGTCATAGAACCATTCTGTAAGCGGGTCTTCCATATCCTCCTCTTGGTCAAAGTCGAGACTGCATCCTGGGCATCCTGCCAATCCGTTTTAAGTCCCATAGGCTTCGTGCGATCCTCAAGAAGTTTTCCCAATTCTTCCTGAAGAGCAGGATCTGCAGCTTGCAAGAAAAGCTCAACTTTCTCAACATCCAATGCTCTTTGTTCAATAGCATCAAGGTGACTATACCTCTCTTCAAATTCTCGAATCAACTCTGAAGCAGCTAGACCTTTGTTTGGCATGTAGATCCACTCTCGGAATGACCACCGTGTAGCCATCCTAAAGTCCTCAAGGAAATACTCTTCTTTCAAGGCCTTCTTAAAATCTTGCCAATGTGAATTTAAATAAAAAGATCAGTCACTTTTGCCCTCAAGGCGGGTGTGACAAGATGAAGGAAGTACTTACTCATAAGTCCAGCTAGAACTCCAAAAAACCCCATCTTGATCTCATATGTCTTCAAATATGCTGAAACATTACGGCCATCAAATAGCTTCTTCTCATTCTCAACTGCTTCAATAGCCTTAGTCGCGCTGTTTGCATTCTCCTGCTCCGAATATAGTTGCCTTTGCTGAGACAACTGTTGTTGATGTAATTGTTGCTGTTGCTGCATATACAATTGTGTCTGCTGATTTTGAAGCTGCATATACATGGACATATTCTGCAAAATCTGCTTTAGATCATCTATTGAAGTACTTGACGTAGTAGTCATTGAAGGAGCTGAAGTAGAAGATGCAGCTGGAATTGTAGAAGAGGCTGAAATAGATGCTGAAGTATCTCCCATCCTGAAATTTCTGCAACGCTTTCACGTCGGGTTCACCAAAGATGTCGAAGGATTTATGAAAGCAGAGTCGCAACCACAGAGGATCTTGATAAATCTCAAGATGGAAGATCAATCAAGTGAATAATCCAATATTAGAGTCATCATCAAACTGGCCTTCAACTCTGAATCATGTAATTTCTAATAGCCACAAAGCAATTTCAGAATACATTCAATAAAGTCTGTCTGAGCAAAAATAGTTATAAATTCTGTTATCCAATTTATAAGGTTTAAAATGGTAACTAAGCCACTCTTGAAGATATCTTCTCTCACATTAGGTTCTCTTACATTAGGAGTTTGAGCATGATGAGTATCAAACTCTTTATAAGAGGGGTGTCATCCATGAATAAACTATTCTTCATCTTCATGCAGTGAATGATTTTGCTGTCCATGTTCTCTTCAGATAGGAAATATAGGCCTGCCTCTATTCCATGAGTTAGCACGTGGCTGAGCGGTTTCATTGACTCTAGAAGGACCACCATGTTCATAAGTCGATGGTATATTTTGATGAGATGTAGTAGATCTCACTTTCCCATGAATAAGTGGCACTTCTTCAACATCATGGGATGGCAATTTACTTTGGAATCTATCTCCCAAATTGCTGAATATAGTGATCAACTGATCAAACTTGGTATCCAATCTATTACTTTGTTGCTCCATATGAGAAATTATCTTAATGAATTTTTCATCCATGGAGTGGGTAAGCTGAAGTAAACCATCATTCATATTGCCAAGTTGCTTAGACATTTTCTAGAAGTCGTTAGAATTACGTGAGATGTTTACTTCATTCCCCTGATCTATGACATGAGGGTTCTTTGGCCATTGCACTTCGTCATTGGTGGTACTAACTCCCATTAATTATAGCCTCTGATTTGTGGCTCTATTATTGTCATTTTTCTCAGCATGATACTCCTCCAAGCCTTCCTCAATGTGGTCTAACATTTGCTCTTTCTTCTTGTTCCTTGCCATGTTGTAATTTCAGCACTGTCAGTCGAAGATTGGTCTATATCTTGAGATATACTTCCCCGATCTAAGTGCTTTATAGCTGTAAATGGAGCTTACAATATGTATATATACCAAATTTACTGAAGTAAGCACTTTGGAAAAGGTATATAATGGTTCCAGA